>NC_135774.1:9716545-10033430 GCF_028453695.1 Augochlora pura | reverse complement strand
GACAACGGAAGATAAATTTGATTAGGCCGATATAATTCTTAATTTAAGCGTACTTTCCGTTCTTATTTGCATTTCATGCAAATTCGCAAGGGTCTAAAGGGATATATCCGCGAGCTAATTGGAAGCTTTAGCCTGGGCATGGGGAGAGCTGTTCGTGGAAGAACCCATAACGAGAAACTCTTCGAAGTGGATCGATAAACCGGTTCCGCGGTGATATTTCGATCGTATTTCCTTTCGTTTTGCCGGCCAGATAAGACTAGATAAGAGGGGGGCAGTAGTCTCGAGCGTCTACGATAATTGAAAGCTCCGCGATAAGGGCAGGTTTGAACCGGAACGTTCTAGGCCCGATTCGGTTCACGACGATAGTCGCCGACACCTTCGAACGCTACGTCAGCGGCCGCTAATTAAAAAACCTTATTACCATCCTAAATTTCCCGGTAGAACACTCTTGCCCGGCTTTTACAGTGCGGAGAATCGGAACAGCTGGCCTTCGACGAGGCGTAAAACTTTCTGCTTAATCAGTCCAGCGATTTATGGTACAGTCACGTCGTTCCCGTACAGTCGCTGTCGCAATTACGCGAACGGAACTTTGAAGTTGCTTGAACAATTGTTTTTCCTAGATTTTCTGAAGTTTATTCGATATCTAATCGACGAGTTTGTTTCAATTTTTTATTTCTGATCATGAAAATGGAATCCGACTATTTTTTAAATTAAATTTATTCCCAGTCAAAATATGATCTTTCTACGTTCGTTTTATTCATGAATCATGGATAATTGTGCGCAGCGGTTTCCTACTGACGACGGACGTTTATTATGATTACAGGTATCGTTTTTCTCGACGAGCCCGGAACTGTCGAACAAACAACGGTTCGAGTACTTCGCGCGCACTATACCGAGCGACCACTACCAGGTGAAAGCGATGGTGGACATCGTAATGAAAATGGGCTGGAGATACGTATCAATCATCTACGAGGAGAGTAATTACGGCATAAAGGTGAGGCGTTTAGCGTTATTTCCATAAATAGGCCGAACGCGGACGCCGCTCGTTACGCGAGAGCGAAACGTCACTTGACACGTTTCCACGGATTCTCGTAACCGGCCTGAAAGCCATGCTATTTTTATCGTTCGAAGGTCACCGGACATGCTTTGACAGCTTTCGAAAATTTATAATTAATATTGGTTCCGCGAGCATATCGAATCATTGCAAATCGTACGCTCGCTGGGAAAATTTGCACATTTCTAAATGCGATATTATAATACAGAATAGAGTGTACAAAGAATTAAAAAGGTAAAAATAAAGAGAGTGAAAAAGTGACATAGAAAGAATGAAAATATAATCATAATAACGTAAAAGTAATAGCGACAATGGTATGAATTAAATAATAATAATATCAGAAAATAGGATGAAAAATAATAATACTAGTAGCAATGTACCCGTGACAAATATTGCATTCTTCTGACAACTAAAATAAAATCG
Source organism: Augochlora pura (assembly GCF_028453695.1). NCBI lineage: Eukaryota > Metazoa > Arthropoda > Insecta > Hymenoptera > Halictidae > Augochlora > Augochlora pura. The sequence goes on along the minus strand of NC_135774.1, from coordinate 10,031,953 downwards.
ATTGTATCGAGTTTTAAAATAAAGCGTCGTAAACAAACAAACGCGAATCCGAAATTCGCAAAACCATAGAATACAGCGTGAGATATTAATTCATTTATCGAACATTATCGAGGTGAAACGTGGACAACGCGTCGCGCAAGTGTGAACCAAAGAATTTAATCATTTCAATGCCCAGAAATTCCAAATAAATTAATCGGAGCGACGGGAATGTACTCCGAATAATTTGATGATGTCGACGATCCTTCGTACGACTGTTTTACGGTCGTTATTCGAGGAATTAATCCTCCGCAACTACCGAAAACAACTATACCGTGTGCAAGGCCGGATGAATAATCGGCGATACGAATCCAATTAATTCAAATCTTCAACAGTCTGTTGAATATTGCAATCCCCCCCCCCTGCCCCGGAAACGCGAAACATTTCTTTGCCGGATCTATTTGTATATAAATACAGTGTTCCGGAGGGCGCGCCGCCGTCGGTATTTCGACGAAATGTAATGAACACTTCAAAAGTGAAAGGACCGCGCGATTCCATTGTGGCGTTGCAGTTTCGGCAGCTCGTTAAATACCGCATGGGCCAAATATTTGTAACAAACACTGATTACAATAAATGCCGAAATCGGGACGCGAATCGGACGTGTGTGTGCGTCGACCGCGATGCAAAATTCGGCATCGAGAAGAGCGATTTCTTTTCTACGGCATAATTTCGAACGTCGTTGAAAGCAATAAAATGTGCAGTTTGAAGTGGTGAAGTAAAACGTACGATTTTGTGTAATAAAGAGAAATTTATAATTTTATATGATAAAGTAAAATGTATAATTTTATGTAATAAAGTAAAATGTATGGTTTTATATAATACAGTAATATTTATGGTTTTATGTAATAAAGTAAAATGTATAATTCTAAATAATAAATTAAAATGTACAATTTTATATAATAAAGTAAATTGTACGATTTTATAAAATAAAGTAAATTGTACGATTTTATAAAATAAAATGCAATATACAATTTTATATAATACAGTAAATTGTACGACTTTATATAATAAAGTAAAATATAAAATTTTAAATAATAAAGTAAAATATATAAAATTTTAAATAATAAAGTAAAATATATAAAATTTTAAATAATAAAGTAAAACGTATAAAATTTTATAGAATAAAGTAAAATGTATAATTTTACATAACAGAGTCAAAAATAAAATTTTATGATTAACAGCTAATGAAACACGATGAATTGAGTAACTTGTAACACACATCTCGTTGAATTAGTTCATCGAAAAGATTCTTTAATGATTGCTTTCAGCTATTCGATAACTATAATAATTCCTTTTCTTAACAACGATATTAAACATATTGGTTGTTTCATCATTTAATTTATCATTAAAAATAACTCGAGATATCTTAATGTATTCGGTTTTTCTCCTACGTTTTTGGCGTGTTCCAGCAGGGTGAATTTCGGCAGCGTATATCCGCGATTTTAATGTAAATTGTTGATCGACCGATAAGAGATCGCGCAATGATTATTCGGTATATACTCGCAATTATCGGCAGGAATTGGTGGCGAATTACCGGCGTGCGTTAATAGGTCGATACGTGTAAAAAACGCGGTCTGGCTCGCGTGAATTTCGAAACGAACGATCGATCCCGCCGCAGAGGAACCCTCAAACAATGCATTTCACCGCACAATGCGACGGACAGCGCAAGCCCGCCGACTCCCGGAAAATCCGCCGGCCACCGACAGATTTTATCGAGGCCTCGTGACACTAATTCGCTTTTAAATAAATAGACATACCGCGCCTCCGGAACTTTTATTTGAAACGCGCCGCAACCGGTACGCCGTTCTCTCTCTCTGCAACCGACGCGGCCATTTCGATACCAATATTTCCCATTAAAAATGATCGCGGAGACAGTGAAACATCGCGTTCCGCTCGCGCGTTTCCGTCGAAAATTCACCGTATTTTTCTTTGTTAGCATTTTTCCGCGGTGCTCGCGAAGATCGGCCGCGCGTATTTCGCTCTGTACTCATTTCTAGTTAACATTCGTTTCGCATATGTTTCTAACGAATATTCGCATGTTTTTAACAAATATTCGCATGTTTTTAACGAATATTCGCATGTTTTTAACGAATATTCGCACGATTCTAGCAGATATCCGCGCATTCGCCTTCTACGCATTTCTAGTGAAAATAAACATTTTCATGTTTCTAAATTCGCATAGTTTTAATGAAAATTTAGAAAAATTCTTTCTGCACGTTTCTGGTGAAACTTTGTACACTACTGGTGGACAATTTTTTACATTTGCTTCGTGCAGAAGTTCGGTGGAAATATGCAATTTTTTTCATACTCATTTCTTGCGAATATTCATAAAATTTCTTCTCATAGTTATATCTGGTGTAAATTTGCAGATTTTTGGTGTAAATTTGCGCTTTTGCTTCGTAGAAACGGGAGGCGAAAAAGTAACCTTGACGTTCCTTATGAAAGTTAATAGAATTTCTTCGTACACGTGTCTAGTGAAATTTAGCACACTTGCTTCGTAGAAGCTTTCGGTTAAATTTTACCAATTTTCTTTGTACTTCTTTGTAAAACGAACTTTTCTTACCTATATTTTTCTTGTAAAAATTTATGGAACTTTTTCTTTAACGCTTGCAATGAATGTTGGCGAACTACTGATGGAAATTTTGAACACGTTCTAATTAAATTTTCCTAGCATATTCTATACTTCTGGCATCACAGTACAAATCTCTTGATTACTATATTATGCTGCGATGATTTGATATATTTTTCCAAAATATGAATTTTACACATTTATATAAAAAATTGATGAAATATAGAGATGTAAAGACATAAGAAAAATTTCCAAATATCTTGACACTAGTTTTATCTCGTCTAATTAAAAAATAAACTACAATACACAAGTATTTATGTCCTCTTAAAAATATAATAAATTAAAGTCATATTGGCATTAGCCATAATTAATTGACAAATGAGACCGTATTCTATTTTTCTACGAGAATCGAACCGCTTCACTTCGAACTCTTACAAAATTATAAATAAACTAGAATTCATAGAACTGGAGCTTGAAACGAAATAAAAAATTGACACGGCCAGAGATAGCTGAGTAAATCCTTAGAAAATCCCGCTTAAAAAATCAATATATCGACACAGATAGTTTCACAAATCCATAGGGAGCCTGGTTGAACAAATTTCAGGATCGTTTCACTATCCTTGTTGGTATCGCTGGCCGTAATTGGACTGAAATCGAACCTGCGCAAATCCGTTCAAGTCGAGCCGAAGCCTCCAGAATTTTGATCCGATAACAAACTCGTCTAAAGTCCGAAAAACGTGATCGTAATAGTGTTTGAACAAGGACCGGCAGCGGCATGAATGGGGCACCGCTGACTCCAATAGAAGGCAGTCGGCTCAAAGAGGACCGAAATCAATGGCCCCGAGTGCGTGTACTTGGACCTGATGGAAAGGCCATAGAATACCGGGAATCAAAGACCGCTCTGGGATTTCTAGTACTATTAGGGAATACCCTTGTATCATAGAGAATCTAGCCAGCGCATAGTTCGACCGGGCGACGAGCACCCGGTCGAAAAAGGGGGGATGGGTCGAAAGGGAAGCCTGACCGGACCGAAACGGAAGTTATAACTGTGACTGTCGCTTGAATATTTGCGCCGATTCGAAATGGCGATTGCTTTCGACGATCACAGGAGAGAAAATGAAAGCGGCGAAACAGCCGTGAAACAAATACAACGAAGGCTTGCATGATCGATAAGAATGGAATGTAACGCGGCGCTACGGCTGCGATTACGACCGCGACTCATTCCGACAGCTTTTCGCTCTGGGACACGGCTTTGCCACCCTTTTCCGCGGTTACAGACTTTTCCGTGACTCAATTTGCCCAGAGGTATCTCGCTTAGTATACCGGGTGTCCGTTTGAGAAATTTAAAGCCAGGTGTCTTAGAAGACAAATACGTTTCTGGGGAGAATTTTAAATAGAAAAAGCCACGCGATTGCAAGGAGGAAATATGACGATTTTATTTATCTTTTGTTGTTGATTGCTGTGAAGATTATTTGGAAAGTAACTTCGTAAATCTAAGACTATAGTATAATTCTACATAATAATAGGATAGACTTTTGTGTGAAACATTTCTCGATCAGATCTGATCTCGCAAGGATATTTAAGAAAATGAATAATTTGCTCACTTACCAAATTTCTTTATGTTTTCTAAGACTGCATGTTAATAAATTAACCCCTTGCTATATTTCTAGTAATAAGCTGTTAGTTATTAATGTTCATCTATTCCTTTAAGTAGAAATCAAATTCTATTTTCTTGTCGCCAACGTTTAAACATTCGAGTAGCTTTAAGTACACCATACATATAAAATTCCTTTCCTTTTTGAGAAATCAGAGCGATCGAAAAAATTCCAATTATAATAACTGTAAAGAAAAATGGTACAGCAAGGGGTTAACAATAATTGCATGCTGTATTGAATGCATAAAGAACACAGCAAAGTGCGTCGGGAAATATTTAAATGAGTACGCTTGGAACAAATGAATGCACATATTGTAGCCTGGAAAAACGCATGCAAAAATGCAACGACAACATGTCCGTCGAACGCAACAAAACTGTTTACTTTCGATGAAACAAGTGGGAAGAAAATCAGTCTCTAGTCCCGAGATTTCTGAATCACTCGTTCGTAGGAATAGTCCGGGCGCATCCCGTTGATCATTGTGCATTGCAGATGCACGTGAGCCGCTAATTCGCAAACTGAGCAATCCTCCTTTCCACTTCTCTAATTAAACCGGATGTTCAATGGGAGCGGTTCGCGTCGCGAAATTAAACGTGGCCGTCAACGCCGGCGGAAAAACAATAGGGAACAGTGGAAAGCCGTTAATTCCACCGTAAACCGAACGAAGAAAGTTCCTCGACGATCGGCGACGCGCGACAAACGTTGTCTCGAGAACGGGCGACGCGAAACCGTATTAAGGACGAATATGGATTTCATTAGATTGAAACGGCGACACACGCATTAACGAAGCGTGTGCCGACGTAATTGCTGCCTTGTATAATAAGCATGTAAATGAACGGCGCTCCGCGTTCCCTGTCGTTATAGATTACCTGCTGATACGCGTCCGCCATGCTGATTTCGATATTAATGGATTGACACACCGAACCCGCGAGCTGCGACAATTTTGACCGAATAATGACACGTTGATTAAAAATACTTTTGTTCTATGCGGGATCTATTGATCGATTGTTCGAATCGGTCTGCTCATCCGTTAGGTTAGGTTAACGGTAGGAATATAGTAACGTTGTCATGAATTTTCATGAAATCATGTGATAATCGCAGAGTGTTTTTTTTATCAACCTAAAACATTTACAATTAATTCCCGCATGGAATTATCAGTTTTATTGATGATTTACTATGACATGAGAAGTTAGGTTATGATATAGTTAGATCGTACCATAGTGCATTAGGGTGTCCCATTTGTTATTCTGATTACAATATTTTGCAAAATTGATCGTTTCACCTGGTGGAAGGAGCTCATAGTACACTACACCTTCCCATCGGTATGAAGTATGGGACACCCTAACATAAGGTATTTCGAACACATCAGAACGTCGAAATAAATTAGACATTAGAAATTAATGTACCGCTTTCCAGACCCATCGAGCATTTTCCTCGTAAGAACATTACCTCCAACAACGATTAATAATAATTATCAGTTGTGATGAGCTCGTTTGCAATCGTCCAGCGCGCCGATACCACACTCTGATTGGATTATCCTGGTGTGGGGCCGTAATTCTTTTCTGACGTGGGGATGCGAAGAAAGGAATCCATTGTTCTCCGGCGAAATCGGCGCACAAAAGGGAAAATAATGAAGAAAATCCGGGGCGGAGATATATCCGCGAGGGATTACCGAGGAACAAGAAAAAATATCACCATCCCGGCGGTCGGCTAACGAGATAATTATGGGAGAAGCAAGAATAATGCTATCGGTGAACATTATGCTCCTACGCGCGATCTTTCTGATTAATTATTATCGTGCACCTCCGATTTTCTAGAGAAAATAAACGATATTCAACTTTTTCGACAAAGGCATTCGGATATTTTTATTTCGCGAGTGTGTTCTATGAGTAAAAGTAAGTCGAAAATGCTATATAAGAAAAATGTTTTCCTCCAATTAAATTAATTGAAATAAAAATTGTGTGTACCGTATTAGAGGATAAATACATTGATAGCTGTATAGATATAAAAGAAAATACTAGTAATATGTGATAGTATTAATATATATAATGCTATTGATATACAATATTAATAAATATATGTAATCATAGAAAAATAAAATAAGACTAAAATGTTGTATAACAAAGATGTTTTCAGTGAATTAAATCGACTAAAATAATAATTGTATATCGTTTTAGAGAATTAATACATTCATACCTATGTCTATATAAAAGAGAATAGTAGTAATATATAATACGATTAATATATAACAATATTGATATTTAATAGTACTGATATCCAATATTAATAAATATATATAATTATAGAACAATATAATGTAGTATAATAATAATAAAATAATAATGTAGTATAATAGTAATAGAATAGTACTATAGTATATAATTGATAAGAAACATTTATTAATCGCTACAAAAATTGGAAGAAACTGATCTTTCGTTGCGTGCGCGGCGTTTCTCGGTCGAAATATGTTCGGGCGCGTGTCATATCAGTAAAACGCGGGCAGCCGGAGCCATCCGTTATTGCTCCCTCCAACGCACGCGAGCATTTTATGTGAAATTTGATCTTTTGCTGGTAGCAGGCCGTTATCCCCGAGCAATTTGTTTCGTTATTTGCGAAATTAAACGGCCGAGATCGATCGGGCCGAGAGAGACAGAGAGAGTACGAGTTATTATTGCGACGACGTTGCATTCGATTATATTCGTTGTCCTATTAAAACCGGCGATACCTCGCGATCAGGAACATTACTGCGATCGCTGTGGTACCGTGGTTTCCGCTCCCCCCCTCTCTCTCTCTCTCTCTCTCTCTTTTTTCTTTTTTTCTTCCTCCAATAATCCCCGTAATTTTCAATATTCGATTTGCAGTTGCGCGCGTGGTCATCTGCGACCGAAATTCAATGAAATTCAGCCGCGGTTCGACGAATCTCCCGATAATATTTGTTTTATTCGATGCAATTTTATAGCGTCCTTTTCCCGTGGAATATGCTACTTTCGAAATATCGTTGCACGATGGGGGGATAATGGCAGTACTCGCGCAAAGCCAACGTAATCACGGCATTTGGTTGAGTGGAGCGCGGGGTAACTTCGTTGTGCAGAAATTACTGCGGTTTTTAATTAGTGGGAAGGGCGCAGCGAATTCTGATACTTTTTGATACAGTTGATCCCCCTGTAGTCGATCCTTTTCAACCGCTGAATTTAGAGTGCGGATTTTAGGGGTTCATTAGGGAAATGAATAGATGCGCAGATATAATAGACAGTATTGAGCGCCGGGGCAATTAAAGAATTATTTTGCAGTTCGCGATCCGCGGATTTTATACGTTTGCGACAGAAATGTGGAGACATTGAATGAATTTGATGATGTTATTACATTATTTTCAACTTACTACGATTATTGGAAGAGGAAGAATATTTTTATCTAGCTTACGTTTTCAATTATTTATTTGAACAATTTTATCAGTCAGCTGATTACATTCACTTATGAGTCTTTTATTAAACTATGCCAAGAATATCTGAATTTTGTATTTATAAAGTATTATTGTCGAAGATTATAGATATTTTAAGGTTATGTCGAGGTCGATTAAGGTTATGTCATATCGATCATATTTGACTCGAAAACCTAGAAACATCGAATTCGAAAATTCTAACCAATTCATTATCTACATTCACAGAATTCATCAAATACGAACAATTTTAGTAGTATAAAAATTGTTTCCAATTAAAGAAGAAGAATTTTCATTGACTACTCACGATCGCCATTAGTGCACAAAGGTTTAACCCTCTTACTACCAACCAAAAGAGTCGTATATACCTGAGGAAAATATAAAACCAAATTAAAAAAGAGAGGAAAAATAAGAAATAAAATTCACAATTAATAAAAATATTAAGAAAACAATATTTTTCAAGAGTATCCAACAAGATACATCCAACTAGAACTATGATACGAACGAAATTCGCCAAAAACGCAAAATACGCGTGCAAGGTAATGTCGCAAGAAACGGATCCCATTAAAATTGCATCAGCCGGCGTCACTTCGGTATGTTTTCCCTGTAGCCGAATTCCATTCGGTGACGTGCGAATAGACGCGCTTGATCCGGACGTTAACGAGCCGCTGAGATTCCATTGGGGGGTTGTCAAACAGTTTTCGTTGCGGACACGTTAAATCGCGTGCATGTAGACGGTTTCACGACATTTTGCGTTCAACCCTCGGATGATGAAGAGAACGGAGAATTCGCGAGGCGCAAGAGAACCCCTCCTAGAAGAGGGTTATACAAGGAAGGGAGATAGAGAGATAGAAAGAGAAAGCAAGAGAAAGGGAGAGAATATATGTGTATGAGAGAGAGAGAGAGAGAGAGAGAGAGAAGGGTGGAGAAAACGGGCGTACACCTAATTAGCTTCTTCTCGAAATACGCGGCTACATAACGACCGACCTTGCATGGCCCATATTACCGTCACGCCAGCTGCAGGACGGATGCCGTTTTCTATGCATGCGAGATTCCTTGAAATAGATGATAACTCTGCGCCACTTTCTCACGTGAGCGTGAATGGTAATTCATCGAGGGGTATTCTTAACGTCGAAATGCCCTTCTTTTCATTTTATCAACTGGAGAAGCGGCGCACAAGTGGCCAATTTCAATGAAAGCCGCCTATGTAATACTCGAAATATGTACATTCGGTATTTTTGTTGGCGATCGTCGGCTGCATTTGTGAACGTCGAAACAAACACCAAGGTCGGGCTGTTGCGTGATATCATTTCAACTGCGACGGATCTTCGAAAAATTTAATTTGTTGCTATAAAAATTAGGATCATTGAAATATGAAAATTATGTTGATAATTGTTGAGGTTGTTTTTTCAATATTCTTGCAGTGTTCCATGATTTTAGTGTTATATAATTCCTTAGTTACAATTTACCTGAATTTTGTAATCATAAATTGAGCTTACAAGAAAATATACATATTTATATAGACGTTATATAATTATTTAAAATTGTAACACATAGCAAGATATTTAGAGTATTTATAGCTTTTATTCGATAGCATTTTTATTATATTTTATAAGAGATATATTTAATATCGTAAATAAAATACATATAACTATGTATGCTAGTAACGCAACTAGCCAACGTGTCAAAAAATTTATTTTATTTGAACATCGTCTGCATAGTAAATGCGAAGGAAAATTTGCTTATGATGTGCATGTGAATGCATGACATTTATAAGACGAACATTTTAGAATAAAAAAATAAATTTTTACTCATTCTTGAAAGAGTGTATAAATTAGAAAACACACGAATACAATTAAGCGTAAATAAAATAGAAAGAGAAGACGTTCACTAAAATAAAGAAAAATGCATTGTTGCAGCTCTGCGTTACTATGCTCGCAGAGGCAAACTTTTTCTGTAAACCTGCAGAAGTCGGCACGCCGAAGGATCTTAAGGTATACTACTCGCAGATAGCATTGCTAGTCTTTGGAAGAAGTATACCTCCATCAGTTTCCATTAGCCGCAGAATAAAAGGAGAGGCGCATTCTGTGTGGAATACCTGAAATGTCTGGTCTACCACCGCGGGGAAAGATGGAAATATTCCACGCGTGCTACTATGTGTTACACCATTCCGCCGGCACTCCATCGTGTAACGTCGCAATTACAGGTTTCCCTGTAAATTGATTTTTACGGGACGGTTCCGCGCCGAGAAATAACAAAATACGAGGGGAAAACTAGCGACGACGAATTTTCAGAAAAAAAGCGAGCACGGCGTGTCCGTGAAGAAAGAAAAAATTTCTCAAAATTATTTCTCACTAGCAAAAATAAAATAAGAAGGATTACTATACTGTACATTAATATTAAACCACCGTCTGGCGAATTAATCGTGTCCAATATATTATTCTAAAATTATTGAAATGACGAAAATGCTTTTATTGAAAATAGCCGACTATATTTCTTTATTCGAACATATATCGCAGCTAATTTCTTTGTCATTCCGTATTAAATTATATATTTTATAAAAATCTTGTATTTGGATAAAATATTAAGAAAATCGACCACTCATCAAAGAGATGAAGCTAAACAGTTAAATGTAACAGCAGCACAAAAAGGTACCGCACACGTTTCCCAGCGATTGTTTCCATTATACTTTCGCGCTTAAAAGGATTAGAAACTTTGCGATCCTTCGTCGGCGCTCCGCTGAATTATGCGAATAAAATTCAACGAGAGTCTTCTTCCCGGGGAATTTCTGCTAATTGCCCGGCAAGATTCGCCAGGTAACACGGAAGTCAAACACGACGTTAGACGAATAGTTCGAGGAAAACCGTGCAACTCCGAATTGAAGGATGCACGGCGTGTAACGGCGGGAGACGTCCATCTCCCGCGTACAATGACGGGCTGCAGCTGGAAGACGAAAGACTCTAGGTTGGTAATAAATATTCAGCAGAAACCCGGTTCGTCGTTCTCGTACCTCTCGCGCTTCCCTTAGACTGCTATTTTCCCTCCGATATTCCGCAGAAAGTCTCGGGAACGTTGGTGCCAACCTTAGCAGTGTCAACAGGAGGCTATAAGTGCATCTTGCAAAAATAGAATAACCAATGTTGCTACGCGCGAGGATCGCTCTCCTCTCGCGAATCCTGCAATTTCTGATATCGATACTTGAAATTGATTCACGTCGCTATCATTAATATGGGGATCAATTATAGCGTGTTATATTCTATGTGAGTAATTAAATTTGTTTAGATGAATCAGTTGCAAAAATTAATAAATAGAAGAAGATGTAATAAAAAGAATTGTATGTCATTCTCAGAAAATGAAGTCGAAGATTGATCAAGAAAGTGACAGGCTATCAAAAGTTTTAATAAAATAATTCAGAATAAATAAAATGTACTGCTTGTGTAATTTTCAACAAATAAAATCATGCAGTAAGCGATTCTATTTAAAAATTGAAATAATCGAATGGCTAATCAAGAATCTGAATAAAATGAACGAATACAAACTATAAAAATTTATGCGATCCCAATTTATGATCTCATTAAAAAGATCCTGCCATAATCTTCTTATAAAATTATAGAATGCTCAAAAAAATTATATACCATCCAAAAATTGAACTAGAAAAATGACCAATAATATAATTAACGAAGACTGAGTAAAACGGGTAAACAAAGGGCAGACTCTTAATGTCCTGATAATTATCAATTTGCCAAAAATAATTCTCATAAAGCAAACACGCCATTCCTGAAAAAAAAACTCGAATCACGATGTACAAAACGAGCAAAAAGACCCATTAAAGCGAAAGGTAATGCCGCCAGCAGCGACGAAATAAAAATAGATCGCGAGGCGGACTGCAATCGATGAGAGAATGCACAACAATGTAACGGCGTCAGACACAATAAAGATGCGCGAAGTGTACAATCGCCGACTCGTTTCACACCGGTTGTAATGCACAAGGGCGAAACTACAAGAGGGAGGGAAATGCGAAAGGTTCCCGGCGGCTGATAAATATTCAGATTCGCGACACGAGAAGCGAGGCTTTCGCTTCCTGGTCTCGGCGGACAGTTTCTCAGGCAATCTTATATTTTCGCCGTCGCTCGTCTCCGCCGCGTGCCGCCGCCTGTAATGGATGCCTTGTAATAGGGCGAAATTGGCGTTCGCAGGTAAATTGAATTTCAACACGACCAACAAAAGTGGCCGTGGGCTCTCTGGCCCGCTCGAGAATGAAAACCGGCGGGGCGAGGACGACGGCGACGGCCGTCCCGCGCGAACAAGCCGAATATTCAAGTTCGGAGGCCAAGGTACGCGGACTTGTAATTTATCGCGACTCGTCACGTGCACTCCGTCCGCGGGGAACAATGGACAGTTGTACGGGCAACGAGCGCCATTGACCCATATACTGGTTAACACGTTGCCACCGATGCACTCGATTTTTATTTTTATTCTCGCCGCACCGCTCGCCTTCGATTTTTAGCGATTTGTCTGACGCGTAATAGCTCATGAAAAATCGGAGATCAATTTTCAAAAGCTTTTGATGCATACAAAATTTATTGCTTTCTTTCTTCTTAAGAAAAGATAGCATTTTTTAGTAGACCTATTACGAATATGTGGAAATGGAAAGAAATTTCCTATTTTAATGATTTTTGTGGTAACAGTATGTTATCACTAGACTGCGGATTTTTATGTAGAATAAAAATTGTTTATATTAATTACAGGTTAGAGAAGCTACTTTGATATTTATGTCTCTGTTTACTAATGTTAATGAATTGGTTATAATGCAACAATGTTTGAATGTTCTCACTGATCTGTATTTAATCTCATTTTTGAATGAAGCTAATTTAGGAAGACAAGATTTAATAACGCTTCGTAATTATTGTTAACTGAAATTACCAACGAAAGACATCAAACATTACTGAAAACAATTTTCTATAAAAATATGTCTGCATAGAGCCAATCTATGTTGTTACATAAAAGTGATAAAAGGAATATTGTTCATTGAATAAAGGTACTACTTCCCAGTGCAACATGCATTGCAGTGCACAATACAAGTGCACTAGACTGCAAAAGAAAATTGCATCGTACAAACGCATTATTTTCAAATTTTCTATATATAGAACATTCATTGTAGTCGATCGAGTCATTTAAGAATTTTCTTTTCCCAGACGCTGAGAATTTTATTAGCGCCGCAGCTGTCGCAGTGCACTTGGCACCTTATAAAGTAACCCGTCCACTGACTTATGTACACTTCACCGTTCGATTCCGCCGAGTTGCCCTGCGGTGTCTCCACGGAATTTTTCGCATTGTGTTCGTTCGTAAACAACAATGAGGATTGGAGATTGCTTTCCGGGACCTGATTTATGCGTGTCAACCCGTTGTTCCTTTCTACCCCATCCAAAGGGGGAGACATCTCGTACGGATGGCCGGGAGAGTCGTGGTCGTGCAATTTCTCGATAGCAATCAGAGGAAAATATTGGCTCGTTCGGAACGTGATGTCTTTATTACCATTTCGATCGGCAAAATAAATAACGCGCCCTGCGAAATATAAATAACGGGCCCTAAGATCGTTGTTAGTCCAGTTCCGCGATTTCTGTAACAAATACAGTGGGAAATGAAACGACGCCGGGGAATGAACGGCTTAAACAATCCGGGGCTTGTTTAGAAAACTTGCCACTGCTAAATGGTTATTCATCGACTGCTCTACGATGACGAAGATTATTATACTATATTATTAACTCCATATCATAAATTGTTTCAAACTATCTAATTTATAAAACTGTCTTCCAATTTGCTGCTGGAAGATTTTGATACAAAGAAGACCTGAGGGTCGCTGTTTAAAAAATTATTTGAAAATATTTGTTAAAATGACTGGGCGAATAGATCAAAACTACGTTATAAGCACAGAATGATTTTATTTATGTTAATGCAACAGAACACCAATTTATTCATACTTGAGGAAACAAAAATTATTAATAATAGGTAGTTAGAACGGTGGCTAGTATAAGTGAACGTATTGAGTGAACAAATGAGAAATCGCCTTAATAAGTAACCTAATTTCAAAGTGTTCGTCCGATACCTTAATAGACGTCGGTAAATCATGCCCACTAATTTCCGAGCGCAATACTAATATAAATTATTAGTGATCGAATTGTGAACGATTATGAACAATTACCGCTAATCAGGACTAATGAGTAATAATGAACTGGGCAATTATAACTAAGAATCAATACCTAATTAATGAAAATATTTTCGTACCTAACAAAAGCAAAACATTACTTTTGTAAAATTTGTAACTAATGACCAGATTGCGGATTTTTATACAAAGTAAAAATTGCTTACATCAATTGTGAGACGAATTAGCTAAGTATAATTATCTTTCTCTTTTTAATAATTTTAATAACTTGAAATTAGTATACAATATATTATTATATTATTAGTGGACGATTTATAATTCCTTTTAATCCTTTACTGCTTTCAATATCACCCATTTTTACCATAAATGAGTAACTCGCTATAATTCATATTGATGAACGGTTAATTATAATTTGATTCGTTAATCAATATTGTTAAAGAACGCCTAATTCTGCGGGGAAGCTTCGCCCGGATTCGATACAAAGTGTTTCTTGATGGATAAGAACTGGGATAAATAAGTATAAACTGAATTAATTTTTACGGTAACTACTAACTGATATGCACGATGGATAGAAAGACTATTGAATAAAAAATTACTTGTTTCGTTTCTCACTCGAGACTGTCAAACTCAGCTCCGCCTCGCAAACTTTTCGACTCAGGGTCGTCTACCGCTTGCCTGATTTATTTCCCTTCTTTGGGGGATGATCTTTCCCTGCCCATTACTCATAAAAATCACCGGGAGCGAAGGTCTTTAGAGAACGCTGTTTACAGCAACCCCTCGGTTTATTGCTTAACTGTTCAAGGGGCCTAGTATATAACACGAAGAAAAGACGAACGGGAGAAGTGAAAGACGCGCGAAGGACGCGTGCATCGCGGGGAATGCATTAACGCGTAATGACACCATGATTCGTAGTATTGAAGTTCAGAAATGAATAACTTCCATTTGTTCGTTGAAGTGCTCGTGCAACGGTCGTCCACGGCGAAGATGAAAGCCATTACCAGCCGCGACGCGAAAGAGGCTGTCGGATGCGCATCCTAAGAAATTTCATGCGCGTGCTCGTCGCACAGCTGCATCACTCTAGCAGTGCATAAAATGCTTGCAGAGCACGCCGCGCTATTCAGACTTAAATATCACCGTCCCTAATGCCCTACGTGCTATCTCCCTTTCTCCCTATCACTCTCTCTCTCTCTCTCTTTCTCTCTCTCTCTTTCTCTTGCTCTCTGTTTCTGTCTTTCTCTTTCGCTGCTTCTGCGTTTCCACTCGCGTTCTAGGCAAATTAAGTCGTTCTTCTGTAAGTTATTGTTGCGCGTACGCTTGTACGTTTCACCTTACAAGGCTGAAACGTGGCAGACTGGAAATGTCTACGTTCCCGGAATTCGGGAACAACGATGCGCTCTCGGCGATTCTTCTCGGCAAATCCGCCGTAACCGGCGCGGTCGTTTCTGCCGCGGATAAACTGAAATTGAAAAGTGCGGTTGCACTTTTCCATCCCCGGTCGTGCGCGTCCTTTCTGTCGCGCTGTTTTTATCGTATTTTCACCATGGAACGTGGCAGTTTCGGACAATGCGAACCACTTTCGAAAACCGCGCACTCGGCTTTCGGTTTTCAAATCGGATAAGCGTGTTTCACGTGTTATGAACAATTTTCTGCGTGGCAGGAAGTAAGACTTAATTACTGATGTTCCAATTACACGGTGATTGTAAAACGCTATTCTTGAATACAGTTTTCAATGTTTCATGGTGAGGTGTACCGTTTTGGTAAAAATGCATAAATTATGCAGTCCATTTACGGCTCATCGATTGTTACAAGGAGTAACGAGGATGGAAAGTGCTCGGGTAAAATATGCATGGAAAATGTAACGTATTCGAGCATCTGTCTTTCACGGAAAATGCTTAAAAGAATAGTGTAAAACGATATAGTATTATTTATTGGTAAGTGTACGGTGTAGAGAAATTATAATTTTCTTTGCATGATTGTAATATTGTAGATACTGTTAAAGAGAAGAAACAGAAATTCTATAAATTTATAAATACAGTTTTCTCTCTAATTTTCTATACATTTTTCTATATAATATTTTACATAATTTTATTAAAACGAATTTAAAAATGCAACAGTAATTACAACTTACGATTATTTAAATTTGAATATCTTCTAAACTATTTATTTATCGACAAAAGTAGGTTAATACATTTTTATAACTAATGTCGAATTGCATCCATTGACGTATTAAAAAACTACTTCATTCCATTGAAGGTAAGATTGATAGTCAACACAAGTGAGTAGTCACCAGATAGTTATTCCTCAGAACCCTGTGGCACCTTGAGAGTAAACAACGCCCAGGGCAGCAGAAATTCGCAAATTCGCGTAGGTGTGACTCGCGAAAGTTGCCTCGCAACCGTGCCAAATTTTCCAAGCGCTTGACCACGTCCAACGGTCGCGAGGAATTCCATTTGAACGTATTTGACGTTCTCGCGAGAGCAGTGTCCATTAAGAGTGCGACGTACGCGTTAATTGGTTTACAGAAACGTTTTCGCGCGTCCCTACTTCCTACTTGAAACAGTTAAACCTCGCACAATTTTCTCATACCGATATTTATCGGCTACGTGTTGCCCTCTAAATATCCATTCCTTATAAATCTCGTGAAATTATTAGTTATATCGTCTTTTTATGTTTGAATAAAATTTTATTCTCTAGATTCTCGATATTTAATAAGTATTCTATAATATTTAAGTATTATGTAAATTTAAAATATTCCATAATATTTAACAATTTATCGTCATTCGACCGTAAATATTTTTGTTATTATAGGGTAATTAAATCTACTACCATGTTTATATTTTCATAAAATTAGCCTTAAATAATATTTATTTTATCTATTTTATCTATTTTATCTATTTTATTTTCATCTATTTTGTCAATCACGAAGAATGTCTAATATTTAAAAACTTATATAATAATATTGCAGCTTACAGTAACTCAATGTTAAATTTTAGTTTCGATTTCTATTGTATTTATTTTATTAATCGCGTAAGCTACCGAATATTTAGAAAATCATGTAATAATATTGAAGCTTGCAATAGTACAATTTAACACTTTTATCTTTATAATAGATAGCAAATTAGCGGTTGCCATGATTGGCATGACGAAATTGTCGTTCCATTTATTGCAACTGTGAAGAAAATGGTACGACAAGGGATCGAGGCTAGTTTAGTATACGAGTAGTTCGACGTAGACCTTCAACCTTGGATCCCTTTCCGTACACGTGATCATACGCCCTGAGAATGATGCATGCGAATGAGCTCTTTTATGTATAGCGTGCTTTAATATACAGCTTATCTCGCATCGGCAACGAGCGTGTGCATTATCGTCGTCAGAAACTGATTTCACATGTATACATGTTATAGTACACAGGGTGGGCCATGTAAACGCTATCAATTAACCACGTTCTAAACACTTTTTGACTCTCTTCAATCGTGTCAATCGCATTCACGTGATACATATTATTAATGTATACGTACAATTAAACATCAACAAGTGACAATTTGTGCTACAACTTTTTCACTAAACTACCAGACAATTTATTGCCTACCTTCTGCATATAACGTGTTGTTCAATTATGTAATTATATAAATTTTAAAGTAAACAAACTACTAAGTTATACAGTTATTTAACGGTCGTTGAAGTAGCAGATAATTTAATTTACACCCTCTACGCATTATATCTCGCTCGATTACCTAATTATATAAATTATGGAGTAAATATACAATTCAGCGTTATCTATAACTTCGTATAATATATAATCATATAATTATAACAATTATATAATTTCGCACAATTTGGTCATTCTGGTAATTATAAAGTGAACGATAAATGTTAAGTTATATAATGCTATTTAATAATTTATATTCATGATATTTATTTTATACCTTCCATATACTGTATTCTGCACGAAACGCAATTATAAATTGCAAACGAAATCATATTTATTTAAATTATAAAACTACAGCAATCAGACGCTATAAAAACTAATCCATAATCAAAAAAACAGATTAAAGACAAGCTTCTAATCGAAGAATAATAATAGTTGTTGATACATAATAAATAAAAATTTCTAAAAAATTAAATTACACAACACAAATATCCTCGTGATTCAATTTATCAGAACTACCCTGTATATCCAGGGGACAGATGCATCGTCGAAGATACGTCCCTCGCGTTTCTTTCGTGCTCGGTTTCTGTAATAATAAACAACCGAAGCTCCGCGGCTCATTCCCTTGAATAAAGACTTTTGTTTATTTGCTTACAAAGTCCTTCACTGTTCCCCGTGAAAATGAGACGTCCGTGAGTGGAACTCGATATTGTTTGACTAAACGTCGGTGCTCGAAATAAAACAGAATCCTGTCGCTTTTATAAATCAGAATAACGAGTCCCCGGATACATAGTCGCCAGTAAAAAGTCGCTGTCTTTTGTGGTCCGTACAAAAGTTTATTAAAACCATCGTTCCCGTAACAATGTATCGTTCGTCGAATCGAAGGATTACATTTTCCGTGGAAATCCTCCGTTGCATTTTATTCGACGGAATTATTTCCAGACGATCGTTTCAATGAACTTGACCAACGAACGTGCTTTCTCATCCGTTCCCGGCGCTGCTAAATTTTTAAAACGTATTCAACTTTTACGATCCCCGTCGTCGCGAGAGCAGTAGAACTGAAATCGGCCTTAAAAAAGAATTAAATCCGAAAGAACTACAAGTCGTTTGGGATTATCTCTCTCTCTCGCTGTACCTTTTCCTTCATCTCTCAATCTTTTCCTTAGTTCTCTCTTTTTCCCATCCCTCACTCGTTCTTTATTTCTCATTCTTATTTTACCTCTCTCTTTCTTTTATTTCTTATTCTTATTTTACCTCTTTCTTTCTTTTATTTCTTATTCTGATTTTACCTTTCTCTTTCTTTTATTTCTCCTTCTTATTTTATCTTTCCCTCTCTCTCTTTCTTTCATTTCTCCTTCTTATTTTACCTCCCTCCCTCCTCTTTATTTTTTCTCTTTTTCATTTCGCTTTTTTCCATCTCTTCCTCCCCCTTTTTTATTTCCCTTTCTTATTGCGTCTCTCTCTCCCTCTTTATCTCCCTCGCTCGCGCTCACACCCGTCTCCCGTTTATTTCGTTATCTCCTCGGAATCTCGCCCACTGAAATTAGAGAAAAAGTCGGCGGATCGTCGATCGTTCCGCGACGAGTGCGCCACGCTAGCGAAATTAATTTTCTCGGCACGGTGAAACTGGTGCGTCCGACGTCTAGAAACAGACATTAACCGATACCTAGGAGGCGTAATTTATTTCCGGCGGTGGTTCGGTGTGATCAACGCGCTGCGATCTATCGAGGGATCAAGATCAGACGCGTGTAATTAACAATAACCGCGGGCCGCGGAAGGCCGACGGACATATTGCCGCGGCATAGCGTAAACGGAAATCGATAACACGACCCTGGCGTTCAGCATAATTAAAATATCCTTGTTTTACGGAATGCAGAACCTAACGTCGATTCGATTTTTATACCACTGTTCTTTGTTCTACAGTTTTCGTTTAGAATAAATAACAGGAACACGATGTTTAAAGGCGAAAAATATTTTAATATCTCGGTGTCTGTTGAATTGATTTTATTATAGATGTATTTCATTGATTAATATTTGGACGTTTCAACGTTTAATTGTTTCATCGGTTTGGTTATTCCAGTGAATGTTTAGTTCGAATATTTTCTTATTCATTTGTTCAATTTAATTTATTGGGGAAATCGAGATTCGGAATGGAAAATAAGTGAAAATGGAGGTCATGCGTCACGCGATCGTTAAGGAACGATGATGAATTTCACGAATTTCTCATGTCACGATGTTTAGATAGGAACGAATGGTCCTCGAAGGAGTGTCTAAAACAATCATTAATACACAAAGGAAGACTGATTGATCTTGTAAGGACACGATTAAAACTAAATTCTAAATTCGTCAATTAAAACTAATTTAGCCTTTTATGCACGACGCGCTATTTTGGCGGCTTTTACGGATATTCCGTCCTTTATTCAATTATATTATTAGTTATTAAACAAAACGATTAATGTGAAAGTTTATATATACGGTGCACCTAGAAAAATGTATATATATATAACTAATACTATATGTATAACTATACTAAGAAAAATTCGCATTGTGTTCTTCGAGGTACGAGTTGATCTTCTCGTGTCGAAGTTGTTTTAAAACAACCATGATACTAATCGATAGGTAGCGGAAAGAGAGAGAGGTGGGGAGAGAGAATAGGACCAATAGTAATTTCGGGGCTACATTTCTGGTTGCAGGCCTTCGAGGAGCTGGAGGAGTTGCTTGGAAAGAACGAAATATGTATCGCTGTCAAGGAGAAGTTGGTGAAAGACTCTGGAGTCGCGGAAGAGATAGCTTACGACAACATCGTCGAGAAACTGAAGACTAAACCTAGGGCGAGGGGTGAGTAAAAAGATGATCCCATTGTGTAGATAATAACATTTGTATATAATTTCGTACGAAGTATAAAACACTCGATAGTCGAGGAAACATTCTCTTGTGTCTATTCAGTACAGATCTGTCTTTGCTATTAAGAAATTACATGTGCTAAAAATACTGATGTTAACAATTTTTGACGTGGATGAAACAAATTTAATTATCGAAGAAATAATGAGAATTCGAAAAGGGAAGAAATGATGTTAAATTATATGTAAAATCTACTAGCATCACCAATGATGAAAAAGATTTTTACTTTATTTATATGGCAGTAAGGATATTTAGTGTAATAATTAAGTTATGGATTTGTATTTGTTTAAAGCAATCAAGACAGTAGTGAAATGCAAGATACTTTTCTTTCTATGATTATAAATGTATACCAAGTTTGAAATGTAGAAATTTGTATCGTCAATATGGATATTTGAATATTGTACGGGGAGTAAGTGACATATATAAGGGATTAGGACTAATATTGATCATACATATAGAATTGAGAAATCAAATGGGTCTATAAACAGATTTCACAATATTTGGCTAAATGAGTATAAACATAAAATCAGTATTATAATGAGTATAAATTAAAAAAGTATAATATTACAATAATTGTAAATATAAAATCGATATTAAAATAAGTATAATTAAAAAATCGATATTTAAATAAGTGTAAAAATAAAATCGATATTATAATAAGTATAAATAAAAAAAAATATAATAAGAACGTTTGTGCTGGACAAAGACTACACAGAGAGTCAATAATCAAAAGAATCAAATGCAAGTTATTCGATGGTCAAAACAATAGAGTAGGGCCTAGCTAATGGTAAGGGAAGTAGATTAAGATCTGGTTTGTAGTCAGACAAGTGAAATAGCCAAGCTGGTACACGACCAGACAAATAGACTAGAACCTAGATAATGATCAGACAAATAGAATCAACCCATCTTGTGGTGAGGCCAGCAGAATAAGATCTGACATATGATCAGACAAATGGAATGAGCAAATACTGTAATCAGATAATTAGAATACACAAATGCTATGATCGGACAAATAGAATGAACAAATACTGTGATCAAACAAATAGGAAGAACAAATACCATGATCAGATAAATAACAATTAACAGTGTCCACAATCAAAAAGCAAATAGCAACTCATCACAACATGTTAAGCAGAATGATAATGCCTTATAGTCGGATTAAATTAATCAAGGATCCGTCAAGTGCTCGAAGCTCGGAATACGAAATCGCCAGAGCGCCGAGAAATATGGAAAATCGCGTATTTCCCTCTAGGCATTACGTGATTTCCTCTCAAATATAGTGCTCGATCATCCGGATCCGAATTTCGGAAAATTCCTGGATCGACCGTGATTCCTCAACGCGATCGGAAGTAGGATATCTAAAACGGTACAATTCCACGAATGGCAATCCCGTCCGCGCGGATCGGAAACTTGGGACAAGTCGATGAAATTTCCGAGTTTCAGGTTTTATCTGGCGAACTGTCGGCTCGGGCGAGTTCGACTGGCTCCGATAATGCAAGCGAGTGCGACGGCAAATACACCGACTGTTACCGAAAGTCGTAACGCGACCGAAATTTTCGCTCCCTAGACAATCGAGTATAAATAACGCGCGAGACCAGTACAAATAATTCGTGCAAGTAGTGAACAGGATTTACATGATTACAGCAAGAAGACAGAAAATGATTCGTCGAACGTGTCTGTCCATCGCGCGTATTTTCTACTTACTGCGGCGAAAGTGCAGACGTGTTAACACTTTATCGACCGGTAGCCTGTAAATCGATTGTCATAGCAACCAATAATTTTTTATCTATTATTAAAATAAAGGTACCACTATAAGTTCCCATATCATTATATCATCTTTCAAATATTAGATATACCTTTCTCAATGAATAAAGTAAATAGATTCAATTATTTTGCAACGAAATAAATGTTTACAGTCGAATGGCCGGTCGGTAAAGTGTTAACTATTTTCTCAGTCGAATTTTCCGTAGAGAAAGAGAGAGAGAGAGAGAGAGAGAGAGAGAGAGAGAGGCCGTCGTGGGGGCGAATTTTATTTTAAGCCTCTGGTTTATTCATTCAGAAAGGATTGCTACATTATTGGCTGCGGTACTAATGACAAAGTGTTCTCAAGGCTCTACGGGTTGTCTTAGCTCCGTTTAGAGAGAATGGCGATTTGTCTCCTGCAGCTTTGTTGTCAAGGAAACCGAGGCTAAGAGAAGTGTCATGCGCTGTACCGTGGAAACGTCTATGTTCTATCCTTTTTACCGCCACCAGTGTGCTTGTTAGCGCAGCTTTGTCTGGAAGATGGTTCCATTTCGGAGGAAAATCTCAACGAAGAGAGGTCAAGCGTGGTTTTAATACCTGTGGTCGGGACAGATTTCAGCAAAATTCTCAGCGCGTCTAATAACCAGATCTACAAAATACGCTTTTTAAATTAGCATTGTAAACTCGGGCAACAACGTTAAAGAACATTACTTTTTATGTTCTTCTGCAACGAATTACAATCTCGGAAAATTTATTCGTACTCTGGAAAACCGCATGGTTTTTAACAACGTTCAAACAAGTAGATGCAACTTCGTAAAAGTTTATTCCGTTTGAAAATATGTTAACATATTTCTCGACGCGAATACGGTGCTTTTCAATTTGTTTACTGCTTATCTTTCTTTTTTTAATTTAGTTCCGACTTACGCGAGAATCGCTTAGTTTAAATGGTAATATTCTTTCCATAACTGCTGCGTGAACTTAGTATTCATAATAATTCGTGAAATGCGAGCAGATGATAAATCGAGGCAGCCAGCCTGCTCAGTTCAATTTTTAATGGAAATGACAAGTTTCGATCGCACGTATGGTTGAAAAAGAACCGTCCGCAACGATGATTACCAGCGTTCTATATCACCGCGGCAGATGGCAGGTGTATAAAGTATCTCGATAACCCCACCTGTGGACAGCGCTGATCCAGAGCCACCGACACGGTGAAACGTACCGCCGCGCCGTAGCCGATTGTTTCGCAGTTTCCCGGTTTTCTATTTCCGGTTGTACGGTGGACGATTCCGCCGGGACCGTGTCCCGTTCCGATCGATCGATCGCGCCGCCACCGTCGGCCCGCGATTTGTCATGTAAATACAGTGACAAACCGCGTGGCAAGTTGCCGGGCTGTGCTGGATTTATGTGTGAAAATTTTCGGCGACTCGAAAAATCCTCTCTTAAGGGAGCCGATCCGTTTGAAAAATGTGCTATCGCTGGTACGTCATCCCGGGGATCCCGAAACGATTTATCCCATCGACGGGTAACGACTGCTCGGATATGCGCTCACTGTTTTTCACCGGCTCCTGACAACTGTCTATTAAATCTGGCTTTAGACTTCCTATATGTCAGTGTCATCCCCAATTTCCGCGCGGAGCGATACGGACCGGAATCATTCCGCGATCATATTTTTTCGGGCACGCGTGCCCCGGGTTCTGCAGCTGACGGACGCGTCGCTTCCCCATAATTAATCGTGGGCGCCTGTTGGATTGTTTGGATTCCGTCGTGCTCGCGAAACGATTTATACCAGTTGAATTCACGCCGATTTGTCAATGCCTTCTTTCGCGACGCCCCCCTCGGCGATGAACTTTATAATGTTCCGGAGTCGGCGAAGGAGCCGATTTTTAGGCTATACGTTCGGTAATAACTCGTTAAAGCTTAAATTCGACTAAACTCATAGCTTAAATTCGGAACAATGCGAATATTTCATGAATTTAAAAATACTGTTACATTACCTTGGACTTCTTAAAGTGATTGAAAAATAAACAAATTTCTATAGAGCGTATGTCCTAATAAACGCAAAGAATTTTTATATTACATAAAAATACACACTCTACTCACTATACTACATGTCATCATAATATCCTAATCATAAATAAATACTTTGTATATTTTTCATGCATTAATATCACATGTCCTGCCTAAACTAGCGTGACCTATTTTCTATTATCCTGACGCCATAGTAACCTTCCGTCCATTCCTGAATACCATAGGTTATGTTTTTTAGGTTAGGTTTTTTTTGTAATCCATGGTGATCCGCAGTAACGATACGGAACATCGTCGAAAATGATTGTTACGGTCATTGCAGCCCCCCGCGGAGATGAAGACATCGATGTAGCGTAGAATCTATAAAGTTGCCAGTGTTCATGCATACAAAGTTGGAATTATAATAACAGGAAAGGATGATGCCAGTTAGGATTTAGCGGCGGATGTTCCATTTCAAGGGGTCGGGATGCTCGTCGGGGGAGCATCAGCGATCGTCGGACCCTCCTCTAACTTTTAAACTCTGTAGCTCCCATCCGCTCCTGTCCCTGTCCATCGTTGCTCGTTCCTAATGTTCAGTCTCTCCCCTAGTCCCTTTAACGTCACCCGGCAGTGAACTGTAATAACACTCTACCCCAAGATATTCATTGTACCGGATGCTTCTGAGCTGTTCCCAAATTTGATTTCGGTGAGCGCGAGATCATCTCGTCTGCTCTAAAGTCTTGGCTAACATAATTTTATAAGCACCGTGAACAGCTAATTTTCGTTTTCCGGATATAATAGAATCAAGATAGTTAGATAATAATTTATTTAATGTACAAAGTCATTAAGTAGATAATATGTTTTAGTACTGATTTTAAAATAAATTGTTTACTACTGATTTTAAAATAAATTGTTTACTACTGATTTTAAAATAAATTGTTCACGCTTGAATAAGTATTGAGAAAGGATTTCAAAATATTTGAATAATTAGATTTAATTATTGTACTTTTCTATTAATTGAGATTGAAAAATATTTGATTTGTATCCATACATAAAATTATTGTAATATATAATATATTTTATTATTCATTTGAAAGTAAATGATTTCAATTTAAATAAGTGTTGAGAAAGAATTTAAAAACACTTGAGAAAGTAAAATTTTTCTACAGAAATAGTGACGAAATAAAAGATACTAATTCTTCTGTCAATTATAAAAAATGAAAAAATTTTTCTGCCAATTTTAAAAAATAGAAATAATAATTCTTCTGCCAATTGTAAAAAATATAAATACTAGTTCGTACGTCAATCAGTTTAGAAATAAAATCGTATGAAATACAGCCGAGGCAATACGTTATAGTTCGACTATTCCCGCCAAGCAATAAATACAAAAACTGATCGCATAAATCAGAAAGCGCAATTCCGAAAAATATATTTCCTCGCGGTAACGTGTAAAATGAAAATGGCCACCTTCGTAGTTCCAATAAACCGGGAAAAGTTACATTATTTAGAAGCTAGGCGACTTCTGTCGTGCGAGAATGATTGACTGTCGCGTGTATGTGCATTCGGAAAAATGGTCGCCAGCTACCTGGTGAAAAATCGAGCCTGCATCGTCCAATAAAGAATCACAATTAATAACGTACCGGGAAAACTTTATTCTTGGCCAACACCGGATAAAATATCCCTCGTGTTCACAGCAAAAGGCACCTCAGCCTTTTGTTCCGGCATACATCAAATCCCGGCACCAGGGCATATTTCAACGGATATTAAATATTTGCCAATCGATTATACTGCGTCCCTCGCCCGTAGAATCGGTCGTAACCAGCCTATACTATCCTACTCGAAATGTCCTCGAACATAAATTCCTGTCGAATGCTATGATACACGAGAGCTTCCTCTTTCCGTTCACGCGGCTTCACTATTTTCGATAGCGAAGCTATCTAATCATATTTTAATATTTAATTTTCTAAACTAATACATTTTCTCACCGAGGCTTTATTGTGCAATATTTGGCTCTTCCTTTCATTTCTGTGGTATATGTAAATTTTACAGTCTTTAATAGAACCTCCACAAGATTATTTGCAATAATTACTATACGAACGTCATTCAGATTAATTGTACCCACATTCTTTTTAAATGCACAGTTTCGTTTTCATTTGTTCGTTTTATTTCATATTAGTCACGAAATATTCAAACCGAATATATTTTATGCTTCACTACAATTGCAATTTAACATTTTTGTACATATTCTCCGTGACAAGTATAATTATCAAATACAGCTAGCAAAAAAATTCTTTCTGTAATAATTTTTTTAGAATTCAGTGAATGACGTTGAAATTGATTATTTCACATTGTCAAGATAAAATTTGCAATTTAGAATTCCGCGGTGCTTCAATCGTACACTAAACAAGGGTTATAGACTGAAGATGCTTGTTGCCGGAGCTCGTGTGATTTTTCATCCGTTAGTTACAGAAGATGATTCACAGAGCTCGCAATTATTACGAGAAATCGCAGTCAGTAAGTCTGTATTCGCTATTTGACAAAGTCTGGTATTACTTCAGGCGCGAGCTCAATTTACGACTGTTATATACGCGATGACTTGGGTGGCACTTGCCATCGATGCGGGTGATCCGCCATTGCTCCTCGTCTCTGATCGATTCATCGACTGCTTTCAACGATCATCCTGGACCGTACGTTCCATTACGAGAGGAGCGAATAGCGCCGTAGGAGAATAATCATTCGATGAATGATTTTCACTGCTGGGACAATATTGAAGTGTACTCTTTATTAGACGACGACCCCGGAGAACTTCCGGTCGTCCGTCATCAATCCAGAACGCGATAAAGCTTCATTGAAAGCCGGCTATAAAACGGCTGCCGTACTTCGCTGGGTTAATCCTACGGGAATCTAGATTACACGGGACTTTATCGAGTGCCGGTGCACACCGGTTTCAATGGAACCTAAGGCTGCCTTATAAGCACTGTCGTATCCGAGATTAATTGTCAGTCCTGCAACGGCGTACGGTTAACGATCTATGTTACAGATAATTAGACTGGCGATTTTATGGCGTGCATGACGTCAGAATTTTGACTGAATTAACACGTATTCGTCTGGTAATATTTTGCACCGTCATTCACGAAATGTCGACATTTTTCAGTGATGGTTATAATTACACCATCTTTGGTTAAAATTATCTCTGTTTGGTAAAAATTATAATTTAAGTTATTTAGAATTAAAAGAATAAGAATCATTTTCTGTAATATACAAATGGCGAATTTTAATTCTGCGCACGAATATTTGTTAATATAATTTTAACTCAACTAAAACATGGCAAAGATTCGTCAGTAGCTTTAATGTACACAGTATAATAATGATCGATCAATTCGATTCATATTTCACACATGTATGCAGAAATAAAAATCATTTTTAAATATTTTCCGTAAGTGAATCACGAAAAGATTCGTCCAAGTTTCTTATTCATACAGGAACAAATGAAAATATTCTATACCAACTCCGTTGTATTTTTCATAAAAAGAAAAGAAATCTTACTAATCCGACTAAAAATAGGGCACAGTAAAATATACCACAAAAAATTGTAGATAAATAAATAAAAAGTAATTATATATTTTAATAAGATCAAAAACATTTAACTGTTTTAACCCCTTCCCGTACTTTAGCGAGTCAGACTCGCGATGAAGATTTTTGCCCAAACATGAATATGCGAGTCAGACTCGCGAACAGTTACTTGGGCCAAACATAAATATCGCGAGTTTGAGTCGCGAACACATACTTGGGCCAAACGTAAACATAACAAGCCGAGCTCGCGGACTGATTTTTTGCCCGTTACGCTCGTAACTGAATGTTAGTTCCTCTCAGTACCTCAGAACAGTTAGTCACGATTCTTGTCGTTGCTGTTACGAAGCAGTTCAATTATTAAAATTTAAGAAACCCCTTCAAAATGCAAGTTACAAAAGTGTGTAATGAAAGCCGTGATAACGAATCTTCTCACAGTGACGTTTTTATGCCAGTTGCAAAGCGAATAAGGCATATGATTATAGATGATAGTAGTGAAGAGGAAGATACGACAGAACAACCATGGATTTGGCGAAAAGTAGAAAACACACCAATAGTTTGAAAGAATTCTGAACATCATGGAATAAAGGTATCTGTCTTAAATAATTTAAGCGACAATCAAAAAATACTAGACCTATTCTTTATTACATTTGATAAGAAGTTTTGGGAAAGCCTGGTTACGGAAACCAATCGCTTCGCAAATTGACTATATCACAGGCATTGCGGGCATCTACACTTCGGATCGTATTGCGACGGTTTACAAACATCAGTCTGGTCTGTTTAGCGCGCGTTGATGCGGACCGCTCGGGCCCGAGTTTCGTCGAGCTAAATGGCACGGGAAGAGGTTAACAAAACCGTGAACTAGAAAACGATGAGAACCTAACAACAGATGTTCAAAAACAGTGTTTTGTTATTTCAAAGTTATAAAAATAATTGCATCGATCGATTTATTTTGCATAAAAAACAATCATGACAAAATTAAGCATAAGAACGACTAATAAGTTATTTAAACGCAAAAAGAGCTTCGTTCGATAGTAGTTGGTCGACGAAGTTCTGTTAATCGTGGCTACGTTGGTCAACTAACTCGGTCGAATTTATTGCATACAGGCTGCATCATATTCGGCTCGGATCAAGAAGTTGCCGGAGTTATGAGGGCCGTTAGACGTTGCAATGCAACCGGCGCATTCTCGTGGATCGGCAGCGACGGCTGGAGCGCCAGGGGGTTAGTCAGTAATGGTAACGAGCCGGAAGTCGAAGGTACCCTATCGGTTCAACCTCAAGCCAATCCTGTCAGGGGGTTCGAGGAGTACTTCCTGAATCTGACCGTCGAGAACAACCGAAGGAATCCGTGGTTTGTCGGTGAGCGAATGACTGAAACACGCGAGCTTCATTAAACTTTAGATAGCTCTAACTTCGGAAGCGGCCCGCGGTCGTGCGTCTAAAGGGCCGACATGTCGCTAAACTTAACACCCACTTTATCCAGCGCTTCCTCGCGGCTGGTATTACCTTCGTGAACGCAACAGCTTTTCACGACTTTCACGAATAAACCCGAGACCGTAATTTGTGCCGTCCAATTGCGAAAATTATGATGCTCGCGTCGAAACTTCGCGAACAACCCCCGTGCACCGCAGATTCCGCGAACGAAGGATGAAACTGTCTGTACCGACAAATCTTTTTGTACAGAGATATTAAGTTTTGATTTTAGTGGTATTTAGTATTTTGGATCTTTAAAATACGTAAGTTATTGTAAGAGTACTCTACATCATAAATTCTAACATTTCGATCTTCGTTTTATTAAATAAATTGTGGAAATTGTGCTAGTTATGAGCAAATCTATGAGAAATTATATTTCTTTTGCCAAGTAAAAATAGGAAAATTTTGGAAGCATGGAATGAATTATTTATTAGTTTGAAAACTATGAAACGGACGTTTCTGTTTAGTCTGTGTTCAACTACGACGCCCGTTTCATAGTTTCCAAGGTAATACATCTACGAGAACAGAGTACGTTATTATAATAAGAATAGTGAAAAATTTAAATGCAATTTTTCCAAGTTGAAAGCAATAAATAATAAATATACACTAGTTAGTCAGATTATTAATGAGCAAAATCTATAGTTAACTGAGTCTCGCGAATTTTTCGAAAGAATTTTGGTCTTATAAAACTAAGGAAAGCTGGATTGAAAATACTTTGTGCGTTGAACAATTCACATTACGTTCTTTTGTCAAATAATTTTAGAATTCTGGGAAGACCACTTCAAATGCAGATATCCGAACGCATCGAAAACTCCGTACAACCAGAAATACACGGAAGTCTGCACAACGAAGGAGCGTTTAACAAAACAGAATACTGCGTTCGAGGACCAGCTGCAGTTCGTCTCCGATGCAGTCATGGCGTTCGTTTATGCGTTCAAGTAACAATCCATAATCTAAAAATTTATAAACTTCCCTTTATTTTCTAGTATACAATTTCATTTGGATGCATCTGATTTGAATACAATTTTATTTGGATTAATCTTATGTGAGTTTATTTTATTTGAATACATTTTATTTAGTTACATTTTATTTTGGTAGATCTTATTATGATGTATTTTATTGGGGTAGATTCTATTAGGATGTATTTTATTGGGGTAGATCTTATTTGAATGCATTTTATTTGGGTACATCTTATTTAGATGCATTTATTTTTGATGCATCTTATTTGAATACATTTTGTTTGGATTAATTTTATTTGAATGCATTATCCTTAGATTCATTTTATTTGGATGCATGTTACTTGAATACATTTTACTTTTATGCATCTTATCTGAATAAATTTTATTTAGACTAATTTTATTTGAATGCATTTTATTCGAATGCATTTATTTAAATACATTTTATTTAAATGCATTTATTTGAATACAATTTATTTAGATGCATTCTATTCGGATGCATGTTATGTAAATACATTCTATATTTATGCGCTCTTTATTTTGAAAAGAAGTATACCAATCTTCTCTTCAAGCATACCAATCTTCTCTCCAATTTTAGGGCCATGCACGAGGATCTTTGCTACGGGAAGCCAGGGTTATGTGATGCCATGAAGCCCACCAAGGGGACCGAACTACTCAAATATCTACACAAAGTAGATTTCGAAGGTGATGCATTTAAGGATAAGCCATCTCTGCCAAAACAGAGAAGCATCAAACGTAGTCACAG
The DNA here is from genome assembly GCF_028453695.1 of Augochlora pura. Classification (NCBI taxonomy): domain Eukaryota; kingdom Metazoa; phylum Arthropoda; class Insecta; order Hymenoptera; family Halictidae; genus Augochlora; species Augochlora pura. The sequence goes on along the minus strand of NC_135774.1, from coordinate 10,001,035 downwards.
TTTTCGAACAAGTATTGCTATTGAATGCCTATAAAAAATATATATTAATAATTTTGAATACTTAAAACAATATTAGACATTCTCAGCAAGACACTTCGATAATTAAAAGTATCTTTAGCCCTTTGACACTGTGCATTCTCAGTGGACCTCTGCTTCGAATAATTGCTTAAATAAGAAAAATTTTCTTGACATCGAAACACTTTTATTCTAATTATATTAATACGAAATTGTTGGACAAGATTGACACCTCCTTGACCCTAGAACGACCACCTTTTATTTTTTATCATAAGTGGCATCTAGTCACTCAAAATAATATTTTAACAATCAGAATATTATTTAGTATTTTCAAAATATAAAATACGATATAAGGCATGAGTTACGAAGACAAGGAAAACCTGAACATTTTAGTATTTATTTACACGTTTGAGGAGAATTTAAAAATTTGCTGGGGTCACCGGTAACCCCATGGAGTCGTTCTAGTGTTCAAGAGGTTTGAACATATAAATCTACAAAATGCACTGAACCAGTTATCCTGAGAAAATAAATGGCTCTGCTATTGATGCAGCAATGAAGTAAGAAAAGTCAATTTTTCCCTAACGCGAGTGCACCTAAACTACCCGCGAAAGATGAATATGAACGAAGGATCGCGACTCGATTAGAATCTACAAGAATGTCGCGCGTTCTACCGCGTTATGGCGAAGTTTTCGAACAGAGCCATCGATCGCGAGCAGCGTAGAAAAGACTTCCGACAATCCAATAGCCACTTCATTTATTCTTGGAGACCATCCAATTTAATCCGAGCTGGCCGTGGAACAAAGAGAGGCGACGAAGGGCTAGAGATAATAAGAGTACGTTTTCCCCGGGTGTGCATTTCAAGCTCTGCTTCAAGGTTTGAGCGGCGACAGGTTCAAATTCGACAAGAACGGCGACGGGCCAGCCAGATACAACATCATTCACTTCAAGCAGACCGAGCCGGGCAAATACAAATGGGTCCGGGTCGGCAAATATCTCGAGGGCGAGTTACGACTGAACATGTCCGGTGAGCTCAAACTAGCCATCGCGTCCCCCTTCCCGTCACTCTCTCCTTCACCGTCCGGACATTTTTTTCCTCCGTTTTTGTTAGCCGGTGGCCTCGCCCCGGAATCGAATTCGCAGCCCCTGTTTGCTAGCTACTTGAATATTCCTTGCAGAAATCCAATTTAAACTTGGACACCCCCAACCGCCCGAAAGCGTGTGCTCGCTACCCTGTGAAGTCGGCCAGGCAAAGAAGTACGTGGAGGGCGAGAGATGCTGCTGGCACTGCTTCAACTGTACCCAATATCAGGTTCGTGATCGTTCCACTTAGCTTACCCGAAATATTTCTCGCCGGACCGACCGTGAAAAATCATTCGTGACTCGCTCAGTGGAAAAGGGCTGTGGTCCTCTCTTATGATGAATCGTGTCTGGACAATAGGAACCGGTGAGTCCCCGGAAAAAGGGTCGCGGAAGTATAACCGGCACGTTCCAGGCTACTGGGAAATAGCGATTCCGCAAGAAAGTTAATTCGTTGAAGAAATTGCAGAAGTCTTCTCCCGGAAATTTGTTGCTATCCAAACTGCCGCAACTTTGTTGGAGTAAATCCGATGGCGATCTACCCTCGTTTCCTATGTCCCTGAATTGCTTTTTTCTTCTTTGATGGTGGAACAGTGTTGCAAAGAGTTAATTGACTGTAGACTAAAACTTAAAAGCGTTATCTCTTGGTTGGAAATTTATTGTTATTCAATCTGGTGTAACTTTGTGAATTAGAGTCTGAGAGTATTTTATCTTAGCTCGTTTTAAAGGGTACAATGTCTAGTTTAAATATACTACATTGTTTTGTTTTCTTTTTTCTGTAAAAAGATATCACTGTATAAAAAATAGTTAACGTCTTCTTCGAATTGTTTCTTGTTGCCGATTTCATAATTTATTGAATTAAAAAGAATATATAATAAAGGTAATCTCCTCCATCAAAACTTCTGCTTTTAATATCTCTAAATAATCCAAAAAATTGTTCTCATAACAATAACAACGAAAATTTATAGTTGATAGAAGTCTCTTTCCAACGAAAATATAAAATTTGAGATTTTTCAGTCCTATTTTGATTACGCTTATTAAATCGTTCCACCTTACTCCGCTTTTTAAGAAAATTAATTCGCAGAGCATATTCGGGCATCCCAGCATCCTTTGTCCTCGTTTTTATTCTTCTGAACTAAACGTACCCGCCTCGAGAATGTCTTGTCCGAGGCAGCAGAAGTGGCTTTGATCCGCGACGGCGAATTTTGCGAAACTTTTCTCTGTGAACGTTTTTGCCCTGCGGTGCGAGTAGAACGCGTTGTTTCCCGGTTCGGTCAAAGTCTCGATCAAATTTGATTGTTCCTTAAACAGATACGAAAACCGGATGACGAGACACAGTGCATCCCTTGTCGACAAGGCACCGTGCCCGACGAGACGCATTCCACTTGTCGGGACATCCCCGAGGAGTTCCTCAGACCTGAGAGCGGATGGGCGATTGGCGCCATGTCCTTTTCTGCCTCTGGGATTCTGGTAAATATACTCTTGTGTTCCGACGAAAACAACATGGTGTCTCTGTGGCCCACGGTGAATTTAAATAGAATTTCAAATTGTGCTTGAGAAATGCAACTCAGGTGATACTATATTTCATACTAATTTTTCTCGTATTCCTGTATCGAAATCAACTCTGTTATTTAAATATTTGATCTCATTTTTGTCGAATTGGTATATTAAAATCAACAGAATTGATCAGTATGATATATTAATTTTTAAGCATTTGGTGTGTAAATGCTTATTTTAATCATTGGAGAGTTAGATTTACGTATATTAAATAATTAGCAGCATCAATAATAGTTTCAAATAAAAATTTGAATTTCGTTTTTAAAAAGCTAATTGATTAAGAAATTAAAAATTATGTGAATTAAGATCCTATATACTGTCATTCTTTGGATTCATATTTTAACTTTTATGAATGCTCATTTTTATTATAAATGCATACGATCCTACGTTTCGTATAATTTTTATCAAAGATTATTCTTGAATACATAATCATAATTAAAACTTTTAACTGAACAGCAATTATATTCCTTAAAGAATTATAAATCTAAGACAACTTTAATACTAGTAGAAGACATTAATTATCAGCTGCTTCACAAGAGAACTTTGTTCTAAAATCAGTAGATGAAATTCTTTTTTTATTATGAATTTCTTAATGCCATAGAATGTGCCAGTGAAAAGGGAATAAATCCGCAATGTTGAGGTTATGTATAGATTATGTATAGATAAATAGAATACATGTATCTAAGTAGAACTACTTACCGTATCGTCAGCCTCGCAAGAATACCTTATTCTTATGCCTTTAGATAATGTCCTCCTTTTATGACGTACTTTAGAAGCCCATCAACGTGCACCGAATTTTCCACTGAAACAAATGTATAAATTTGCAATGTTGATAGATAAATGGAATACGTATAGCTAAGTAGAACTACTTACCAAGTCAACTGTTTCAGAAGAATACCTTGTCCTTATACCCTTGCCCTTATGCTTCCAGATAATCTCCTCCTTTTATCATGTACTTCTAAGATACATTAATATGCATAGAATTTTTTACTGAAACAAATAAATAAATCTGCTATGATGTTAGATAAGTAGAATTCATATATCTAAGTAGAATTACTTACCAGAACAGCTGTTCTACAAGAATATCTTGTCTTTATGTCTCCAGGTAATGTGCTCTCCTTTTATGACTTTAGAAGTCCACTAATATGCACAGAAATTCCGACTGAAATTAATAAATAAATCTATAATGTTGCTAGATAAATGGAATACATATATCTAAATAAAACTACTTACCAAGCTGTCTCACAAAGGTTTATCCTTATGCCTCCATTCAAATTGTCTATTCCATAAAATTTCTGAAGTCCACCAACATACCCAATATCTCCCACTGAAACAAACGAACAAATCTGAAATTCTACAGACTATAAACTAATTAAATAATACATTGTCCTACCATCAGATAACGTTCTTCGTCTGCGGCGTGTTCCTGAAGCACAACGACACCCCGGTAGTTCGCGCATCTGGCCGTGAGTTATCCTACATCCTCCTATGCGGAATCCTGCTCTGCTATCTCGTTACCTTCGCCCTGGTCCTGCGGCCGACGGACATCGTTTGCAGTATCCAGAGGTAAGTGATTAAACCTGAGACAGTACCGGCATCTCCTCTTCCCCAGCCATATTCCCGCGGCAGGAGAACCCGACGATCCGCCGCGAATCGGAATAGTTCGAAAAAATCCAATTCTCCGCGGAACGAGGCGCGGTGATATTAACTCGGAACGCAATACATGATCGATCGAGGTAAAGCTGATAAAGTCGAGAGACGAAATTTCATCGGGAAGTGAATTACGAGAGATTCAATTACCGGGAATCAGAAGAAGAATATAAAGTGGGGCACGGAATCCATTAGGAGTGGAGTTGCACATGCCCTCCGGTCCTCTCGAATGTCCCTCGGCTGCTGCGGTCCCATGCACCTTGGGGACACAGGCGGCGACGAGGCCGATTATTATTAACATATTCACGGTCGGGAATTTTTCCCTCGGCACCCCCGAAGGCGGCCTCGGTTATCTCCGATCTTGTCGGCCGACACCGCGAGATTCATTGGAACTGGGGGCTTCGAGAGAATCCCTCTGAATCGAAACTCAAAGGAAACGAGAGAGAGACCTTGTGCAGCTCGTTAACGCCTCCGTTGTTCAGAATTACAATATCTCTCTTCTTTTATCAAGTCCGGTGCTCGATATTGATACTTGATTAATTTAGTACTCGATAGTGGCATCTATAATCTAGTTGAATTTATCCCGAGATTGTTGCTTCGATTATACAAATTTGCTTCACAGTGAAACACGTCTCCTTCAAATTTCTGTGCGAAAAGGGAACAGATTATATTGCGATTCTATTTGATATTACTTGAACAGAACGTATTTTAAAATGTGTCTAAATAATTTGATAAAAGTGACGTTATTTTTACTGTAATATAAAAGAAGTATAGATATATGTATTAGTAGCAGTTTCATGCAATTAACTTTGAAATAAATTCGTGGAATTACAACAATCTCTCATCGGTTTCTCTTTATTTAACTCTCTGCGAGTGTCCTAGTACTCCTGGAGGGAAATGTACACACGTACCACTATTATTTACACAATGGTAACTTCATCCAATTAATGCCTGTGTTAATAGTTCTTGTTTGAACTGGCAATATTTACAATGCTATCAGTAAATTCTAATTACTGCGAATAATATCTACAAAGTAATCGATGAATCCTGATAAAAATGCTCACGCGATCACTTGAAATTTGTCCGATGCGATCGTCTAACAATTTCACGAATCTGTACCATTTCGAGCCTCGTGCGAACACGTTCGAGTAAGTCCAGGCATTATGTAAAGTTCAATGTGCCCGATGATTTCGCCATAAAGATTCGTTGTTATCTGTAATGAAAACTCGAGATGGATTTATCGTCCCCGGGGATTTCGATCGGTCCTCCGGGTTTCGATAAATCTTAATATCGCCGAAAAAAGATCCAGGTCCGTAGCGTTTCCCCCTAGCGCGGACCCTTGTCCCCACGACCACTCATCACGTTGTTCGACAGATTCGCCGCCGGTTTCTGTTTCACCGTGGTCTACGCGGCCCTCCTAACGAAGACAAATCGAATATCGAGGATCTTTAACGCCAGCAAGCACAGCGCCAAGAGGCCATCGTTCATATCCCCGCGATCGCAGCTGATCATCTGCTCCGGCCTGGTCTTCGTCCAGATCTTAATTAATGGTGTTTGGATTATAATCGACCCGGCGAGGGCGATGCATCATTACCCGACCAGGGAAGACAACCTGCTCGTCTGCAACAGTTACGTGGACGCCAGCTACATGATCGCGTTCGCTTATCCCATCATGCTGATCGTCGTCTGCACCGTCTACGCGGTCCTCACCAGAAAGATACCGGAAGCGTTCAACGAGAGCAAGCACATCGGTAAGCATGGCAATCGAATCTTACGATTTTGTTATTAAGAAATCCTTCTCTACCTCAAATTGGTGATCGTGGACTGTAGATCCTTGTGCGGGATACAAAGTGTCTACATCTATTATTGAAGTTAGGAGTCAATTAGGGACTTCGTTCTTTCTTTAACCATTTGGCTACAAAAGACGTATATATGCTCTGACAAGTTTGTAAATAATGCTATATTTGCAACGCTTTATATTAAATTACCAATTACATATTATCGAAGGAATGTGCAAGTTAAGTAAATTAAAAATAGTTTAGAAAACTACTTAAGGTAGATTAAAGACTGAATATTTTTAATTTATTCAATGGTTCTATGCGAGAATGTGCCACAGTCAAAAGGTTAATAATTGTAACAAATTGAAAAAGGTGTACCGACGTCTACTGATCAGTAATTCCTCTTCCTCCCATAAACCTCCCCTAAACTTTAAACTTGATTATCATCTCCAATGTATTAAAAGTATCACCGTATTGGATACAATCATGAAAAAATATTACTGATACTCAAAACTTCGAAAGAAATAAAAACAAGTTGCAAAAATAACGTTTCTATACCGAAGATTAAATAACAGTAACCCTTTGCACTCGAAGCCATTTTATCTGAAAATCTAAAATAATTTTTACAGTGTCTCCATTTTATGTGAAAAAGTGCATTTTATGCACATAAAATTCATTTTTGTGGCTCGCAACAACAATTTCTTAAATCTAAACTTCGTTAGCATAAAATTTATTTTAGAACGCGATAGAAAAATTTTACTAGTGCCTCGGAATCACCACTCGAGCGCGAAGGGTTAAAAAGAAAGGAAAATGAATTTTGAAATTACTATTTCTCTTCGAGCTTCTACTATTAGAAACAGTTTCGAACGATGCATAAAAGACTTCTTGTGGTACTTTAGTACCATAAGATGGCCACCTGCACTTCTTTCGCCGTTCACTTTACACAGCCAAACGTAACGAGCAATTTCATTCTCGCTATTACATCCCACCGAAGTATTAATTTCTGCAAAGTCCTCGAACGGGTAATCAAAAGAAAATTCTCTTGATGAAAACACGCTCGTCTTCTTTCACCTAACGTAGAGTGTCCATTTTTCCTTAACCTCCTATATTCCCTCTTCATATTTTCACAATTTTATATTCGTTCTCATTTCCTTGGCAATTTTCCTTTTGATCCGACCTTGCAAAAATATTTCCACGTTCTCCTCGGATTCCGCGTATTGTGCCGTAAATGATCAAAGTCAGGAATCTAGGAAGTATGTGTAATTTAAGACAGACATCTTAGAAGCATAAATTTTAGCCTTAGATATTATTTTCTAGCAAACAATATTTGCATAATATCACGAAAAGATGACAAAAACGTGTGTAAAATGTCGGTTTAATTTATCAATTGTTTCCTTGATGAAAAATGATGAAAAGTCGATATGTTTTGTGATGGAAAAGACAATACTACATTTAATACTTTGACTGCTGTCCAAATTATTTTGCTTAGATTTAAAAATTAAATATTTATGCTTATTTGTTATTAGATTTTATGCAGTTATGGAAAATATAAAATGATGAAATTTCAAATAGTGAAAAGATGAAAACTTTTCATATGGCTTCCATTTCTTGCAATTGGTACAATTTTACTTATATGCGGTCATTTAAGTATTAACTGGAAATCTGAAATAATTTTTCTAGCTTCTAGTATTTCCATTTTATCTAACAAAGTTTATTCTATGCATATGAAATTGAGTCTCGTGGTTCATATAACAGTTTCAAGAATTTTTTCAATCTAAGCTTCGACGATATCTATAAAAATGATTTTAGAACGCGTTGCAATTTTAATGGCGCCGCAAAGTTGCCACTCCAATGCAAAGGCTTAATATCGACGTAAGCAGTGGTCGATTAACCGACTAAAATAAAATGCTACTTTAACTGAAATTAAAAGATCTAAAACTGACAGCTCGGCCAGATTGAAATTGTCACCTCGAAAATCCGATGATTTCCCATTTAGGTTTCACGATGTACACCACCTGTGTGATCTGGCTGGCGTTCGTGCCACTGTATTTCGGCACCGGCAGCAACGTGGCACTCCGGATCACCTCGATGTCAGTGACTATCAGCCTGTCCGCGTCCGTGACTATAGCGTGTTTGTTCAGTCCGAAGGTAATTCGTCGCGATTCATTCGGCGAGGTGCGTAGCTCGCCGTGAAACGATCCCAGCTTTTTCTTTTTTGCTCGGACAGTTGTACATCATCCTGATCCGGCCCGAGAGGAACGTTCGTCAAAGCATGATGCCGGCGAGATACAGCACGACCAAAAGCTCCGCGGTGACGGCGACCAATGCCTCGAGCATGATAGCGCCCGTCACGTTGACGGCTGCCACGTGCGATCAGAACAAGGCTGTCAAGAAGCACATTATCAGCACCATTGATTGCTGGACGCAGAGCGAATGTGAGTGACTATCAGCACGGGCATTTCGTACGACACGACTGTACCGTTGTTTCCATGGTTTTTTCATTGTTCTTCAAAAATTTTCTTTCCTTTGTTTCTCATTTCTTTGACGCTTTCTTATCTTTTGCGTTTTCATGGACTTTAGCAGGTTCCCTCAGTTTTTAAGAGTTTTATCTGAATTTTTTTAATTTGCGGTCTGTTATCCATGGTTTGGCCATCTTTATATGTATATGGTAATTGTGTCTTTATTAAAGATAGGTTGTTTGCACTTGATAGATTGAATTCGTTCATAATTTTTTCGATTATGATGCAGAGTTGGACATTATTCGAATTTTTCCGAATTTATCCAAAATAATTCTTCACTAAAATGAACTAAACTAAAATAAATTGTTCTAAGAAGGATTTAAGGACTTTAAAGAGTTCGACGGTTTTACAGAATTTGATGAGTTATAAACGTTGTATACAGAAGATCTGAAAAAGAGTTCCCAGAAAATCTTGATTTCGCTATTGTCTCTCGCAAACAATGCAGCCAGTTTTTCACGTGGATGGAAAAGGTGGTATAATAAATATGCGTAATAAATACACAGCATTACTTTACAGAAACGTGACAAAAGCGATCTACATATTCGTTGTTCAACGTCGCAAAATCCAAACATAAAAGAACGCCGCGCCGTTGTCCATTGTCTTAGCGAAAATCATTATACGAAAGACTATACCGCGATCGCGGACGACCCCAGGCTACCACCTCGGTATTAAAGGCTATTTCAAGTTCCCTGATTTTATTAAAAAGTCGCCGAGAAAAAAGGATTACGCTTTAATATCCGCTAAACCGGCCGAGCCCGTAAACATCCTGGCCGCTCTAATTATATTTCCCGGTATTAAAGCTTCGAAAATCCGGGTAATTCGGCCGGCGAATAAAATAATAGGAAAACAGTATAATCCCGGGCGGACGGCCGCGCGAGTTTCCTCGTCGAAAGCAACGGGACGCGGGAAATCACGGCGGTTTTCGCGGCGGAGCCGGTTAAAATATTTCCGCGGCCGACTTTGCGGTTCTTCGACAAAATAAAATCCACGTTTATGTACAATAAAGAGCGCACGCGCGCGCGTCGCCGGTAAAACGCGACTAACGAGCTCCACGAAGAAAACGCGGCCGGCTCTCTTAGTCCCGCGCTTTTCCCGGCCGTTTTTCCAGCCAACCTGTTCCGCGCGCGCGCCCCTCTTTATGCAGCTTGCAACCGAAGTTTTTAATTAAGCGGTTCGACAAAAAAGGACCGACTTTTCCACAGCTGATACACACTGACACATACACGCGCGGATACGAGATCGCTCACGGCGGAACATCTGCGTGAAACAGCTTCCTCCGGTGCTGATGCTGCGGGAGAGCTTTTGTGCAACAACAGTAGGTGTGCGAATTAATTCGCACCCCCACTACCTTGATTTCGGCATTGTAACGTTGTTGTGGAGACAAGTGATTCGTTTATTCAGTTGACGGAAAATCAAGACGGAATTTGGAGTAATTCACCTAAATGATATCAAATATACGTTATTAATATTGTCAATCAATTTTATCGTTTTGGTAATTAAATTATGTTAAAATTGTGTCAAACTTCTTACCAAGAATTCTACATCGTTCTTTAACGATCACATTAATCATCGTTTAAAGGACAAACCGCGTGTCATTTCTCCGAGTAACCACTTTCATCCCCCCTTAAAAAGAAGCTACGCTCGTTTGTTTAACAACGTGAAAAATTGCTGGCCAGCATAATCAACTCGAGGTTGCAATCTTGCAGAGCAGAGACGATTGTTGGCTTTCGATTACGCGAACATTTTTGCCCGCAGATTACGAGCTGGAGGTAAAGGACCAGAAGAATGGGAAACCGACGCCGACGGTGGTCTCGCGATTAACGCAGACCTCGAGCAACGATCTCGAGCAAAGCGGCAACTTGGTCGGCAAGGACCCGAAGGAGAATCCGACAACGACGGGCAAGGAGAACGCGAGCACAACGAAGCAGTTAAACAATAACGCGAGGATAGGCAACGGGCCGGTGAACCAAGCCGACGTCTCGTTATAGCAGCAACCCACCCCGGAGTCCGCCATTTTGACCGTGAACCTGAAACCAATCTCGAAGAAGCCCGTAGTTGTTTAAAACCGTACGTTTTTTGTAAATACGACTGAACACTGTGTACATCGAGACGGCGAATACGACGACAGGATCGAACGGGTGTTTTCGATTCCTCCGCGAAGCAACCCGGCGCGTTGTTTCGACATTACCGGAAGTGTGCGAATTATTAGACTCAGAGTCACGCGAATTTATTCGAGAACGGTTCTTGGGTAGTTACGGCCTGCTTGTGATATTATTTGCTACGATGCGATTGGTTCAAACTCGAGCACGGTTGCAGGAATTCACCTAACGCAGGAGTTCGAATTTACAAATTTTTGTGGAATTCACGAATTTCAAAAAGGACTAGAAAACGTGCGCGTTTCCTAAAAATAACAGTATTTTCCTTGCGATTCTAACATATTCTGAATTCAACAGAATTACTTTTACGAGTGAGAATTTTCATAAAAATAGATTTTGCAAACATTGATAAAAAAAAACGTGCGCAACGCTACACATTTTTTAATGAAATCTCCTGTGTCCTGTGCTAGGGAAAATCCTGCCTACCGTGTACATATATTTATGGTGTTCAAATGCAATAAACATTTTTGAAAATTGTAATTGATAACAATCGAGATACGTGGAAAGGAAACAAACGCTCAAACGCACGATGTTAACATATAGCTCGTCAAGACACTTTTCTTACGCGAACGAAGGACAGTAGTTACTGATCTGCGAACCAAAGTCCAGATTACGTTGCTCGATACACGTGTGCTTACTTCGTGAAGCACCGGCGAAGGAATTGTATTCAGTCTAATGATTTGCACGCCTCTAGCGTTACCGTGTGTCATGTGTATTATAAAAAAGTATTAGTTACATTAATTAAGGTGAAATTACAACGCGAATCTTCGTACTTCCTGTATTCAGTAGCCTGCAGGTGTTCATGCGAATTGAGAGTGTTCCAAGCCAGTTTACATGATCATTGACCGAGTTCATTTTCTCTCCTGAGAGAATTACCGAGCTATTCGAATCTTATTTTTAACATATCATTGTATATTACAATCACGGAGAAAGAAAACAGCAAACTGAAAGCCAGATTGTCGCTATGCTAGTCAAACGCAAGATCGCTGTAGAAAATGCTGCTACAGTATCTGAAATTGAATACACCTGGTTCTCTGTTCTTAAAAATGTATTAGTTTTTTTCTGACACGAGTAATTGATTTCCGCGCGGTTATTTAATGTCACACGCGTGAATTATTTTTAAATCATTTGTATCAGATTTTTTACCATTACAAAAGAATCGCCAGTGTGATTTCCAATTTTTGTCTGCATCCGGATAAATTACGAAAAATGTCGTCGTTCACGCGTGTTATTGTTACACGGTTCGCGTCGTATTTTGCGCCATCTTAAAAGAGATCCAGGTGAATCGTCCACATTCATTTTAAACGAAACAACTACAAATGTCCTTGCTATCGTCGTTGAAGCAGATTCTTTTGCCATTTAGCCGAACAACCAAATTGCCGATCCTACTAGGGAAGTTCGCGCGGCTAATCCCGTTCGAAATCAATAAACGCACGTGACCATAATGGCGCAAAGTATCGGAAGACACGCACCGTTCGCCAACGATGACGCCTAAACCATCGACTTTAATTAATTATTAACTCGCATGTTAAGAACTGCTCTGGTTTCCTCTGTGATCATAGCATAATACGTGGGTTTAATCACGTGGATTGCGTATAAATCCTCTTTTGTACATACACCGCGGCCAGTTTTCACGGTGCACGTTAACGCGACACGCTAATTCATAGACGACACGTGACGAATTGTAAATATAATAGTCGGGAACGGTTGTGCCGTGCAGACGAACGGGGGGGACGAAATCGTACAGTAACGCTGAAAGTTTAGCCAGATCGTTGCCAAATGCGAATAATTGCGCCGAATGACGACGGAAACAAACGAAAGAATCAAAATCAGGCGATTCACCGATATCTGTAATTTTTGTAAAAAAGAGAGAAAGACGAAAACCGAAAAAGAGAAGAGCGCGAGAAACGGATAGTCCTATTTAAAAAAATTTTCTTTCCTGTACATAATGAACTATTCTCTGTAAATATATAATACGATATCTTTAGGACGTAAGGCCCTTCAAGAGGAAAGTTAAAACACTCACACACATACACACACACATACATACGTACGCGATGCTGATGAAGCTCGTTTTTAAACGATTTCGAGGTGTGACTACACGATCGTAGAAGACTATTTAGGGAATCTTTTTCCTTCATTTTGACTCCTCTCTGCAGACTATAGGAATTGCTAAACGTAGACACTTTAAATGAGGCACGACGTACGCTCGTTGCGAATGTTTTCTCCTCGTAAACTATAATCGCTCTAATTTTAATAGTTGAAATTTGTATGAAACGAAATTCGGCGAAACGACGACATTGTACCCGTAGCGTCTGTTGTACATATAAGTGTCCGAACAACTGTAAATTCTTACGTAGAGTCGTTATTATAAGCACAAATGATACACATATCCCATTCTATCCTACGCGTAGACACTGCGATGTTTCATTTGTAGCGATAGCCACTCGAAAATGTTCAATATCGTCGAAATAATTTATCCATAGCCAACATGTAGCGCCGTTGCAACTACGCAGGATGATTCTGAAGCGACGTTGCACAATATTTATACGTATTCGAAATAGCAAAAGAAATTCTTGTAAAAGATTTTATCAGTGACATTATTTAAGTATTTGTTAATAACCCCCACGATTTTTAATCTAATGTCTTACAAAAATCTATGGTATTGCCTCAAGCATAGAGAAACACAAATATGAAATATTGTCCAAATAAGTCCAATCATTCGCTTAAAATTAATTTCTAAATACAGACCTAACTCATCTAACGAGAACAATATCAATTACCTGGAATCATCCTGCGTACCAACGAGTAGAAATTTTTGATTTTGTCGAAGGATATATAGAGATCCTGCCAGACTTTGGGTACAATGAGCCCAGTATCCATTGTTTGGCGTTTCAAAGATTGATTTTTTCATTAACCCTCTTAGTACCGACGAAAAGAGTCTGTATCTGAGCGAAATGTTTAAAACTCGTTTGACGAAGTTTGATAAAGTTTCAGAAAGAAATTGCAAGAATTTCGAAATGCCTGATAAATGACAAATTCAAAAAGGTAGAAGAAATAAGAAATGAAATTGTTGTTTAATAAAAATATTAAGAAAGCTATCTTTCCAACAATAGCCAACAACGATGTATCGTTGTTCAGTACTAAGAGGGTTAAACTTTTAATTGGCACTTCGAACGACTAAATGTAAAGCTTAGATATTAAGCGTTTAGAGATCGACGACCGTTAATTTGATTTTTTTTTTCGCGGCGATGGAAGCGAGCTGTCAGAACAACGGAAATCTAAGCAACTGTTTTCAAACGATAATTCTTTAAGTCCGGGTTGTTGTAAATACTATTTAAGGGTACGATTGTACATATTATCCGCGTAATATAAAGCGAGACACGAAATGAAAAAACAAAGAAGTTAGTTCATACGGAACCAATATAGACGTAACGTTCGACGAAGTGTTAAGACGGCGGAAGGAGCAACCAGCGCGCCGATAAATTATTTAATTGAATCAAATGATGCAATGCAATGACAATGTCAAGAACTTTATGAGAAATAACAAACACGTTCAAAACTGTTACGGTCTAAGCATATTTTAAATACGTACCAGCGCTAAGGTAGGAACACGAGTATAAGTGGATATTATGATGTATTCATTAAAGGGGACAACAATGAATGAACAAAAAAAAATCAGTAAAAATAAAATCTATTGTAAAAGTCAACGAGTCTGTGCTGTTATTGGTCCCCCTAATTCCTATAACCGAGACATAGTATATTTTACTTGAACAATCTCAATTCCCTAAGAAATAAAATTCTAAAATAAAAATTTCTTTGTCCTAAATAAATCAAGAATGATTATTTTTATTAATATCTTCTAGACTTCAAGGTACGCTGTACTTGAAGTCGAGTCCTCTCTAATTCCTACATTCAAGACACTCTATACATATATTGCTTGAACATCTTAACAAATAAAGAGCGCTGTCAGGATCCAAATAAACTGAAAAATCTCATGAAATTTTATTAAACATTCTGCTATACATAAGCTACAAATGTATAAATCTGTCGGTTAAATATTACATACCAAACGGAAACTTCGTAGTTTACACACTATTTTCACTTTTACAAACTAAAACACAATAAAATACAAAGTTTAGTAAAATATATAATAGATGTTACTGTATGTTTTAGTAGTCTAATTGGACCTCCAATACGTTCTGATTTGATTTTTACTTTCTTAATGAAGAATGTGACCATCCTCGATTAATTTATAAATGTTCTTTTCAAGAGTAAATTGTTTAATGACTAAAGAATAAACTAATAGGATAAATATTATTATCATTACTATTATTAATTTACACAGTATTCCCTCTTTATTCAATTCTGCCTAAACGCGAATCTCGACAGAGAGAATATTGTAAATGTTATGATCCTTCGTTGTTAGAACGTATTGCAGTGATTACAATCATCTGGACTTGTTAGTGAACAGTTTAATTAGTCAGTCTGATACCTCGGTGGTTCGAGTAGAAAAGATGAAAGACAGGTACCCTGCTGTAGATCGTTTATAATCATGCGCAACGAGGTGCATCTTGTACATTGTACAATAAGCGTGAGACATATTTCAGGATGCATTTTATTTTCTAAAAAGTCAAAACATTACAGAGGGAGAAGGATACGCCGCTCATCAGTACCAGACAGAGAAACAGAGACAGAACGAGGCGACCACAAGTTGCTGATTTGCCACAATGTTTCACCTGAACCGGTGAGCTTCTCATTTCGATTCATCGTTCATTTCATGGTGCCTTACCGGGTTAGTGGATCCTGAAAATCCCGATTAGGCGATGTCATTTGTGATTTGCGTGACGGGCAAATATTCATAGAACAGAGGAGACACGAGGTTGATGAACTAACTACCTGGACAACAAAAATCGTTTCAATACGTCTGCAACAATTTGCTACGCTAAACAGATTCGTCTTACTTTTCTGTTCTACTATAATTATTTCTGCTATGGTCAAATTCTTTGTTCCAATAAAACTCTATATGCAACGACTATTCCAAGTAATGGGATAGTAATGACTATTTAGTTATAATCACAGTGGCACTTGCTTATTAATCCTGCATTGCTCAAGTAAAATCCAACACATCCCATTTTCTACATCTCAAAACATTTTCATTTTGCGAACTGAGTGACTCGTGCAATAATAATTTAAAGATTTAGGGATGTAATCTAAATAAAAATTAATTAGAAAGCTCTGTTAGAGTTCGATAACGACCCTCGTGACTACAGAAGAGTCAAAAAATACTAACAACCGAATACAAATATCGAATATACGGTATTTTAAAGCGATAAGTTTCAAAGCACCGAGACTAGAAAATCATTGATAACCACAAATTTTCATTAATTTATAGCAACAATGGTTCTGGCTTACACAAACAAGGAGAGGCGTTCGAGGATGCGGTAGAATAGAAAAAGCCTCGCTAAAATAAATGATTTGTTTATTCCATTAGCAGTTACAACGCTTTCAAAATCGTCTTAACATTCTTCATTCGCTAAGCAACGATATTGTTACGCTCTCCTAAGCATAGAACCTTCCTTCCCTTTCTTTTTCCATTAATCCTTCACCTCGTCGGTTCAACTAGCCACATTTTCCTCTCTCTTTCTCTCTCTCTCTCTCTCTCTCTCTCTCCCTTCCGCAACTAAATATATACTTTTTCTTTTAGGAAAAGAGAATGGAAGACTGAACGGTTCGATGCAAACGGTGAAGAAAAGATCGAAATCCATTTAAACGACAGTATGTGCGATTTAGAGAATATATACAGGGTGTATCAAGCCACCAGGTCGTTCAAAATGTGTAAAAATATGTTTAATTGTAGAAGAAAATCTTTGAAGAAAATGATTGATTACAATACTCGAACGTTCTTGCATTCGCACTGCAATTTATATTATTTTTCAGTTAACAGTGAACAGTGACAAGGAGATCTAAGATAACATGATTTTGAAATGGGTATACTGTTCACCAAAGCTTTCTTCCATAGAGATTTTATTCTACCAATTAAAAATGTGTAGAAAAAAATAGGTTTAGACCAAGTAAATTGCAACACCCTGTATATCTTGTCATCATTGAACAATGACAAACGATACAGTCAACTACTTCTCGATCCGACTATAAAAATCGTCGAACCCTGCACCTCTGATAACGCAAAGTATAAAATCTTTGGTCTGACTATTAACTTTCGTACAATGTTACAAAAATTCAAAAGCTTATTCGTAGAAATGTCTATGTCCCGTGACAAAACCGTTTTATTATCTTTTTATTACAGAGCTAATTGCGAGCCGCTAACAATCAATTTCGATAAACGATCGACATCGACTTACACTCGAAGAAAAATACTGAAAGTATTACGATCTAACGATGCCGTTTCGAAATCAAATAAAATTCAGTTTTGCGGACTCTGTACTTCGTAGAAACCTAATCTATCCTGACATCTCCATGCCCCGAAGATTAATGAGAAATTTCTATTCCTATACATATTTGAATAACGACTCATTCATCTTTCAGCTACTTCCTAACAATGGAACAGACTATTCTATAAAGAAAGGTAAAAAAAGAGAATAAAGATTTTTTATGAGACTCTTCGCTTGAATTTTACAGTTGGTCTATTAAGGAGAAATGTTCCTACTAAAAAATAGCACTTGAAGAACGAGATCTCCGATAAAAAATTTTATTCTACATTTCTCTCCCATTTCTCCATTTAGAATCAATATTTATCACCAGCTTACACTATATCACCACCTCTTCATTTATTTTTAACACAAACGACATTGTATAAGAAAATCTGTAGATTCAATGCAACAAGAATATTAAACAAAAACAACAGTGATAAATAATTCTGCAGTTGCTCAACTGTGTATACAAAATTACGTTTCTTTCAAAATGAAAACATTTCCCTTGGTTAGCAGTGGTACTCTTCAATTATGTTAACCATTATACATTGTGGATTACATTATTTTAGGACTGCAAGGATTTTAAATATCAATGAATGGAAATAATGTGAGGCATACTGGGTATCCTGTTGTCAGTAGGATACATTTCACAGGGATAGAAGGTAATTGAATTTATGTCTTCCAGTACTTACCACTGCTTTTCATACCTTTGATCTTTATTTGCTTCTTCTTTAGATCTGGAGGAATTGATAATGCTTCTCTACTAGATTCACTTCCTCCAGCCCCAGAACTACCTCCAGGCATATCAGCCTCCTGCACTCCACCTCCAACAATTTGAACTACCAATGACTTCTTAATATTGGCAATCTGGAGAAAAATTAAAGCTCTATGAAAGAAATGCTACCACATTCTTTGATACTTATCTACGAAGTACTTACATCCCTTTGTATTCTTTCTTTGTGATTAGTGGCTTTCTGCTTCTCATGATTAGCTCTAACAACTTGGTCTTCAATACATGTTAGCACCATGTCACAAGCTTCACCCCAAGCAGCACACGTTTCAGCCACCACTCTGCTATCGGCTGCTCTAACATCTCTTCCCAATCCTGCATAATCTACTTCTAACTGTGAATTCTTTTGGTCTAGCTTGCCATGTATAATGTCAGCATAAATGGCCTCAATTATTAAATCCTCTAAGTCCCTAACATTCTTTATATCTAGCTCGTCGAGGAGCACAGAGTATGGTATACATCTAGATTTTGTGGCTAGTGTTACAATAGTTAAATGCTGCAGCTTCTTTTTCTGTGTGGGTGTTAGCTCCAAAACCTTATCTTTGTTCTCTAAATATTTTCTATAGGTACCATATGCAAATAAGTTCAAAGTATTCCAGTATTGAACGTATGGCCCACTCTCTAGCTCTTTAATATTGGGCATATCTAACAACTCTCCAAATACATGAACACCTGGTGTTTCTACGGCTTGTTTTATTAGTTCTGCGGCAGCTGTCCCTTTGACAGTTTTCGCAAGCAGTACAAACTGCTCCAAGGGGTTGTTAGCAGATTTTTCAGTGGTGGTACTGCCAGTCATCTTGCTCCTATTGAATATTTACAAGATAATAAACATGGTACTTCGATATTATATATGAAGCTATTAAGTGGATTATATTGATATTATAATTATGGAGTGGATATTAAGTGAACCCTTCTTTTTAAATGACTATAGATAAATAGGTTAGAACATTGACAAGATAAAATACAAAAATGAATAACAATATAGCAACTAATGCATAAGGAATGCGATTTATCGCAAAAATTGATTATTATACAATTACCACATACTCGGTTTGATGTTTATAAATAGAAAATAACTTTTTCCACTGAATATGCTTTGAAGTGTATGCAAGTAACTGAATATATACAATGGTGTAAGTCCTACCACGTAAAAGAAATAAAATACTTATTATGGGAACGGTCTATTGTTCCTCATGCAACAAAAAGGAGAATATTGAAAAATCATACTGCGATAACCCCGTTTTAAGGAAACACTCGAAGGCAAGATATATTTTCCTTGAATCGATTAGGGTCTTTGTCAAGTTCTCGTCTGACGTTAAGCGAATGTTGCCGGCACTGGGATACACCATGCGCCAATGTATTCTAGAAACGAAAGTTCAGTGTTTCTCGAAATTTAAATCTAGACGCATGCGTACGCAAGTTTTAGCAGAAATATTTTAGTTTTAATAATACTTCCCTGCGTAGAGTTGCGCTAAATTAAATTGCCTGCACATGTCCGTTTTTTGAAAATAAAGGTAGGGCATGATCTCTCATCTATATCATAATATTGGTATGTTAACTTCCCTGATTTTCTGCCGCATCGCTTTATCTGCTTCCGCCATATTTACCGCATTCAAATATTCGTACAGCGACATTCCATAGTGCGACAAAACGCTGAAACTTACAATTAACATTACAATAATTGTTTCTATTCCTGCACACTTTTCGTGCTCCCTAAGCTGACTCGCACATCTCCACCATTTTATTGCGCATCCAACTCCGCGCAAGTACTGTAGAAAGAGAACGAAATACAATGGAGAGAAACAGGACGATAGCTATCAGATTCAATGTGTGGTTGTGCACATGGATAGAAAACCTAGCTTGCCTTACTTTGCCGTACCTGTCGCTTCGCTCTTGCTGGGCATTCGTTCAACTGGTGTGCCATCTGAGGCATGCATGGTAAAATTCTATTTGTAAAGAAGCTTGAACTTTCAAATAAATTAAATTTATCATAATCCTATGAGGTAACAGATTTTATTTTTCGAAGCTTCTTTAAAGATCGGATCTCGCACTGCGAGCCTCTGATTTCGCGCGAGAACATGCGCGAAAAGAGTGAGATCGCAAGCACGGTAGAGTGAGACAAGCTGCATCGCTCGTCGGTCTGACTTGCCAAATGTATAGTTGTGTTGATTTTACGCTCTCTTGCTTACTCGCTATTTTCTTTCTTTTTCTTTGCTGTGAGGACAGCACTGTGACACCAGTAAATCGCTAACCAATCGAAGCAAAGAAAATTTCTATATTAACCCTTTCTAACAGATCGTGCTGCGGCCTGGAGTTACGCAGTAGTGAGACCTATTACTGTAATTGTGTATCGACGTGTCACCGTTAGTCGTCGGTAATTAACTACCCGGTCCAGAGTTCTTTTAAAAATAGAAAAATTATTTCCGAGCAATTGGTTTTATCACGGTATTCACGTTCCTTTTTCTGAAAATCGTACTACAATACGTACATTTTGATTCATGGAATTGTATGAAATTATGTTTGAAAAAGGATAAGTATCGATCGATACCACAAATTTGACAGTACATTTATGGAAACTCTGACGCTGTGCCTTTTTATTCGGCGTCGATCCGGAAGAGTGCAGCATCGGCTCGATTGTTGCAGAATGAATTTTGTCGTTCAATATCTGAGATATGTGCCGTTGCATTTTGATCAATTTTGATGTGAATTCTTAAACAATATTGTGCAAAGGTATTCCCGTCTATACGACAGTCCGGAAATACCGACCAAATGCGGAACAGTGTCTCAGTGCGATAAATTACGTGCATCACAGCTATATGTTCAACTAGTGCGTTCAAACGGGGTACTAACCTCTCATTTTCCAATTAGAACAATAACAATAAATCTTTTTTCACAGAAAATTGCTTTTCAATGCTGTTAAAATGATACCATAGCGACGTCTAAGCTACCGTTTTTGTTCATAGTTTATAATTATCATTTTAAACGATTTAAACATTTGAAGTCCATATTTTTAGTTAGTTTGCTTTCTTATATGCTTAGATTTTTAGTTCTCGTATAATATGCTAAGAATATATTTAAGCGAGATGCGTTTCTATATTTAAACGTAATTATTTTTGTTTGTCTACATCTTGAGAAATATATAGGTGTTACAGTAATATGGATATCAATGATAATCCATAGGCAGAGATTTAAGCTGTAGGCTTTTAACAAACAATTCAGCTTTAATGCTTGTTACTTACCTTATTGCCAATTTCAGCAGTTAATAAGAGAAACATGAGTTATCACCGTGGAGGAGGTAACAAGCCTAAAGGATTTGGCTTTGCGGGCTTCCAAATGACTGGCACTAAGAGAAGCGGCTCTAATATACCGCCTCCTCCTCCTAACTCGACACTGAGCAAGCAAGGCTATCATACTATGAACTCCATCACAGAGAATGCTTTATCGGCTTGTTGGGGCATGCCAAAGAAACGTAGTAAAACTGAAGAAGAGTGAGTAGTTATGAAAGCGTATCCTACTCAGTAGCTGTTTGTTCCATGTAACAACCAAATAATAAAACTCAGATACTTTGAGGACGACGACGATCCTCCAGCATCCTCATTGGAGTATATCCCAGCCCCGGGATCTCCTACTTACGACTTGATGAAGAAGTCTGCACCTAAAGAGGATAGTGACAGCGAAGAGGATCCATTGGACGCTTTCATGGCCGGTATCGACGCGGAAGTGAAGAGAAATACTTATGAGGCTCAGCTAGCAGAGGACGAGCGCAAGGAGGACAAATCGAAAGGGTTCAGAGCGGATATAGACGGAGAGGACGACGAGGAGAGTTACTACAGGTAAGTACGTTAACGTAGGCCTGGTAGCTACCGAAACGAACGTGCAGGATTTGTCCTAAAAAGGTACATGGAGGAGAATCCGACCGCCGGTCTGCAACAAGAGGAGTCCGATCAGGAGATCGAGTATGATGAGGACGGGAATCCAATTGCACCGCCGAAAAAAAAGGAGATTGATCCTCTACCACCAGTTGATCACAGCGAGATACAATATGAATCGTTTGAGAAAAACTTTTATAATGTTCACGAGGAGATCGCTAACTTAAAGAAGCAACAGGTTGATGACTTGAGAAAGACTCTGGGTATCAAAGTGTCGGGGCCTTCTCCACCGAATCCGGTCACCAGTTTCGGACATTTCGGTTTCGATGACGCGCTGATCAAATCGATCAGGAAAAACGAGTATACCCAACCTACCCCCATTCAAGCCCAAGCTGTCCCTGCCGCACTGAGCGGCAGGGACATTATTGGTATTGCAAAAACGGGTAGCGGTAAAACTGCGGCATTTATTTGGCCCATGTTGGTTCACATTATGGATCAGCGGGAGCTGAAGGCCGGCGACGGGCCTATTGGATTGATTCTCGCTCCGACGAGAGAACTGTCCCAACAGGTATTGGTTGTTCACGAATTCTCCAGGTTTTCTAAAACCGGTCGTTAGAGTTCTGAACTGTTCCTTGCTGCTCATAGATATATCAAGAGGCGAGAAAGTTCGGCAAAGTATACAATATTCAAGTGTGCTGCTGCTACGGAGGTGGCAGCAAGTGGGAGCAGAGCAAAGCGTTAGAAGGAGGTGCGGAAATAGTTGTCGCTACGCCAGGCAGAATGATAGACTTAGTTAAAATGAAGGCAACGAATCTGACCAGAGTCTCATTCCTCGTATTGGACGAAGCCGATCGGATGTTCGACATGGGTTTCGGTAAATATCACTGAGAGGGGAGACCGGTGGATATTCTCTAATCGATTGCCGTTATAGAACCGCAGGTGCGTTCTATATGCAACCACGTTAGGCCCGACAGACAAACGTTGTTGTTCAGCGCGACTTTTAAAAAGAGGGTGGAGAAGCTTGCAAGGGATGTTTTAACGGACCCGGTCAGAATAGTCCAAGGCGATGTCGGCGAAGCGAACGCTGACGTCACTCAGCATGTGATAGTCTTTAATAATAACCCAATCGGCAAGTGGACTTGGTTATTGCAGAACCTGGTAGAATTTCTGAGCGCCGGTAGTCTACTGATCTTTGTAACGAAAAAGGTTTGGACCGATCTCGGAATTGTATTCCAGTAATGTTCGAAAGCATTTTCAAACCTTGGTTTTGCAGTTAAACGCGGAAGAGCTCGCGAACAATCTTAAGTTAAAAGAATTCGATGTTTTACTGCTCCACGGTGACATGGATCAGATCGAGAGGAACAAAGTGATAACAGCTTTCAAGAAGAAAGATGTCAGCACGTTGGTGGCTACCGATGTCGCTGGTGATTATATCATTGCGTTGCAACTCCTAGTTGTTATACCAATGCGGTAAGATGATTTTGTTGTTCGTAGCCCGTGGTTTGGACATTCCACATATCAAAACGGTCGTCAATTACGACGTCGCGCGAGACATAGATACCCACACGCACAGAATAGGTAGAACCGGCCGAGCAGGCGAGAAGGGTACCGCTTACACGCTCGTCACGGAGAAGGACAAAGAGTTCGCTGGACACTTGGTACGAAACTTGGAGGGAGCGAATCAGGAGGTACCAAAGAGTCTGATGGATCTAGCGATGCAGAGCGCTTGGTTCCGGAAGTCTAGGTTCAAGGGCGGTAAAGGAAAAAGCTTGAACGTCGGAGGAGCTGGACTTGGGTTCAGGGGTCGGCCGGACGCGTCTCCGACATCGGTATTTATTTGAAGAGTTGTAGTGTTTCTTCGATTCCAGAGGAGATGTTTCTGATTTGTTCCTGCGATTCCAGAGCGGAGGTTCTTCTTCGCAAGCCACGAAAGATATAAGCGAGGTTGTGAAAAAGTTGGAAAGGCACGGGCCCGGTAGCGATCGTTTATCCGCAATGAAAGCCGCTTTCCGCAGTCAATATAATTCTCAGGTGAGTTCCCGCTTAACCTCGGGAGCAAAGACGGATTATAGGCGGAGATACATGGCCAACGGTCTCTGATTTCAGTTCCGGGCATCGTCGGATCACACGTGGGAACAAACTATAACTCCGCCTTCTGTGATAATGCCTCCACCGCCGCCGGTCCCACCGAAACCAAATACGGAGCAATCGCGGAATCAAGAGAACCAAGCTGCGAACGCGACCGGAGAGAGGAGAAGAGTGAGAAAGAGTCGATGGGAATAATCGGACGCCCGTCAATCCACGATTATTTTGTGTATACTGCTATACTGCGATAATATGCTAAGAATCGACGATACCGAATTGTTTTATATTATATCAAAATTTAATTTTACCAATTCCCGTATTGTCGTGCATCCTTGTCATCTTACCTCTCGCCCTCTTTCCTTACAAAATCTCTTTCTGATGTTTCACCGATCTCTTTGTCGAGAATCCCAACAACGCGTAATGGTCAACGAGATGAGTTTTTATTCAGATATCCTCGATACAAAAGTTTGAACGGTCATTCGCACTCTCGAACGAATGAGACGATCGGTTCTTCTAACCAGGTCCTACGTTCTACGGTATAATGCAATTAAATCTTTCTTCGTTACATGTATGCCGATAGCGATAGAGCGATAGAATTAGTATAGGCAAGGTTGTATCGTAAGAAGATAATCTCGCGAGTGAGCAATTCTCCCGAACGCAAGCCTCGTCTCGCGTTTTCTCGGTCCTCGTCGGTCGATTACGGTTAACACAGTGTCTCGTTACAAACGGAATAGAAAGTGTCTTTTTCGCAATGAAAAACCAAGCACACGTTCTGCACTCGCGCATGTTTACGCAACGGACACGCGCGTTCGTTCAGCTCGCAGTTTCCTCCGAATGAATCACGTTGCAATTATCCTCGTAAAGGAATCGCGACTCTACCGGTATCCGTCGGTCTTTCTCATAATTGTATCGTTGCCTTCGAGTGCGATCGTTCCTGTTGTCATTTCCATTGTCATCTCGTTCTCTCGGATTATCTTGTTCCCGGTCTCTCGGTCCCTCGAGACAACCGCGGAACGACAAAGATTTGCTCGATTATGGTTAAGGCGGGCAAACTCTAGGTTCAGTCTTCGTTGCAGGGGAATTCTGCGTCTATGGGCTGATGCATTGCGGCATGGCGGGGCTGCTTTTCCTTCTGGTCTTCTCGCTCGGCTGAGCACCGTTCGTTTGGCCGACAGACTTCGCAGTTTTGTTCGCGTCGCTGTTCTTGCTGAACTTCTCCATGGCTCTGCTGTAAGAGCCCGTGCAAACTCGGCCCCAGAGCCGTTTGTCCTCCGCGGATTGTTTGCCTCGTCCCTCGTTCGAAGTTCTCGCGTCGTTCCTCTTCCGGAGCTTGCCAGCGGTGTCCTCCTTCTCCGAAGGGACCGACTGCGTTTCCTCCCACGAGACTCCGGTCACTTCCGATTGCACGCTGCAAGGTGTCTGACAGCTGCTATCGCTCGACATAGAACACGATCTGACGATAGAAGCTGGCGCGTCCAGCTTCGTCTTGCCATTCTCCTCCTTGCGATACAAGCTCGTAGGCGGCTCGCTCCTTGCCCGAGAAGAATTCCCGGGTGGCGCCTCTTGACTTTCGCAGCTCAAATTGTCGTTCACGATTATCTTGGCGATCGACGTCCTCTTTCTCAAATTCTCCAGATTCTCCTTCGGCGTGTATTGAGAACTGTCCACCCTCTGCAAGATATCCTTCAGATTCACGTTCGCGCACTCCGCGTTATACGTCGGTCTCGACCGGTCCTTCTCGGTCGGCGCTTTTCGACCGCTCTTCCCGTTCGGGATCGCGGACGACGTCTTCTTCGGCGTCGCGTTGCGAGACGCGTCTCTGGCGTGGCAGGTTATTTCCGAAAATATGTAATTTGGCAGTCTTTCTTTTTGACAGGTCGAGTTCCCAAGGAACGGTCGGTCGACGAATGTGGTCGCGGTCGCGTTCATTCGAGCACCTTTCACACACCGCTTGTACTTCTCGTCGATCCTGGTGTCCACGTTGTCCCGGACGTCCATGTTCTCCGTGAAAATAGAGTCGCCGTTGATCTCGATCGGCGGCAAGATCGGCCACCGGTTCTGAGTCGTCGCAGCGTCCTCCTTGTCGCTGCTCTCTATCGTAACTCGAACGATCGGCTTCTTCTCGTCGCTGCTTCCATCTTCGGAAACGGTCATAGTCGTGTTCACCTTGTCATGCGTCTTCTCCGCAGTCTCGTCGGTCTCCTCGTCTTCCTCGTCGTCCTCGTTGCCCGAATCACGGTCGAACCTTTTCAGCAAGCCCTCGTTCTTCTCGTCCTTCTTCCTGAGCTCCTCCCAATTCTTCCGCGGCTTGTAGCTCGTCTTTCGCCGCACGATCTTGGTCTCCGTGATGTCGATGTCCGGGATAAAGAGCCTCAGAGCTTTCGTCCCGGTAGGGAACGTGACCTCGTTGATTCTCTTCTCGGTCATGATCGCTTCCAAGCTGGACTTCGAGGCCACCTCTTGGTGCTTGTTGAACGCGGAAACGAGCTGCGCCACGGTGTACTTTGGTTCGTCGGTCTCGGACTCCGTCGATCGGTCCTCTTTGTCGTCCGAAGTCGCGGAGTTGTTCGAATGGCTCGAGGCGTCAGAGTGCTGCCGCTGGCACGGATGCCTGCCGGCTATCAGATTCGGTTCTGGTTTACGATTCACCGGACTCTCGTCGGAGTCTTCGGTCAGCGTGTCCGATTCGATGGACTTCAGAGAGTCGAAGTTCTCCTCGGACTCGTTCGGTTCGTTTCCGGCGTTGGCCGCGTCGTTCTCGATGGCTTCGATGTCGTCGGTCGTAACACTGGTCATATTGGTCGTAATATCGGTCGTAGCAACGGTCGTGTTCGATGGCTCTAGCTCGGCCACGCTGTTGGTTTCGTTGTCGTCGGGAAGTATCCTCGGCTCGCTCGAGTTCGTCAAGTCCAAGATATCGTTCGCGTCGCAGGCGGTCACGATCGACGCGTCCGAAACGTTCGACGAATTGGACGCGTCGATCTCGGCGCCGAGACGCTTAAAGATCGGCAGCATATCCTCGGTCTTGGCGCGCTGGTAGCTCTTCCGTCTTCGTCTGAGACACTCGAGGCTTCTGTATATATCCAAAACCCCTTGGGACTTGGACAACGATCTTAGCCCGTACAGTTTCTCGCGGGAATGGCTGATCACCGGGTTGATTATCATTCGCGTTTGCAACGAGTTCGAGGTTGCCGAGGGGTTTCCGTTCAGCAAACACGCCTGCGATTGGATTCGATTCAGGCTTCGTATTCGCGACAGCAGTCCTCGGCTCGGACCGTGATTCAGATTCGCCTGCGACCGGCTTTGAGCGCGACTCAGCAAGCCTTGCGTCTGCTCTTTGTTCAGCAGGCAGCTCTGACTGGCGCAACTCAAATTGGTCCTGGATGAGTTCAGGCTGGTCCGCGACTCCGCCGGGCTCGGGAAACCTTCGCTACCCTCGAGACTAGATCGGCTTCCGGTCAGCCGGTGACTCAGGCACATCTCGCTTTGACTCAGCAGACAGTCCTGCAAGCTCTGGTCGCAATGATTCGGCTCGTGCGCGTCGCTCGACGACAGATTCGCTTGGCTGCTCGCCTGGCTCAAAAGAGCCGCCCGTCGCAGATTCTCGCGGCTGACAACCCGCTCGAGCAGGATCTCCCTCGATTTCGACAGGTATCGTCTCAGGTGGGGCGACGCTTGTGTGGGTGCGCCGCGCAACCAGTCGTGACGCAGGCATTGTTTCGCCGTCATCCGTGCACTGGAAACATCGCCAGAGATTCAACAATGAATAGACGCGTTCATTTGTTTGCTTTTTTTATTTATGCATTCAAGTGGGAATAATGAAGCCTAGGCAAATCTACCGAAATATGCGTCCTCAGCGATTTTAATGATGTTGAGATATGTTGGTAATAGACTTCGGAGAATTATGCAAAATACTAATTTTGTTTTTATCGATTGCAAGAAATATGAAGTATATAGCAAATTTTATTATTTTTCAATAACTTTAAGAGGTTGAAAATAATACATGGACATTTTTAAATACTCTCAATGTAACTACTATTATTAATTTGCTAGTATTCAATTTTGTAATAAGTGCATCATATTTGAAGTCTAATTACGAAAACATGATATTTTGAACAATATTTTTGTTTTAAAAAATTGGCGATCGGCCTTAATAAATCAAGCTGTCGTCGAGTTTATCAGTACACATACGAACAGACCAGGGTAAGAATATTTCAGCTAAGAAGTTCAAGTACTTGCAAATACTGTTTCCCTGTGTTATAGTATCTTCATTTGAAACAGTCATTTATTTCTCTATTAAATGACATACTACTTGAACTACTTAAGCTATATGTTTCAGAATATGAACTAAATAGTGAGAAAACTCAATCAGGAAGTAAGAAATAAAACTGTTATTTTTTAACAGTTTGTCCGCGATGGCGGATCATTTCTGATAACAAAATCTTTTAAACTGTTTCCATAACGTCTGAAGTACATTAATTTGGATCAAATGTTACTCGGCATCGTCTTTCAACTGTTCGCTTTCCGATTGTTACAAATAGTCGTCGCCATACGGCGCTAAAAGGGTTAAGCATTTGAGTCCTATTATGTTATCAGAGAACCAAACGCAATTGGTACCTTGGGTCCAGCACCAACAGCTTGGCGACGAAATCCTTCGCCTGCGCCGAAATATCACCGAAGAGCTCCTCCGGGAAGTCCACCTCGCCCAGCGATATATTCTGAAAGGTTTCCTGATCGGTTTCACCGCCGAAAGGAGAGAATCCCGTCAGGAGAACGTAGGTCGTCACGCCCAGGGACCTGAAACGACCGCGTCGATCGAGGGAATCGAAAGCAGGTTCGAGCAATATATCTTTTTCTCATACGTACCACATATCGGCCGCCAACGTGATCGGCTCGTAATGGAGGATCTCGGGCGCTGAAAAGCAAACAACGCTTGTACTTTGGACTGTCCTACTCATACGATTCTGAAAACACCTAGGATTCTCGGTTGACCGACCTCTTTCTACGCGGCGGTGACGCCATGCCCGACGACGCAATATTTATTTGGAAACGAAAATTGGCCGTTCGGTGGGCGTCGATGATCGAAAGACGGGCGAGCGACGCGTACGGTAGTCCCGGACCGACAACGAATTCGTCGTAGCTTATTCCGAAGGATTTACAAAGCGGCGATAAAAGTCGAACTCGACGAGCTATCTCGGGGGAGACTCCAGTCTCGGCGATACGATCGCAAGAAACGTTCTCGTTCGTTACGAAAAACGTCGCGCTCGATTAACATATTCAACGATACGATCTCTCTACGCCGGCCGGATTATTCAACGAATCGATAGGATCAGCGAGAAGAATGTCGTTGATCAATTATATCGTTAACTGCGCAGCCTACGAACGATCGCGAGGTGCTTCCCGCGAAGTAAACTCTGTCCCCACGATTCGAAGGAGCTCATCGACGTTCGAGGGAGCTCGATTCTCATTTCGATAGTCGGTCGATTAAATTAAGATTCGCGCGAGCAATCATAGAGCGAGGACGGCCATTGTAGTCCGCGAAGGGCCGACGTTTCGCGAAATCGCAACAAAGGAGGTGCTCGCGGCCCGGACCGAATAGGTTCGTCGAAGCGGTCGCGCCCGTTACCAGCAGCTCCGACATCGGCATCGCGCAATGAGGCTAACGCGTCAATTAATATCCATTATATTCGCGGACTCGCTGCGAAGGGGAGATCGTCAATTAGCGAGGCGAGATATCGATCGGTGGCGATTAAGCGGCGACCGGGAGAGCAAAGTGCCGACACACCTGTTTACGTCCGCGGCGGAGCCGCGTTCACGGCGCGGAGTAATGCGCGCGATACATCATCCCGATACCGGCGACGCGACGGTAATTTATATTTTTCAGTAGAGCGGGCGATTTTGGTCGCGCGTATGCCGGAAGACAAAAGCGGCTCGTTTGTCCGACATGTGTTTCTCTCGGTCTGTTCTTGTTGGGTAGCCGGTGGGACGCGCGCGATTAAGCCGCCAAGACCCCGTAAAACGGAGCCGCGAGAAAAAAAAAAAGAAAGAATACAAGACTTGGCAGGAATGAGGCTGTGCTTACCCACGTAATCCGGCGTCCCGAGGATCTCACGCACCTCCGTCCCCTCCAGGACCACCCTCGAGATCTCGAAGTCGCAGAGCTTCACCTCGCACTCCGGGAAGCTGCCCATCATCACTAAATTTTGCGGCTGGAACGTAAAGTGGAAACGGTGCACGGTCAGAGGAGGAGGAGGAGGCGGTAGTCTCGCGATTCACGAGGCACGTCGGCCGCGCTCGCCTTCCGACAGCAATTAGCGGCCATTAATTGAGTCGTTAATCGAGCTCGCCCGAAGGCTCGGCTTTTTTCTTCCTTTAATTGAATTTCGATCGTAAATAAGGTACAAACGACCGGAACTCGAGGCAACGAGCCGCGCGGGCGCGTCGCGTTACCTTCGGCAACGAACGAAAACTGGAGTCGTTAAGAATTTTTATGCGGCCGATCACCGGTGCGCGCGGATCTCAATTATAAAACAGGACCGAGTGGATCGAGCAAAGACGATCGTCGTCCAGTCTGGCAGCTTGTTATTAAGTCGCCTGACGGCGTCCGCGCGGATTCTGCGAACTTTTCCGTCGCCCCGATATAAATATTCCCGCCGCGAATCGACGATCGCGGACGGCTCTCGCGCGCGCGAGTGCTTTTACGCGCAAACTGATACCGGCGCGCCGGGAGGACGTGCTGCGACACAGCGCTCACTGCGTTGTCCTGGCGTCAGAAATTAGTAGATCGACTTTTGAATCGAGATAACTAGAATTTACGAACGTGTTGTACGACGTATTGAGGTGAAATAGGAAGTGGCGTGTTTAATACTAATATTACGAAACCGAAAAAGATCAGAAACCAGTTGAAATGACTGGTACTGTAAAAATATTTCTAGGGGAATTGTTTAGCTACATTTTCTTATTGAAGTATATATTATAATATAAATCATACGAAACATAAATAAATCCAATTTAGGAATTGTTATAAAATAATACACATTAGTTGTATTTCAGGCTCGGTATTTCGTGTGTTAAAGATTTGTTAGCGCCTCGAATATATTATGTCGCTTGTTTTGCAATACAAAAATGTGGTCAGGTAAAAATTTGACATTGCAAAAAGGGATGTTTTCTTTTATTGTTTAAAGCATAATCTACTATATGTAATTTATTCTCTGTTATTTTTTGTTCTACTATTTTTCTCCAGACTTTCTTTTCCTTTTCTTTTTAATATATTCTTGGCGTAACTGACTTGAAAGTCGATTTTATTTCCTTAAATGAAATACTATATTTATTGCATCAGTAGAATATGGAAGAATATCGAATTCTGAGTAAAAAGATATTGACCTTCGTTAGTCCTAAACTGAATAGCTGAGGAGTAATTTTGCTTTATTTGCTGAAAATTGTCTTCACTTTTCGCTGTGATACAGAAATCCACGATAAGCGAAATTACTCACTATTACCTGTAGGACTAATAAGGGCCATAAACTTTTCATTCAGAATTCCATATCCATCCATATTTTAATATAAAAAATATAGTATCCCGATTAAGAAAATTAAATTAACCTTGAAAAATTCGTTGGCCCATGAATACCTCGAAGATCGCAGAAGAGTTGCATGAACCACTGCTGTACATAAGTTACGAATTTCGCTGGAATCGCCGGTCGTCTGAACGCGACGCGTCGTAGCCGCAGTCGCAGAATCCGCGGTTCTGCCGCAGAAACATCGGGAGCATTTACATAAACACGGGAGATGCTGTTACGATAAATTCAAGCGCGAACGGGGAATAGAATAGAATATTAAGTTTCCCGGTGAACGAGCGAGATCTTCGCAGCGATCTTTGCTGCGCAGCTGTGTTCTCTCCGCGACGCGGACTGGATTATTTTTCCAGATAGAGAGAGAGAGAGGACAGGCGCGCGCGCGCGCGCGCGTTCGAGTTTCGTTCGAGAGAGCCGCATATTTTCGCGAGCTGTTTCGAGAGAGCTCGGTCCTCGAATTCGAACGCGGCGTACGGTCGCGTTACGCAAGGGAACACGGCGAGGAGAAGAAACGACACACAGTGCATTCGCTCCGGTAGAATCTTCCTGGCTCGAGCGCCGCCGGAGAGGTCCTTGGAGAACGGCGCGTGGGCGCATCTGAATATTCAAAGTTTCTCTCGGTAGTCCCGTCACGCTGCGCGACGCCACGCGGCTGATAAATCATGACAAAAGACGTAAAAATAATTCTTGGCTCGTTAGGCCCAAGCGGAGACGCGCAATTCCGCGCGGGTGGCCATTAGAGAGCGTCGCGGGTCTCGCCGGAATCGACGCCGGATCTTATCGGCCGACGAACGGTTCTCGTAGTTTATTTCGACGGGCGGACGCGCACCATCCGTCGATCCTGGTTAAACGACTCGGAAGGATATCGCCGTGGCCCACGCGATCGGACACTCGACGATGGGCTCGACCCGCTGACCAAACAACGGCGTGGGCCGAAACATCGTGTAACGCGACGGGAAGCTGCGTCCACTCCGGACCGGGCCGTTTACATAGCGAAGAGACTTTCGACGAACGTTTCTTACTTTCGACGCGGCGCACAGTGGGCCCGAACGCCGAAACGCTGGTCAAGCATTGAAAACGCGATTTGAAACGATTTACATCACAATCTTCAAGGTCACGGATCGTGAATCTGATGTCATGTTAATATTTTGATCACCTATTGCTGGTATTACCATAATTATTATTCTTATTATTGTCATTACGCGTTGGCACTTGTATAATCGTTGTTACAGTAGAGACTCTCCTATCCGAGGATTTATTTTCGTAATATCCTGGTATTAGAACATTTAATTATTGTATCAAAATATTTTATTCAAGTTATTTACTAGGCAATAATTGATTTAGATAATAAAATGATTAAATAATGCGTCGTTTGAATGCAAGAATATTGTAAAAATAAATGGATAAGGAAGTCTCATCCTGTTTACGCAATAAATTTAATTAAACGATTAACTAATAAAGTGTAGATTCTTTAATGAAATAGTGATTTCCGGGATTGCAGGATGATAGTTGTTTAATGTCGGAGATAAACGCTTATCAGCGAGGCTCGTCATCAGTCATAAAATAGTAAAGTTTGTTTTTATTGCATTAATATCATGGGAAAGATAGGATAAGCGAACACGAGTGAGATTATACTTCGTGATAGTGTCGTGTGTACACATATCCGGCATTCCTTTGCGTGTAAAACAAGCATTAAGACACGGTCAACAAATGTGTTAACAGAAAAGAGAATTAGGTGAATTAATTTTCTCACGGAATCGTTTCTTTTAAGCTGTGTATGTTATTGTGCTGTCAAAATAGAACTATAAATTACTATCTTCATAATTTTAAATTAGGAAAGTACCATTTGCAATAACAAAACCTGTTCCAAGTTTCGAGAATTAAATAAGTCGAATCAATGGAAGTTAAATTAAAGTTTTGATTTATACTTTACGTTCAGTGATAATTCTTTTTCGTTAATTTTCATTGATCCATATACTCTGAAGTATTATCTGACGATATTACAATTCATTTATCATTAAATTTACCGCAGTTAAAATGACTGTTTTCTTGTTTTACAATTTTCAAAGCTTTGGAGACTCTCTTATGGAAAATGTTCGAATAAGTTACATTATTAGAACAAGTTTTGTAATAAAATCTTTACAAAATCCAAATACATATGATCTTCTCACTTTTGTGAAATCGTACGCGCCAGTTACTATTACTGCTCGTTAAACAATGTTAAACTGTTAAATTGTGTAACAAATCCGTTTGCGGATCTCTGACACCTAGGAAAAAGCGCAGAAAATTACGCAAATTCAAAACGATGGATCAGATGAATTTTCAGATATGTTTGCATTGGGCCATGTCTGTGCAACTTAGCTTAAATGAAAGCTAGAAGTGTTTGCTTTCAGACAAGGTAAATTAGATTACAATAAAATACCGAAATCATCATGAAAAACTAAATGAAATTGACTTTTGACATCGTGATATTTGTAAGATTTAAAAGATACATTTCGGATGGATTATAAGATACACTCCTGCAATTTTTATGCGATTTAGCTTAAATAAAAGCTGGAAATGCCTTCTTTAAAACCGGGAAGATTAGACTGCAATAGAATGACGAAATCGTTTCGTAAAATTGACAGCAAACAATCTCTGACATCGTGGAATTTACAAGACTTAAAGGGGACGATTCAGATGAATTTTAAGAGACGTCCTGCGGAGATAATTCATCAAATATTTTACTAATCTACCGACTAGCAGACTAAAATTGTATAACTATTCTCGTATCGACGACTACACGGTATATGCATATGCATCGATCGTATTACATTTTCTTACAAGAAAACACGTACAGATTCATTACACAATCAGCTCTATATTCGTTACATCGCGAAACGAAGCGTTTCGCCCAGCATTTCGGCGTTTCGGGCCACCGCGCGCCGCGGCGTTACCTCGCCGCGTTAACAGAAACCCTTTTAAGCGCGCTCGGAACGAGCCGAGGCGTTACATTAAATTGCCCCTCCTCCACCCGTTTCAGTAAATGTCGGCCGAGACACCCAGAGGTGCTCCAGTTACGGCGAACAGGTTGGCCGCTCGCGTCCACGGGGACGCGGACAGAGCTAAATGATTCATCGAGTGCGAACTGCCGAGTAGACCAGAATGCGATTGCACACGTTCGCGAAGATGTACGTGGGAGCCGCGCGCGTTTTATTCCGTCTTTCCGACGAGCCGGCCGTACGTTCCAGGAAACGAAACGGCGCGTCCCGAACGCCGCGTCCGAGCACGGTGTCTCGTCGCCGCGCGATGCCTTCTCCTTTCTCTTTCGCGGGATTTTCGCGAGTTATCAGCGGCTGCTCCAGTTATGGCGGTCCGGTACACGTACGCAAGGTACACCGAGGCGATAGGGGACCAGGTGTGATTCACCGACGTAGCCGGGGCGTGGTCGTTGCGACGAGCGTGGGGTTACCCATTGCGTTCTCTTTTTCTTCCACCCCGGACGCTCGTCCCGGAGCGAATTTTTCCCCCGATTCCCTCGGAATCGGTCCGATCTCGGGACTTTCGAATCCGTCGAGCGCTTGGGAAGCCGGGAGAGAACCTGGTAGAAGCCGGGAGGCCGCGCGTTACCGGCCCGACGAGGCTCGCAACGCCGGACAATGCTGATAATTGCATCGATTCGGCGCGGCGGCGGATACCGTGAGGCGCAGCTGCACGCACACTCTCGCCTCGCATCGCGCGGCGTCGAGTGCATCGCTTGCATCGCTCGCATCGCGTGCATCGCGTCCCGCAACCCGCGGCCGTCCTCCACGGTCCCCCGATACGCGCCCCACTATATCCAAATACGGTGGTCGAGTGTTTATGGAGCGCGGGAATAATGTAAGTAAGCACTCGCGAGCGAGCGAGCGGTGCGGCGCGGCGATTCCTCCGATTCCGCCGTGCAGGGCTGTACGATTCTCGATTACAAAAACTGAAATCGCGGCGGAGAGAGATAGCCTCCGAAATGACCGCGGCCGTGTTGTCCGCGCGAAGGCGACACGCCGCGGGATAGGTTTATTTTCTGGAAAGGTACAGCTCTTCGAACGGCGCCGGATTTACAACGTTCCCGGCCGACGACAAATTCGCCCGGCCCTCCAACGAAAGTAAATCGACCGCCGCGCGCGCTCTCGCGCGAGAGAGGAAGACACGTCCGGACACCGATTTACGACGGGGACGGGTTTAAGGTTCCGTTCGACCGATTCTTAATCGGCGAGAGCCGGCCGATCGTCTCCTTTTTTTTTTACCGATCGTAAGTTCCGTGGAAGGTGACGGTCGAGCATGTCGCGCGCAGTTTATATCGGTATTTACGCCCGGTAACACAGCCGGTGAGCCGCGCGAGGCGCGAGAAGCCGCGCGTCGCGCGAGGCAATCGAATTCGAAACGTCCGACTAAATAAATAACCGGCCGTGATCGAACCGCGCGACACACGATTTACGGAGTGTATACGGCGCTCTATGCGTACGAAAAATCGGCACGCGTTGCGGAACGGCTTCGCGAAGGATGTTTCCTCGGCCGCGGACAGCTCGTCGACCTTTCGCGAACTTCTTCGCGGATCCTTTTATCCGTGACGAGAAATCGGATGAGCTCGGAATTCGCCGCGTCGCGAACCGCCATGGTCGAGGACATAAACCGTCGGCGTCGTTCCTTCCTTTTTCCTGATCGCCGCTCGCAATCGGCTTCGCCGTTCCGCGCGCGTTTAATTGAAATTTATATAGCTACGAGCGTTATCCGCGCCTCGGCTCGCGCTTTGTCATATAAAAATGTCGTCGGCGTCGCGAAAAAGTAGCCGCGTAACGAGCCGCGCGATCGATGGTCGAATCGGTCGGCGGATACCCGCGGAACTCTTAATTACACCGGTCGCGAGCGCGATGCTTTACGGTCGCGGCGCGTAAAAATCGTCGATCGGGAAGCCCCGCGGGAACATCGCAGACAGAAAGACCGGTCGTTGTTGCCGGCTCAAGAAGGCGGTTGCCTCGGTGAGACGAAGCGAGGAGGGACGAGAGAAGCGGCGCGTAGTGGTCCGATTTGAAGAATTCAGTGATAGATGTGTGACGAAAAACCGACAACTTTTCCAATTTGATAATTATACAATTTGTATTGTTTTACGAGGGTCTATATATCTGAGATATGAAGAAATTGATGAAATTGAATAAATATTTTCGTTTTTATGAATATTTCAAGTTGAGAGACTTGAGAGTAGAATATTTCGCCTGACAGAGATGTCCTGGCCATTGCGCTCCATATTTTCGCTCAGTTTCTTTATATTATAAACATTATAACTTGTCGATAAGAAATCATACAATTCTTTGGTCATTACTAACAATATTTTTAAAATTAACAATGATTCATATGTGACAAATTTAAAAAGTTCCGCATATTTAATCGCTTGCACTACTATTCCTTTGACGCTGCGTTAATCAGCACTTATTCGTCCTTAATATTTTTAATAATAGGAGCAGACAATTTTTATTTCTTTTATTGCTTGTATGTACTCTGTTACTAAACTTTGATAACAGAAGAATAAATTCTTATTTCAATATATAAGAAATGAGTAATATTCATATTTAATAGATGTTGCGTGAAATCTATATCACGAGCCTGACTCGTTATTATAGTGCAATGGGTTAATACAGGACATTTTTTGAACTGCCATAGTCCACATAGACTGCTTTAAATAATTATGAAGAGATCGTGTCTTTATTGAAACCAGTTTGTAAGTTATAATTGTTTGACGACGTCCGCGACACACGTTGCAGGTAATGATAATTAAATATCTTTTTACATTTGTCGATATATGTCGACCTATATGTTCGATTAAATGCAATCGTTTAAAAGTAATTGTACAAACTATTTTTTACTGCTTAAATATGTATCTCACATTTATATTCCACACGTGTAATATTTTATGAAACTCGTTTTGCGGAAACATGCTTAACGCTTACGTATACATAAGCGTATAACAATTTGACAAGATCTGTTATACAAGAACTTCATATTTTCGTCCCACGTGGTCGCACCGTACGACGGGACACGGGCTTGCTGGGACGACACGCGGCGCGAGAGCCGTCGCGTACGGACAGCATTTTCGCGCGGAGATGTTCCGCGTCTCATCGGCTAAAAGGTGTTTATGTTTCCGCGATCGGCAGAATAAATGGTGCGCGTGCGTCGGGAGGCCGCAATAAATTGCCCGGGAAACAAGGCGGAACAGGGGCGCGAGCAACGCGCGCCGTCGTTTCCAGTCGGATTCGAGTAGTTCACAGAGCTCTCTCGACACTCTGGACGTGTCACGAGGTGTTTCCGGAGGTGCGAGGTGGACTCGCGACCGCCGGGACCCGGCTATCTCTCCTTTGTCCGACCGGTACGTAAAAGGCGATTCCAATTTGTTTGTCGAGCATGTTTATCGCGGAATCGCCTTGGTCGGCCGGAACGATCGCAATTAAAGCTCCTTCCTCTGCGATCGCGGACCGGCGCTCGAGCACTTCTCTGCCCGTCCTCGGCAAGGCGCGAACGAAAAATCATCGCCGTGGAAAATCTGTGCTCGGCGGCGCTCTCGAAACTCGACGTCGGTTCAACGCGCGGCGACCGCGCCGAGCTTTATGACGGAAAAAGGAGCCGATTCGTCATCTAGCCGACTTATTTTTAGACGCGCGCGTTCTCCAGGTATTCGGAGCTCGGCTGAAACTCTCCGTGGATTTCTAGGATTCGCTTACGTAGAAGGCCGCGTTAATTGACGCGTAACACACGTTTCACGCGGTGATACCTGCGTCGCGGTGCAGGTATTTATTATCGTTATTATTATTATTTCGTAGACACGATGGTCTGTACGTAGGAACGGGGAATTACACGCGTTACGTGCTCGCATTGCCGATCGAATTATCTGTTCGTGACGTTTAGAGGTTTATGGGGAACCGGTGAAAAAATCGACGTGGCCGTCTGGTGTGCGTGAAAAGCTGTCGTGATCCGATTCGTCGGATTACGTAGGCCGTATTTAGATTTAACGATGTGTACATAGGAGCACGATCTAGTTCTAAGCGGCGCTGCCGGTGTGTAGAAATTGACCTGTCCAACCGGTATGATTGTTAATCAAATTAAAGGTAAAACCTTGATCGACGATTTTTCTGCGCTCTGGCAATGTGCTCAAGTTGATCGCGTTGAGTATTGTGACATACGGTGAATATTCCAGTTTTTCGTGTCTACAGATTGAAAGCTTATTGAAAACGAAACTTTTTGTATACGAAAATCGATGGTCTATATTTTTTTTTTTATTATGTCTATTTGTCAATATGTAAGATTCAACTTACATATAAAACTTGTCTTTCATTATATGTTTTTAACCCTTTGCACTATAATAACGAGACAGGCTCGTGATAAATATTTTGTGCAAGATCTACTAGATATCAAAACGTTTAATTTCTTTTAAATTAAAATAAAATTGAATTCTTCTGTTATCGAAATCTAGAAGCGAATGTAAAAATAATACAAGAAACAAAAATTGTTTGATCTTACTAGGAATTAGTATTAAGCATTAAGAACGGACTAATGAATACAGCGTGAAAGGAATCGCAGTGCCAGGAGTTAATTCAACGATAGTTGATACAACTACCCCATTCCTGATCGACAAACGCCATGAAACGATCAGCATTGTGTTTAGAAAATCTTCACGTAAAACGTATGCGAATGTTACTGAGTTGCCTCGACTCCGAATCGAGTCGATTCTGCTCGGATTCCGTGACGGGACTCCTGCATGGCCGCTGAGAAACCGCTAAATCGTCGAAAGCCGATCGTTTTCGAATTTGCCGCGCGCGATAATCGAGAATCGTCTCGCGGCGGACCGAGTCGGTTCCGGGATCCGGATACACGAGAAACCGCGGCAAGTTTGCGTCGACCTTTTATGGGTTGAACTTACCTTGATGTCCAAATGGGCAATATTTCTCTCGTGGAGGTAGGCAAGTCCTTCTACTAGCTGTCTGACAAAGTGCACCACGTCACCTTCGAGGGGCACCAAATCGCCGTCGATGAGCGTCTGCAGATCGCCACCCGGAGCGCTGTAACGACACAAATTCCGTGATTTCCGGTGTCCGTCCCGTTATTTCCCATCGGCGATCACCGCCCGGGTCGCGTACTCACTATTCCATCACCAGGATAATCTCCTTGGGCGTCTCGTAGACGTCGTGCAGCCGGACGACCCGCGGCGATTGAGAGCAGAGCGACAGCAGGGCGATCTCGTGTCTCAATTCGGCGCTGCAGTCCGCGTTGAATCTGTTCCTGGACGAGTATTTCGCGGCGTAGAGGATGCCGGTCGATCGCGACCTGCACCGGTACACTTTCGCCCATTGTCCGCTGCGGAACAGAAATACATATATATATATTTCCAGTCGGATCGGACCGGACGGCGGCGGCGGCTGCGACGGCGGCCATTGCCACGACGCGGCCGCATAAAAGACGAAAGCGACCACGAAATTTCGCTGACCGTCAGCGTGATTTTTACGATCGTAGCGGAGGATTCCGTGCGTCTCCACGGCAAGGTCGACGCCGCGGCGCCTCCGAAGGCTACGCCCGCAACACGAAGCGGCCGTTTTTACGCGCCTCTCTTGCCTCCGCGAGTATTTTCTACGTGTGCGCGTACGCCGGAGTTTATTACGCAAACGTCCCACGCGAGCAACAGGCTGCTGCTGCTTCTTCTTCTTCTTCTTCTTCGTCGTTCTCGAAAGATCCGAAGTCGATCGCGGGGGGGACACCTCCTGGCCGATCCAGCGAGATCCATCGCGTCGGAACGCGGCGCCGCGCGCCGGACGCGCCGGTGTCGACGTCCTGCGAACGTTCACGGACGAAACAAGATAACCGAGCCACTCGTAAAGAGTATCCGATAGCGTGTGCAATTAACTCGAGTCGTCGAATCGGCGAGCGGAGAACGGCCCGGCGTCCCTCACCCTTGCCCGCGCAAAAGTATTGGGTCGAGTCGCAAGTTCTTCCCGTTTATTGTTCCTATTTTTTGAAAATAAAATAGACGGCTAAGGTAGTCGTGAACATCTAGGTAAATATGTAAGTGTCGGGGGATGTGTTTTACATAGGGTAAGTGTGTGATAGAAAAATGGGAAGTAGTTTTATATATAAATTGATATAATCTCTTCGAAGTCTACGTGTGATAGATAAACGTAATAAAAGAAGTATAGATTGTTACAGAAATTATATTACCTCCAGGAAATGG
The DNA here is from genome assembly GCF_028453695.1 of Augochlora pura. NCBI lineage: Eukaryota > Metazoa > Arthropoda > Insecta > Hymenoptera > Halictidae > Augochlora > Augochlora pura. The sequence goes on along the minus strand of NC_135774.1, from coordinate 9,960,308 downwards.
TGGGTTCCTAAAGTCATTTCAAGTAACTTTTTCCTTAACACGAATGCAAACCGCGGCTTTGTTTATGAATTATTCACGAAAAACAATGGCCAATAAAATGAGAGATCAGCTGACGCGAGTCGGCCAAACCAATGAACAGAACTAGGCTTCGTGCGCTGCTTTGCTCAATCTTTTCTTGCCAGTTGATCTCGTCTCTCATTGGTCAGTGTTTTTCATTAATAACTCGCTGACAAAACCGCGAATTGCATTATTGTTAAAGAAAAAGTTATTTGAAGTAACTCGAGGAACCCCTCACTTCCCGGAAGTAAGATATTTTGAATATAAAACTTTTACAATCCAGGGGATTGTAAATTGCAATATCATGCAATTAGACATGAAAACAGAGACATTTACCCCATCTATGTACAAATAATTTCGCAATGATGAAAATATCAGTCACCTAATCAGTCATACTCCTAGAACCCGCTCGGTCATCAAGAGAAAAATCTCTTCCACGTAATCAACGAAACGTGTCACAAAAGGTATAAGCATTCGCGGCACGAACCTATGACTCGATCTAATAAATTACCGCGAAACCATCGTAGATCGTTGCGAAACGATTCCATCGATCCTCGAAAAATTCTACGAAGCTGCGCGAACAGCTACGGATCTGTTGTCGCGTAGATCGACGTTCGTCGAGAGCGCGGCCTCAGAATCCGTCCGCGGTGCGCCTAATGTATGAAAATTTATTGGCGTCGTTCCTGGCCATTTTGATCGACCCCCCTCCCATGCCGCCCCCGCGACATCGAGCAATTAACCGCCGCCGCGCTTCGATCCGAATTGCCGTACGTCGGGATAAACGTTCGCCGGGAGCTGGGTCTCTGCAGCGACGAGGGTCTCTCGCGGCGCGACCGTTTTTGGTCCGCGAATGTGCTTCGCTAACGAGCACCGCCGAGCAAAAAGACCCGTTGAAAATTGCAAATTCGAAGCGGAACCGAGAACGAGATACACCGGGAAAAGGAGGCGGTTCTTCGCGCGTTGCGGCCTGTGGCCGGCCGAGATGAAAACGGACCGTCTTTGTGCCGTCGGTTAAATCCGCTTCATTAAGGATGCAAAGTCACCGAGGGCGGCAATCGCGGCGGCGATATCGAGCGCCGAAAGAGGATTATCGCGCTGCGCCCGCGCTCCTCGATACCAGCGTTATTGAACCTTCCATTAACGTATCGGTGGCGCAGTCGATGCACGGAACCGCGGCACACAGCGAGCATAAGATTAATCTATCTGTTCCCGAGGACTTACTTTGCGAACGGCTTCGGGTCGATCTCGTAGTGCTCCGAAATGGGTCCGGTCTTCACCACTCTGGCAAGCTGGGTCTCCTGCACGAGCACCAGGCCCTCCTTCACGTGCTTCTCGCTCCACTGTACCCTGCACCGGCCCCTGCACCGATCCTCGTTCCCGGTCCTGTCGTTCCCGCGTTTCGCCTTCGCGTTCACGCACTTGCCCGACGAGGCCTGCAGGCTCCGTCGCTGGGGTCGCGGGGAGGTTTTCCTCGCGGACGACATGGTCGGCGTCTGGTGGTTCGGCTGGTAGATCATGTTCGGCTATCCGAGCGCCCGTGGGTCCGTTCGAGAGGCTGTCAGCGAACGAGACCGGTCACATCGGAACCAGCAACTCCGTGGGCATCGGCGGACGGTCCCGGCAGATTTCCCGCAGACTTCTTTGCTGATTTCTCGCGCAGATTTCCTCGAGGGTCGATCTCGCGGCAACCCGTTCGGCCGATCGCTCCCGTTCCCGCTGGACGACGACGGTCGACTCGAGATCCTCGGCGAAAGTAGCGCGTGGTCCGTCAGAAGCTCGTCGGTCGGTGAAACAACGCGTCGCTGCTCGGTTCGGTCAGCTCTCTCGAAAATGCGTGCGACGATGTTCGCATCTCGAGGCGGTCGCCGCTCTTTCGATGAGGTCCGCGAGCCTGACGGTCGAGTGCCGCGACTGAAACTGGCCACGAGAGACCACACGCTCCGGCTTCGGCTCCGTTTCAACTCGCGCTCCTCTTTTCTTTCCTTGCCGCGGAGTCGCTGGACCATAGACTACCGTTCGTCTCGTTTTCTCCTCGGTGTCCACCTTGCTCGCGCTCGTCCCTCCGACCTCTCTCGCCTCCTCCGGCCAAGGAGCAGCGTCGCGCCGTGTCTCCTCTTGCCGATCTCGCTCGTGTCTCGTGTCCCACTCCTTCGCGAATCGAGAGTGGACACGAGGCGAGCACGGTCGTCGTTGTTGCTGCTGCTCCTGCTGCTGCTGCTGCTGCCATAGCTGGTTTTAGCGGTGTTTACGGCGGCGGCGGCGGCGGTGGTGGTGGTGCACGACGAACACCGCTGCATCTCGAACGTAGGTGGTATGCGGTCGGGAACGCGTCGCGATCGCGGCATAGACGCCCCGCGTTGCACCACCGCCCCGCTGCATCGCGCGCCGAAGCCGGTGCAGCGGACCTACACCCCCCTTTAAACTATTAGGACACCTGTTGTTTAGGAGGAATTGTAGTATTTTGGTCGGTTGTGGTGGTGTCTGCAAGTATGCAAGAGGGAATCGTATTGTCGTAAGTGCGTATTAAGCTATAAGTTTTTCTCGCTTTTAGTTCATTCATTTATTGTATTTTGTTCGTTGAAAACAGGTTGAGTTCGTTTCATATTCTTCGCTCGATACAACATCGATTCTCGATATGATTCCTTAACCTATTGTTCTACGATGTCTTGTCAGACTTCTGATGGAGATTCTGCACAGTCTAATAAATATTTATGTTATTTAGTTTGTTTAAAGCGAAATAATATTCTATTTTGTTATTTATAATATGTAATCATTCAGAAACATATAGGCATACAATAGCCGTCAATCTTTTTATTCTTCTAGCACATTGTGAACTACAAGGAAATTGTTGCGACCGTAAATGAAATCGTAGTGCAAGCGGTTAACCCTTTGCACTAGCAGCTATTTTAATTCGATATTTAAAATCGTCTCTCTGACCTATAGTATTTCCATTTGAAGTAACTTACTGTATTTTATATGACGTATTTACTGAATTCATTATAATATTATAGTGTTAAATAACGTTAAATAATGTTAAATGATATTATTATAATGTTAAAATTATTTTGAAACGTGATGCAATAATTTTTCATGGCACCTCAGAGTCGCCGTTCCAGTGCATTTGTTAATGCATGCAACGTACTATGAAATGTATGGGGCTATAATAGATAAAAAAGAAGATGTGGGAATTAGTCCAAGTTGTAATTTAAAAATGCGGTAAATATATCAATGAAAAGAATATTCAATTTTCTTTTATGAAATTGATGGTATTTTTATTATAACGTAAAATATATACATTGGTGTACATAATATATTATTACCGATGTCTAAACGAAAACTTAAGCAATCGAATTTGATTTCTAATATAATATAAATATAAGAACTAATTTTTTAATATATAGCACACTCATTTAAAAAAGACCACCTACAGTATTGTGAATAATTATAATTTCAAAGGAATTTCTACCATTTTTATCTATATTTAAATAAAAGCCAAATGGAGCTATATTTTGATATTTGTATATTTCTATTATAATATAATAGAAAAATATGCAAATTTAATGTTTCAGTCTGATACTCTGAGCCAACAATTAATCACTTACAGTTCCATATAATTGACTCTTATATAAATGAAATGAAATTAAAGCAATTTCCTATCGGTGATATCATAACGTTGCTACGTCACAGTAGACGGGGGTGTACGTACGCGCATCCTGGATACATCAACGAGTCGCTTCCTTCCCAGATCCTATTCTCGCTAGTATATCCGTCCGCGTTGAGCGGACACGCGAGGATCGCGGATGCGAGAGATTTCGCTCTCCATTCTAGATCCCGCGTCGCGGTAGTAGAGCCAGATATGAACGGCAATATGTTAATGGGGCGCGTGGGGTTTTACCTTCGAGATCTCCATGCCCGATTATATCGCTTCTTGGAAACCAGTCTAAGCGTCGATCTCGATTCGAACGACGCATACGAAGCCGCGTCCGGCGTGCCAGGTGTCTTGCGCGATCGAGCGAAGCTACGCTGGCAAACCGATCGCGCGTTCTCCAATCTGTTCGCCGCGGCCGAAGATCTAACAAGCACGTGGGAAAACAGAGATTCCGCGTTTCGCTGGTCGCCGACTATTACAGTTCTCGACCGCAAAAACGACAAGGATGCTCGGCCGTCCGTCAAAAGGCAACACAAAGGTCTTTTCCTGATCGAGACGCGTCTCTAAGGAGAAATCGATTAGAGCGCGGCCGTTCGAGGAGAAAGAGAGCGCGAGAAAGAGAGAGAGAGAGAGAGAGAGAGAGAGAGAGAGAGAGAGAGAGAGAGAGAAAGAGAGACCCCTCAAGAGTGACCACCGTGCAACCGACGCACGTTCTGCTCGGTCTGCCAGTTAGCGGGAAGAAATGACTATGTCGCCGCGAATTTTGCCGGGTCTCGGTCGGCCGGCCGATTACGCGGCGAGAATGATCTCCCGCCGTTGGGAACGAGCTGTTCGCCGCCGCGCGCACCTGCGGATTGCGAATTACGAATTCGTGGAAGATCGATCCCCGGAGTATCGGTTGTCGCGCGCGGCGAACCGTACGTGCAAGTATCCGACGATACGGGACGAAGTCGTGAGGCGAGAGCGGTGACAAGCAATTAGTACCGACAATTAGTAACGACGCGTTCGAGTTGGATCGTGCCAAGGATAATTGCGCGCTTATTCGCCGCGGCTCGTCTACTTTCAATGACGAACTGGCAAACACTTTTTTGCGGCACCCCGTGACGTTTACCTTCGCCGCGCGAAAGAAAATGTCCTCCCGCGGCGCTGGCTGCTAACGCGATAATAGAGTCCCGCTTGCGAATGATCGCAAATAATCGTGGAATAATCGTGGAAATCCCAACTGGATCCGCGCAAGTAGGATCCGTCGTAAATCCGACGAAACGAGCGGCCAGCGCGAGGTCGTCTCTTTTCTCCTGTTCGAAATCAATTACCGGACGCGGCGTCGCGATTCGACGTTCCCGTGCGCAACGCGGCAAATGATTTCTCTTTATAGTACTACCGGCAGGTGCAATAAATTCGATCCGCGCGTCATTGGGTGACTTTGATGGCTCGTTATTCGCGGCAACGTCCTCGAACGGATGCGATCCAGCGATCGAGCCGGTACGTCTCACTTCGGAGCGAATCTCAGCGGGATTGGATTCCAGCGAGGCGCGTCTCGGGTATATTACCCCGCGAGCTTTTCTTTTTAATCAACACGCGAGAACAATGGCCGGGGATTGACGTCGCGGACACTCACACGCGGTGTCTCGTCTCGGGTCTAGTTCGCGAATGCAATTTAGTTTCGCCGGGAAGCGTTTAATAGTCACAATTCAATTTACTGAATTTAATGTACTGAATAAGTTTATCTTGTCACGAGCTGAGAACTCTTTGAAGCTTTAAAAGGGAAGATGCTATTCGTTTTAGATGATGTATGCTGTGATATGGGCTTCTAAATATAAAATTATAGAATTCATAGTAAAATTGAAAGGTTTTATAGAGTAAGAATACAATATTAGAATACAGGGTTTAACCCTTTGTCTTATATCTTATTCGCATGCATTCTGACAGCAAAAAACATCGACACATTGGGTTTTCATTTTTTTTTGACAATGTTGCAGGTTGGCAAAAAATCTGAGAAAAATTGAGTACACGAGCCGTGATAGTACCTTGTCAGAGAATTAATGTAAAACTTTTGGCTATTTAAGTTTTCGAGAAATCTTCAATTTTCCGATTTTTTGGGGGTTTTTCATTTTTGATAATCACAGCTTGCAACTGAAAAATCTGAAAAAGTTCTATAACATGCGGCTTAATGTCCAAAATAAGGCATATTTTTTTCAAAATTTTAGAAATCCGTTAAAGGTGGAAAAATGCCGGAAAACCGCGAAATCTAATTTACCCTGTAACTACCTTCACGGACAAGTTACAGGGTTAAAATTTTACGCAGATGAGTTTTTATTGGTCAGCTATCGAACGGTGTATGACTCATTGAAAAACCTCTAAGGGCAGTTTTGACCATCTTAATCGGCTGTGCCCTTTCCTAAATATAAATAAATCAGAAACTATTACAATTACTTGAAATAGCAACGTAGCAATTTTTAGCGACCCTCAAACTCACAATTGTTATTTTTGACTCGATAATCGTCTGGCCGGTTTCACGTCGAATTCAGCGACTTCCTGCTGCATTACGCATAATCTTAAACCTTGAAATAATGTTAAAATAATTTTGATCGCGGAGATCGGATTCCCAGACCTGTGTGGATCGCTGAAACTCGTTAGGCCCGCGAACCGAGTATTATTTGCAGAACGAAGGAGGCACGCACGCACGCCAGCGTCCGCGGAGAATGCAAATCACTGGCTACCATAAAGGAGGGTATGATGTGTGAGGGGGGTATGATGCACTTGGTCGCTCGTAACGCGCGGCACTCGGCAGCACGCACGTGCAGGTCGGCCACGATTTACGATCCGAGAATTAGACACAATAGGAACAGGCCGGCTCGAGCGTCTAATAACCGAGTTACGGCCATACACGGCGCTCGATTAATGCCCACTGTCTCGGCGTATCGCACGAATTTGCAAGTTTCGCGTCCGAAAAGGCCTCGCTTGCCACTTATCTCGGTCCATCGTTAGGCCATTTTTCTTTCCGAAAGCCTCGAAAGCCCCTTGATTGAAGCTTCCTCTACCCGTCGGCCTCGAGCGGCCCGAGGCAAAGAGATCTTGTCGCGTCCTAGGAAGTCCTGTATCGGGAAATGGTTTTCGAAACGGTCGACGAGAGGCGAGAGAGCGACTCTCCTCGCGGCGCCCAGAAGTTGCCGAATCGACGTCCGTCGTACTCTGTTAGCGGCTGACGAGGCCGCAGGTGCTCGCGCCTTCGAATCATATTTCGTTAATTAACGTCGTAGGTCAAGGCGCAAATCGACGCGCGCGACGGCTAGAAAGCAGTCGACCCGGCCGACATTAAACGGCCACCGACAAAAACGGCGTCACCTCTAATTACAGGCCGCTGCGATTCCATCTTTGTGCGCGCGCTACTTTTGCGAAATCGGACGTGGCACGTCGAACGTTCGGTAAACGGCTGCCCTTGACCGACACCGAAATTCCAGGTTCCCCAGGTATGTATCTCTGTTCCTCGAGTTTCGACGATCTGCTCCGGCTCCTTTCTACTTACCGTTCGAATGCCGCGAACCGCGAAGAGGATCGCCGCGGGAGGCGAGGGCATCGGATCTCTCGCCGGAGCTCGGATTAGAATGGGATTAGCGGTGCGGAGCTTTTGTCTCGGCAGGAAATCTCGTCGGTGAATCATCGCTTCACCTGGCCGCTATTAATACTGCCGTCTATTTATAGGATGAAAAGAAAACCGACGTTCTTGGAAAACGTGGTTTCCCCGTGTATGGGAAATACTCGGGTCTCCGAGCGGCGCGCGAATTCCGCGCGCTGGCCGGGAGAGCGACTCGTTTCACGCGATCGGTTCTTGTACGAGTGAGACGAATCAAATGGGTATAGTCGATTGTGATCTGCGGCATTTATTTCGCACGTTATTCAAATTAATACAGTATGACAGATGTATTTACAGAAGTACTTTTTGACAGCCATACATGCGCGATGTTTTCTGATCGTAATTAACCTCGGTATTAATAACATTACGGCGATAACGTAATAGCGATGATAATAATAATAATTATAATAATAATAGCAATAATAATAATAATGATATTAATGATAATAATAATTATAATTAACATAAGAATAATAATAATCATTGTGATATAATAATGATGATAGTTGAATAATTCGGAGAGCAAGGCGTGTACGAGTATGGAGGAGGTATTCGTCTGGATACCGTGCGCAGCCTCGATTATCCGAACCGCCGATATTTTAGGTTCACGTCTCAGACTTAGATTGTCCAATCTACGGTGGTCCACGCGCAACATTGATTTATGTATTGTACAGATCGGTCGGCGCATTTAGTTTCACACTGCAACTAAGAAATTCGTTCGGTCATCCGATACCGTACACGTTGTCCGGCTCGGTTCGGATAATCGAGGCTCCCGTGTATATTTTATATTCGACGGATCGAGGGATGTTCGGGCAGGTGTTCGGCGACACGCGCCCCCTGCGAGGCCTCTACGGACGAAATAAACGCCGCGGAATCGTAGCGCTGATTGCGAAAACTAGAATCGTACAAGTTCTGAATTAAATACGATGTCGGAAAGGACAATCGAACGGAAATAAATAACTACGAATTGGCCTCGGATCGGGGCTGCGGTGAACCGGCACACGCTCGGACAACACGCCCTCCTCTACCGTAGTAGCAAAACTATAATATATTACAGGTCTCTATGGGTTTTTTTCCTTTGATTCTCGAAGGCATTCATGGATTCACGCGACACACCACGCACACTCGCTCGTTTCCTCCCCGCTTCCCGCAAATTCGTTCGCTCGTTTGTGCGCGCACCCGCGGCACAGAACGGAACAGAAAAGAACAACAGAACGGAACAATGTAGAACAGATCTGGTTTTCCGTCGTCGCGCGGGTGGGACTCTCCTACGTGTGCGTCTCAGAAATATCAACGGACGAACGCTCGCAACAATGTTCCCGGCTAAGAAATCCCATTGGCAGTCCCTCGATCCACGAGGCTAAAAAGATCTCTACGAAGAGAAGGAAACGGCCCGAAACGAATCGCCGCGACCGTGTTTCCGAAAATTCATAAAATAATTTCGACGGTTCCGCGTGACCGCGTCACCGAGAACCGAGTCCTCCGTGCTTTAGTTCCGTCCCCTGTGCGCGTTCCCCAAAAAAACAACATGTACACGGGTAAATGGAAATTATTCGAATCGTTTCTTTCGGTTACGACGCGCGCGATCCGTCGTTTCGTTCGCGTGCTCGTTTCGCCTCCTCGAATCCCTTCTCGTTCGTCGACGGAAAAACCGATTCAAGGAGGGGAACGATGAGCAACGTGTATTGACTAGCATTCACGAAGCGCTTCCCTTCGACCTACGAAGTTGGCACTTCACAAGATGTTTTGTTATACGTTCGTCTTATCGCTTCGGCGACGCGGACGTTCGCAAAGCTAATATGTCTCTCTCTCTCTCTCTCTCTCTCTCTCATTCTCTCCTTGTATACGTACACATGTATATAGATATTAATATTTCTACGCGGAGTGAAAAAGACCGCGGCACGCGTTGTATCGTTGTTCGACGAGCGAGCAGTTGGCGCGGTTCCATAGTCGCGAGTGAGACACGTCTCCGGATATGTTTCTCATTGGCTAAATTAGTTCGATAATGAAATGGTTTGGGTTCGTCGAGAAAGAGAGATATGTTGTTCCGTGTGCGCTGCGCGCGACACATGGGTCCCAAAAGTTTCGATGTGTAGCCGATAGAACTCGCGATTTCTAATTGATCTCCCCCCGCGAGAGATACTGTCGAACCAACGAGAATTAATTGGAGACGCCTAACGCCGGTTTAGGCTCTCAATTTCGACCGACCGATCGGCGCCGCGATCTGCGCGGTTCAGAGCTAAGGCACTGTGCGCGTGCGCGCGCGCGCGAACCTGGAGCGGATTTGTTCTCTGCTCGTTCGTCGAGGCGTTCCCCTCGCGGCAGAGAAACGGGAAAAAATTAGGCACTACGGTTTACTGTGTTAAAGGCACCGAAGTCGTCGGAAGTTCGATTTCCGCGTGATCCGCTTGCGAACGAACCTTCGCAAGCAGTTTCGCCCGTGTCTAGGTCTACGGCTCGAATATATATGGCTAGTTTTTCGGCGAATCGTTTCGTCGACACCGAGTCGCGCGCGAGTTCTCTCCCCGTTGAATTTTAGTCGAGCGTTCTGCGGCCGCGCGACGATCTACTCTGGAATTCCGGACAGTGTCTGACATATGCCTGACATTTCTCTGCTTGCGCAACGAGATCGTTTGCCTGAAATTCCGAGGTACACGAGCACCGACGCGCAACGTTTCGCGAGCGACTCGGTGCATCGAGCGTCGCGACTCGCGTTCCCATTTCGTTTTCTTTCAGCTCGGACGGCCGGTCAGTCTATCGGTAATGGCAGACGACGAGCTGCCAGATTATGCGCGTCTCTCGGTCTCTATCGCGTGCTGTACCGCACCGTCGCGTCGTTCGAATCTCCGTCCAACCACGAACCGGATCTCGCCTATATGTACAACGTGGAACAACGATCTTCCATCCATTTCCCTCGCGCCTGTCTCCGCGCGAGACGAAACCGCCGGACACTCGATCGGAATATCTCTCGGCTATCTTCGAATATTTACAATCGCGCGTCGCGAACACGATCGGCACCCGCCACCCAGCCACCCACGCATACACACGCACACGTACATACAAAAAAAAAAGAAACGGACACGCACATCTATTCACGTATTTACAAGCGTTTCCCGACGTACACCGGGTACAATCGATATTACAACGAGTCGAAACGGGAGGAACGACACCTCTAGGAAGATTGGCTTTTCTCCGGAGAAACGTTTCGTCTTCCGCGTACTTTGGCACGGTCACCGCCTACTACACCGTTCCGTGGTTTCGATCGCGGGTAGCGCGTCCGATCGGTTGTAACGCGTACCATCCGACTATACACTGTACACCGTGCGAGAAGTATTATGTACAACGAGGCCTGAACCGATTCGGGACGAGTCGCGTGTCCCCGTCCGCCTGGGTCTACGACGCCCCGTGGACCTGGAACCGGCGAATCCGTGCCTGCACCGACTCGCACTGCACTTCGCTGTACCTGGTGTACCTGCCGGCTCTGACCGGCTCGCGGATCACCACCAGATTACCGCCTCGCTCGCGCAGCGCCTCCAGCCCGGTTTTCCCGTGGACCGTGGGCGGGCTGGACAGCTTCGCGATCTTCGCGTTCGACGTTTCGGACGTGAACCGGCTGAGCGCCTTGCTGACGACGCCGCTGCACTCCCTGGGCCACGCCCTCGCGTGCTGCTGCTGCTGATGGTGGTTGTGATGATGGTGATGGTGCCTCTGCTCCCACGTGTCCGAGGAGGCGTCGGTCGCCGCGAACGGGAAGCTCGCCCGACCCTGGCTCTTTCCGAACATCAGAAAATCCAGCGAGTCGTCCGAGTAGATGCTGCTCCGGTCGCTCGAGCTGTCCGTCGAGATCTCCGAGACGGTGTCGCTCCCGCTGTCGCTGCATTGCTGTTCCTCGCCCAGGATGAACACCGGCGTGCATTTGAAGACCTCGCCGGCCGGCATCGTGTGCGTCGCCGTCGCTCTCCTTTGCGTGACCACGGTGGTGGTCACGGTGGCGGCGTTGCTCGCGACGCTCGTCCGCATGGACGAGGCCGGCTCGATTATCACGATCTCCGCGCCGGAAAATTTCTGCGCCAGCGAGTCCATGTTCCTCTTGAAGGTGTCCCTGCGGTCGGGGCTCAGGCCGTACCTGGTCGACTTCGTCGACAGTTTCGATTTCGTGTATAGGTTCTCCGTGTGAGACGAGACGGCTCTCGCCGCCGTCGTCATCGTCGTCGTCGTCGTCGTCGACTTCGTCTCCACGACCTGGTACACGCTCATGGTCGACGACCTCTGCTTGTCCGTCTCGTTCTTCGGCATCGAGGATATCGCGCTCGATTGCTGCTCCGTCGTTGTTCCGGTTTTCACCGGGGACTTTGTCTCCTGGGAGGACGCGGTCGTCTTCGCTGTCTCCGTAGCCGACTGATCCAAGGCCGTCGACAGAGGCGGCTGGGGATCGTCGAACGTGCTGAACCACGAGTGCTGGAGGCATTCGGTGACTGTTAGGCGTTCACTGAAATAAAGAAGATCGATCAGACCGCCGTTCGGGACTTCCGGCACCGACTGTCGGATCTCTCTCTCTCTCTCTCTCTCTCTCTCTCTCTCTCTCTCTATCTTGTCTTTGGTAACGGTAACGAGGTGGTTGCGCAACGCGGCCGAAGAGAAAGGACAGGAAACGAAACGACGCGACACACAGCGCGACGGGTTGACGTTCAAAAAATGAAAAAGCCAATTTCTGAAATTTGCTTCCGCGGACATGACGCGGGAACAACGTAAGCTGGTGTCAAGAATATCGAATGAAGCTGAGAAGTTAGAGTACGTGTCAAGAAAAGACACGGAAGCCAATGCTGTTGCATCAATATCTTCGAAGTGAAACTTTGCTGTTTAAATAAGTGACTTTGTTCGATTCTTTTCTGTAATAAATTTAGAAGTGTTTTATTTTAGTTGTTATATACAACTAAAGTATGCTTCAAAAGTTGTCGTATTTATAGCAATGGGAAAGTTATTCACACCACGTTATATTCATACAAACGAAACATCGATTTTGCTTAGTCTTTTCACGATTAGTTTTCTATATTTCTTTTAATTTGGTATATTTCCTATCTGCTCTCGAAAGAGCTCCTATATGATATATTTTATTCCTTTAACAGCAAAATAGAATTGCCTGCATGAATCGCGAGAAATGAGACTGACTAGCAAGTTTAGTCTCTCATTAATCCTTTTAATAGATAAGAAATGATAGATTGATATTTTTAAATTCCATTAATCTTTATAATTCTCTATAATTCTTCGCAATTGTCCATAACTCTCTACAATCTCTAACAATAAATAACAAAATATTAAGTATATTTAATTCAAATCATATATCAGACGAAATAAAAGAAATTGTTCCACTACAAAAATACAGTACATGGACTTGACATTAGATCTTCTGTCCTCGCACCAATTGAACAGTTATCAGAGGAAGTATTAGAAGGAAGACATGAATACTAATAAAGATCTGACAAAAGCACCGTTTCTATTATCAAATCCTCACTTATCTCATTAAAAGAAACACGTGCAGAATAAAAGGAAAAAATTAAACTGCGCTGTAGCATCGAATATTATCTGACACAGAGCTTCTAATTTCTTTAAACTCACATAGTATTAGCAACAAAGCGTCTGATAACGACAATCATCATAATTAAAAATATATTATCATCATAATTTATTTAAATACTATTTATCATCGTGAATTTCTATTCTCCAATTTTTCTTTTATTTCTCAGTTATTATATTTCGTCAATATGTGACCTATAAATTATGATTAAAAACTGAATTTATAAAGTGTAAATTATTAAGATATGAACAACGTTAAAACGTGACTATTTTGAAGGAAAATTGCTTTTTGAACTCATATAATACCAACAACGAAGCGTCTGATGACGACAATAATTAAAAATGTATTATCACCATAATTTATTTAAATATTATTTGTTATTTATGATTCTTTTCTTCTTCTCTAATTATTTTCTTATTTCCCAATTATCACATTTCACGTCAATATATAACCTATAAATCATGATAAAAAAATTGAATTTGTGAAGTGTAAAAACAATTAAGATATTAACAGCGTAAAAACGTGACTATTTCGAAGAAAAAAATGCTTTTTGATCCTCTTTTGTCTTATGTTCGTTGCACTGTGCGACGCCGAGAGGATCCAGAAGGAGCGACGGAAACGAGCGAGCGAAAAGGGAGCGAGAGCGCGATGCGGGCATACCCGCGACGATAAACCGCGCCCGCGACAAGATAAAGTCGAACGTCGGAGCTGGAAGGGCGCGATGGGGATATATTCCGGATGGGGACTTCCTTCCAGCTGTCCGACTGGTCGACGATAAGGAAATCTACGAGTTTTTCAGCGGAACTCGTTCCGCGCGTCGACGTCCCTCTTCCCGTTTCGAAGAAAGTCGTCGCGCGCTGGAATGTCGATCGTTTCGCTTCCACGTAAGCGCGCGCCCGTCGATGCAGGAAGTTGGACGGATCTCGGGTTTCGAGAGTTCCCCGTCACGAGGACGATCGAGTCGCGCAGAATTCGGTATCTGCTTGCCGAACTACGAGAAGCTCGGTCGCGAACATTATCGGAGAAGACGCTACCGAGAATTCCGACACAGTGATCCGAGGATTCGCTTTTCGTCGCTGAAATCATTTCAGCGTTTTTTCAAGGCTATACCGTAGTAGGTCATTCGTCTCGACGCCGTTGCGAATTCTAAAGTGTACTTTTAATGATAAAAAATCGGAACGAATTTAATTATTTGTTGTCTCTATCATTTTAATGAATTAAAATTTACAGAAAAAGTGGGTATCTATCTATTTTTTGTGAAACGTTTTGTTGGCAGATTATTGAGAATATGCAAAAAATCGTTGAAAATAAATCTAGCTTTTTAAAGCTAGGAAGTCGAATCGCACTTGAATATATTCGCTCGCGCAAATTTATATTTGCAACACAAATATAAATAAACTTATATTTGTCTCGACTCTTTTTACTTATATTTGCTCAAGAAATTTACTTTTCAGTACTACATTATTGATTTCCAGCTTCAATTTCAAAGGTCCAATATTTCGAATCTCGAGTCTTCAAAGGGTCTTTATTTGATAGAAAAAATTTATGTGGAAACGCGAAGTCTAAAGTTTGAGTCGGAACCATAAATTAGCCCCTGGCGGACGGACCACTGTGCGCCGCGGTTCGAATAATGCCTTCGAGGAAGCGTGTCGCGATCTACCGGGAACGTTTACGGCTACCTCGAAGCGAAAGAAGATAGGATAGGATAGGGAGCCGCGCGTAGATCTCAGAAACATTGTTGGTCGGATCGCAGGCGTTAGCGTGTTATTTAACTTCTAGGAACGAAAGCAATCCGTCGCGTTATGCGATGGACGCGGCCGCCGTTGCATCGCTGCATTCCGATGACGGTGTCCAAGACACGAACATATTCGTCGCTGCCTGCCGGTCTCTCTCCTCGTCGCGCGCGTCGAGATCGTTCGCGAAAAATACCGCATCGGGTTTTATGCTTACTTTGGATCCTTGACCATCAGCTTGCGCATCAGATCCCGCGCATCCTCCGACACGTCCTCGAACAGGTCGTCGGGAAAGTCCAGTCGACATCGGCTGATGTTGCAGAACGTTTCCTGCTTCGTGTCACCGCCGAACGGGGAGCATCCCGTTAAGAGGACGTACAGCAGCACACCGACGGACCACATGTCGGTCGCCAGGCTGATCGGCTCGTAGTTTAAGACCTCGGGAGCTGAAACGGACCGTAACGCGCGAGATTCAATACGGAGCGAATAAGATCGAGCCGAGATCGGTAGCGGATCGGTCGAGACTTTCTCGTGAGACCGTGGACATCGGTGTCCGAGCAGTATTGCTTACCAACGTAATCTGGTGTTCCCAATATCTCTCGAATGTCCGCGCCGTGGCTGATGTACCGCGAGATCCCGAAGTCGCAGAGCTTCACGTCGCACTCGGGAAAGTCGCCGGTGAGAACAAGGTTCTGGGGCTGCAAACAGCAAGCAAGAATTTATTATAGTAATGATATCAATAATAAGAATTATGGTAACTATAATAATAATGATAATAATAATTGTAATAATAACGATAATAATAATAACGATAATAGTTTATTCAACAGTTTCACGCTATTTAGTATGCAATGTAAGAGAGCATTTCCAAGTTCGTAATCGAAAAAGACAACTTATAAGAAGCTCTTACATCGTTAATGATATGTAAACGAAAATTTTACAGAACATAATATTTCTATATTTTTATATTAGAAATAATAGAAAATAGAAATATACAAATATAGTATCTTGTTAAGTTCCTTTTTACATACAAAAGGGGGCTAGCTAAAGAAGGCCACGTATAGTGCTGCAATTGTATTAAAATAAAAAGAAAAGAAAGCAACTATATTTACATATCCCTATTTTCTATTGTCTCTAATATTTAAATACACAAATTTGACGTTTTATTCAGCCTTTGTTTAAATATTGCGAAAAATGTACTAATTACTTTGGGTCTATAATTATTCCCATCACTGTATATACACGAAGATTTTCGGAATAATCAGAATTAATAAAATTGCAGCAAAATTGTGTGAACTCAACATTACACAGTAACAGTAGTCTGCAAACACGTCCATAAAATCTGACATAGTTGCGGTACGAAGTATAACAACGAACAAAAAGAGTCCGATCGTGTCTAAAACTCGTTCACGCGAGTAATCATGCGGTTGATGTAATTTTGTTGACCATACACACAGTACCATGAAATATTCCATAGAGCGGAAATTCGATAGAAACGACATGGAGGATATATTTTCTAATCTCTGACATAAGTAACGTTGATAGGTTGACCAGATAACAGAGCGGTATTCTACATGGGAGCGCGCTAACGAGCAATAAAGAATTCGCGCCGTGTTAATAATTTTTAAAATATTTATACGTCCCGTGAATGAAACCGAGCGATTCGTAGGCGATACTAATGTCTAGACTGTGGATTTTTATGCAAAATAAAAATTCTAGTTGTTAATTGCAAGGTACAGGAACTATATAATATATTAATTGCATTCTTAAACCCCTTTACAGTGTTATTTCACAGCTATGTGAATTAGCATTTGTTTATTGTTAATATATTCCTACGGCCGACGGAACATTTGTATTTATTATACGACAATCTTCGTTTTAATATTTACATATTAATAATGGTAATGTTTAATAAAAATTAATCAAATGGTGGTAAAATTTAAATTCAGTTTAAAAAATACTAATAATGTATATATTCAGCTAATTATTTTTCAAATTTTCATAACGAGTCTGACACAATATCATAATACAAGAGGTAAATGATTGTAATGAGCTGCCAGTGATACAACAGTATCATCAAATTAATTAAACGTTCGCGTTGTCACGCATTCGATCGCATTCATTTCAGTGACAAATGCTTAAAATCCTCTACTAATGACTTCATCAACCTGACTCACGAATGAGAGAGTTTCGAAGTGAAAATCACACCGAAATCTCCAATTTCATTAGCGGCGATATAATCGTCGCACAAGCGAGGCAATATAATCGAAGTCACGGGTTTATTCGAACGATTCTATCGACGCGGCCGTTTCCGCGAAGAAGACGCGCGCGCGCGCGCGCACGTATTTTTCGCCTGGGCGTTGCTTGCCCGGGGATTCCAGTTAATTAAACGCGTTTAATATGCGACGATTCCGAGACGCGTCCGTCACGTAATCGGTGCAATTAATCGCGCCGCGGGCAAACGTACACATTTTTCCCCCCGCGTCGAGAGTTTCTCAGGGCCGAGATGCGATTCCAGCCGGCTGAAAAAAAAAGAGAGAAGAAGGTCTGCAATGCGAAAACGCGGCTACACGGAATCGTCCAGGCCGCGGAGGCAATCTACACGGCCCGTCCGATCGTCGCTCTAATTAGCGGGGCAGGGCACGAGCGTGCGGAGACTCTCCCCGGCGAAAAGTTGACGCGATTATCGTCCCGTCTCGTGTTAGGATAATTATCCTAACATTTACGACGGGGAGCGTACCCCGGCCGGATTGAGACCGCGGTGGGTTTTCGATCCGCCGCGAGGAGCCGGACTTTTTCAGCACGGTCGCCTCTGCCGTTACAAGAGCGCGGTTAGAGATCGTTAAGTGTGTCTCAATGATTGCGGCCGGTGGCACTTAATTCGAGCCATCGAATAAATGGCGATTCCCTCGTTCGTTCGGCCGGGTAATCGGTACAATTAATCGCGGGGCTGGAAAGCGCACCGGTCGGAGAGCAAGGCTAACGCGTGTTCGATAAACTCTCCGCACGGCGGGTCGCGATTTTTCCAATTTGACCGGTCGTCGTCGTCGTCGTCGTCGTCGTAGCTTGCTCGAACCGATCGAGCCGCGCTGCGCCGCGCGCGTCTAGGAGGTCGCAAACCAGTCGACTAGTTTTCTTTTTTCTTTTCTTCCTGCCGCGGCGTTTTCATCGCGCGGCCGCTTCGTTTGAGGCGGCGAGCCGCGTGGCGTGACAGAGGCGTTTAAGGAAACGCTTTCCCACCCGGACCCCGACTGGTTTGCGACGTTATCCACGCGAGACATCGACGACGACCGATTCGTTTTTCCGGCTTGGAAATTTCGACGGAACGACAGGTTGCGCGAGGAGGAACAACGGCCGCGTCGCGGCGGCGGCTCGAGCGAGCAGGAGGCGTGCCGGCTCGTTCCGCTCGTGGATTCGGCTCGCGCGTTACGTTTCGTTGTACCGAGTTACGAGTCGAACGTGACCGGACTCGGTCGTAAGACGTATATCCGTCGGATAACGCGATTCAAAGGCGCTTCTAAAACCGCGGCGAGGTCAAAGTTTTGTTCGTGGCCTGCTTCGGCTTTCGAGACTCGTGCCCGCCGGCTGGCCTCGACCAGCGCGGTTCCTAACGAAACGACGCTACACCCTTTTCGGTGGCCGCCCTCCGGTTTGGTTTCGCCTCTCCCTCTTTTCAGCGCCTTTCAATATTTCACGAGAGCTCCGGACGAGACGCGAACGATCGGTCTCGCGTGTAACGACGTGCCCTGTGTCGTGAACGCGCGAGCGGAGAACACGCGGACGAGAGATCACGCGTGTGGAGACCACGCGAGAACGGACCGAGTCCCGGAAGACGTTCAACGAGGAACAAAGACATTTCCATAATTAGTCGTTACGAGGTTCCTGCGTCAGCTGCGTTTCGCGGACGTTCCTCGATCCCCGGCGAGAAAAGACGCGGCGTGGGCGTCGGGATCGATTACGCGGAGAGAATTATTACGACGCGCGCGCGATTCACCTTGGCAAATAGGATAATCGCGGGGCCGACGCTGGTTTCCTCGTCGGGCACGTAAATATTAGGTTCGTCGGAAAGTTCCATGAGGTTTTTAACGATTCTTTGAGTCAGCCTTCGAGGTTCAACATGATAATTTGTTAATACAAATGATTTTCCAGCGTTGCTTTTGATAGGCGAAACTACGATGCCAGGATGCAAGTTTTCGTGTAACGGAGATTGTTGTCAATTGAACACTGTATTTGGTCATTGTTAATATTTTATTGCTTTCTAGAGAGAGCTGAATTCTGATGCGAAGAGTCCATAGAATGAAATCTTGCAAACTGCTTTTGCAACACGCATTTTTAATTACATCCTCTTCATATACAGCGCTGGACAAAAGTATTGGGACAGCATGATTACTGCGATACAAATGCTTGTAACTATGAAAGAAATTTATGAAAAGGAATAATTTTTTGTCGCAATTACTTACATGATTTCCAAGTACATAATTAAATATTTATTACATATTTGTTTTAATGCCAAAATAATGGAGGAAATTACTACGAAAAAAGAAGGGCCAAGTATTAATTTTTAATGCACGTCCAGCATTGTACCTTACAGATCTTATACATTCGTGTCGCGTTTTTACCTGTTTTTATTCAAATAAAATAAAATAACCCTTTTTGTTTTCGAAGGGTAAATTTTGTACCCTTCAGCTTTAACATAACAAAGCGCTCGTCATGCTTTTACATGATATACCTTTAAATATACCAATTTTGTTCCATTTAAAATCCGATAAAATCCCTGTGCAACATGGGTCTATTCTTGATCTGAAATCCTGTGCCTCAAAGAGTTAAATAACTGAAATTAGTTTCAGAACGCACAGCCTCAAGAATCGTCGCCACGAACTTTCAAGCGAGCCAAATATCCAGCGTCGCTTTCGAATCGATTCGCGGGCGTCGCGCAGATTTTCGAGGGGTTAACGATCGTATGGAATCTCTCCGCGGCGGCTAGTCCTGGCGTCTCTATCGGCGGCTGAAGCTAGGAAAAGGGCAACGGGCGAGAGAAAGAGAGAGAGAGAGAGAGCCTGCTCCTGCGGCAGGGTTCGTCGGATGTCGCCGTTTAACGTGGAGCTAGCTCGCAAAAACCGCAGGAAGGACGTAAGCCATTAAATCAGGGGCTAGCCGCGTCGCTCGACAGGCTCGAAATAAGAACGTTGCTCGAGGTTAATTCTCACGATGCCGCGCATCCGACAGGTTGCGGCGTGTCTTCGCCTAGCTGGTAAAGTCTCTCGCCGCGAACACATTTTCCTGCCTGGGCAGCGGCGCTGCGACGGGCGGCCGGCGAGCGAAAAACTCTCGCAATTTCCAGGCGATGCGGATAAACGCGTCGATGACGATAATTATAAATACTTCGCGGCCCCGTCGTCCGGGGCTTCGATCCGGCCCGATTCCTTTCCATTCCGAGAGAAAGAGAGAGAGAGAGGGAGGGAGCCGGTGGAACGCGCGGCTCGCCGAGGGAAGAGACCGCGCGAAAATGGCAGCAAGTAGTTGCCGAGCCAGAGAACGCTTTTTAGCCAACGGACAACGAATTTATGAGGATCCGTCTCTCGCGTTCATTGAAACTTCCGGCGGTTGAGCAAAGGGGGAAGCGACCCTAGGGTACGCGAGCGCGAATGCGACGGTGTGTTGGTGCGTCGCTATGCGGACTGCACGCGATCGTGGCTGTGAGCGTGAACGCGGGACGAGCGCGCGGCACGAATGTAATAAAGTTCGGGGGAACGAGCGAGGGAGTCTCTCTCTCTCTCTCTCTCTCTCTCGGTCGCTACTCCTCCGAGCCGGCCGATACGACGACGGGAGAGGGATTTACGCGACGCAAAAGCGTGCCTCGCTCGATTTATCTTCGAGTGGAATCGTTTCCATGGAACCGCGATTATTTTCTCCAGTCGGACAATTCGATTTCTAGAATTCATTTTATCGGCGCTTTATTACCTTCGCAGATACGAGGAACAAAGACAGGCGGGATGATAAGCGCTGAAATTTCTCCTCCTTTCGAAACCGAGTGGAAGAATCTATGACTAAACTTTTAGCGTATTAACATGTTGGCGACGGAGCGGTTTTGTTGAACTTTTTGTATACAACGTATGATTTTTATGATATACAATTCCTTCGATATGTGTACACTTAAAATGTATTGTTATAATTAATGTTTCATTGAAGTTTTCATTATTTCATTGAAGTTGGATATATTCAACTGTTAGAAAACATTAATAAGCGTAATATTACAATGCGTAGAAGAAAACGAGAATTCTTGTGTTAAGCCTTTGCAGATAATAATCTGAGAGGGACACCCCGTTCTGAAATACCCACTATTTGAAGTGTAATTTAACACTAGAATTACCAAGCTCTTAACAAAACCAATGTATACAGCTCTAAAACAATAGCAAGATTGATTTTATTCCAATTCCTCGCAATTTCAATAATAATTTCTCCTTGGATAAAGAAGTTTATCTAAAAATTTCTCTTATATAAATTTCTCTTTATAATATTAAGAACTCTGAAAGAATAAATCAATCATTTCGACTAGTTTGGTATTTCTAATATTAAAAGAGGTTGCAAATCTCGTAAAACAAAGATAACTAAATAACAATTACAATAATAAACAGACCGTAGATTTTTATGCAAAGTAAAAATTATTTACACCCATTATACGAAACAAAGTTTAAACAAAAACACACCTCCCCTTTCAATTCTTCCAAAAACTCGAGAATAGTCCAACAAAATACTAAAATCTCTTCCCTTACTCCGTACTTCAATTAGCCATTTTTCGCTACAAACGCATAAAATCCGCAGACTAATAATAAAATCGACGAACGGAGGGAAAAGCAAGCTTGCGATAGGAGCGAAAGGGGGAGAGAGAGTGCCGGTCGCTTTTCTCCCGTTGCCGCGCATGAAATATCGATTCCGCTTTTCCCTTGGCTCGTATCGCGTTCCGCGGTAGAAGGAGGCACACGCGTTTCGCCGCTGTCTCTCTGCGCTTTAGACAGCTTCGACTATCCCATTAACAGGCCGATGAATCGATTCCGTGGAACGCGTCGCGTCAGCCTAATGAACGAACCAACGAACCAACAGAAGCGCGGCATCGATCGAGGGAAGCGCGAGCCACCAACTGACCACCGGCTGAAATGGAATTCTCGGTACGGTGGCTCCAAGTCTGGCTCTCGAGGAGTCCATTGATGAATCTCTCCCCTTTCTCTGCGGAGGTCGATCGCCTCCGTTCCCTAGAAGATCCCACCGTGGTCTATGGTTTCTTTGATCCGCGTGCGAATTCAATGCGGCGGCGGTGCGACCGTCGACGCGAGGAGAGAAGATGCGAACGGAGCGAGAGAGACAGACAGAGAGATACATAGAGAGAGAGAGATACAGAGAGATACATATAGAGAGAGAGATACAGAGAGTGAGGAAGACATAGATAGACAGAGACAGAAAGAGAGAAAGACAGAGCCAAACAGACAGAATGAAAAAGAGAGAGAGAAAGACCGTGGGATATCGCGGAAGAGCCGGCTAATCGTCGGCCGATCCGCTTTACGCAATCGGTTCCCGTCCATTTAATCGAAGGAATTAGCTGCTATATTTGTAAGGCGCGCGAGGTCGCGGATGCGCTTTGGAGCACCGGCGCCCGAAGCCTCGTGGATGCTGTCCAACGGGGGCCTCCGCGTTGGAACCAGGCCAAAGAATTCGCGTGCATTTTTCCATTCATAACCGCGAGGATCTATATTCGGGTCAGCCGCGTCGCGTGAATTCGTGGCACGAGGATATTTTTGGACGGACCGGAGCGCCGCGCCGCACAGTGCACCGAACCGAAGACAAAAATCGAAGAAGTCACTGGCATCGTATCGATACAAATAACTAGGTTATGTTCCGAATAGTCGATTATGCACTGAATGTTCAATAAATAATCTTCTACCAATAAATTTGGTAGAAGATTAATTCTATGAGTATCCTGCAAAGTATTAAGAAGATTGGATAGTATGCCGATTTTTTGACGTGACTTGTTTGCGCTGTCTTGTGAACAAAAGACGTAATATTGTAGTCATTTTTATAGAAAATAATGGCTAAGAGTTGTTTCATCGTGGTGAAATCTTCGAAATTTTATAATATTTATATGCAATCAGCAGATTTTTATGATAAAAACAGATTGCCTGTATCAATTGCAAGAAAACTAAATTGTAAGTTCCCTGCTAGCGAAATCATTTTAATCGATTAAAAATATTGCATTGACATTTCTAACTTCTTTGAATCTCTTTGCCATTTTAAATTGCAGCTACCCAATTGTCCTATAAATATATAACATTCACAGTCTGCTGATAACTGGCCTAAAATTAGACGACTACGTTGAATTCGTTTTCTTGTTCTTTAGATAAGGATTTGATTAAAACTGCGCCAAATATCGTGGGATTTTTTATGTTATTATCTTCATAAGATAGTGTACTCCGATATTATATGCATGAGTTACGTTTGCGAATTGTTGCGATCTTTAAAGTTACTTTCAGAGACGAATGTTTCAAGAATTTAAAGAAAGAATTTTCTTCAGAGAACTGGTTTAAAAATTTATTTTCTGAAAAATTTTAGTCGATAATTGTTTTCATAAATATCGCTTTTTATACTTAGATATATGAGTATATTTATGCGACAATGTACTTTTTTTCTTGAGTACTATGCTTGCGATACCATGAGTGCGGTGTATGTGATATTGATTACTAAAACCTTGACCCATTGTCTAACATCCAATTCACATTACTCCTAATCTTGAAATCAACCAAATAAAACATCAATAGTTCTGTGCGTAACTAAAATAAGCAAATAATGATAAAATTACAGATTTGTATCAATGAAGAGTTTCTTAAATTTAAAACTCTACTGTCAATTTCAATTGAATTCCAATTCCGTCAACTACATCCCGCTTGCAATTTGTTGAAACAAGCTCGAAGTGATCTGCCTATAAAACAGTGAACAAAACGCATCAGGTGTTTTGAGATACTGATTAACGTCTCTATCAGCTGTGCTTTGATTGTCAATTGACAAAAGCCGAGCGTGAATCAACTCATTGAAAAACGAGGAAGAGCAGATTGTGTAACGAGAAAGGAAACAGTTTGCGTGACGAAACCGAACGATTTACCGAGTTATAATCAGAAGAAAATATTTATTGCTTGCAGACCTATATTTCTGTTTCCTTTTAATAAATCACATCGTAAACGATATCTTACGTATATAATAATAAAATACTCAGATTGCTCCTAAAATAAATAAGAAAATTCTTTATCGTTCACGTTTTACATCATAAACTATATCTCACATTTATAATGATAAAATAAGCAGATTGCTCCCAAAAAAAAAAAAATAAATTCTCTTTCATTCAAATTTTGCAACATAAACTGTATCTCAGATTTATAATGATAAAATATGCAGATTACTACCGAAATAAGTAAAAAAATTCTCTTTCTTTCACGTTATTACCATAAACTATATCTCACATTTATAATGATTAAATACGCAGGTTGCTCCCAAAATAAATAAAGAAATTCTCTGTCGTTCGCGTTTTCCCAATAAACAAGTGCATTAGGTGCATCTAAACGCAATGCATTTCGCTGCACCGTGCGCCTCGTCGACGGCCTCCGCCGGCAGATTTTGAAAAGCGAACGCATCGGCAGGGAAAGGCCAAGGAACGAACGATCGGCGTTTTTCCTTTCGAAACGAGCGCGTTTCCATTCTCGGCCACGCTCTCGCGATCTCGAATCTCGAATCGCGGGCGGGTTTCATCGGCTTGAAAACTGAGAAACGATCGAGGAGGCCTGGGCGGCTGCGGTACCGCAGAGCCTGGCGAACCTAGTTACCTGGTTGCCGTTTAATCGGATCGTTTCGCGCGTCTGGAACGCTCGCAGTTATCTTATCTTATCGGGTGGAAAACAACACGATTATTCCCAGCGGATGGTTAATCGGCCGCGGGTATCGGAACAGAAGAGCCCGATAACGCCGCCGTAAAGACCCCGTCGTCTCCGAACGCGTGAAACGCAAATTCATCGTGTGTCGCCGTTTAGCGGGCGTTTCGCGGCCGGAGTCGAAAACGCGCGCGCTTGCCCCGCGGTAATTTAATTGACCGCGATTCGCCGGCTCGTAGAAGCGAATTTAATAACGACACACCTCTCTCCTCTCCTCTCCTCTCGTCTCGTCGCTTCTCGGCACGACGCGGCGGCGTGTACCTGGTAACCCGCATCTCCGCAAATTGCTATCAATTTGCGAAACGCGGGTAATTGGGTTGCATAACCGCGATCATAATCCGAGCCGCGTTAAGAGCCAACGGGAGAAAAAAAGAAGGAAGGCTGAAATACGCGACCCGCCGCGTGTGTCGCCGAGGGAGTATTATTAATACGACTCGCTCGCCTTGGCTCACCCATATCGATCACTCCGATAATCGATAAACACGTATGCACGCAAGTACGAACACACAGAAGAGTGTGTATACACGGACGTACGCGGCCGCGAACGCGTAACGTAGCTGCGCCCCGATTGCGCGATCCCGCGAGTAGCAAATTACGGAGCGACGTTCACGCCGAATAAGAAAAACCTCCTAATGCGAGCACGCGTGCGTATATCCCCTCGAGAACGCGACGGCGTCGTCGCTCTTCCCATCGCAAACCCGTTTTTATTCGCAAAATCGAGATTTATCGTTGCGCCACGCAATTATGCAAATTCGACGCGTCGCGCCGCGCATTGCTTAGGTTTATGGACGTTTTGACAAAAATCGGAACCTCTGATCTAATCAATTTTTGACTTAAATGCCTTAACCCTTTATGGGATGAACATTTTTTTGAATTATTTATCGGAAAACAGTTCGTGTGGCATTTACTATGATATTTCTGGTTGATGGTGCTGTCAAAAGTCATTGATATTGTTATTTGTTATCTCGGAGATTTTATATAATTTTGTATATGTTATTTTGCGATAGAACTGAAATTATTTGGTAAAATGTTGATATACTCGCATAATAGTTAATTTAGTCGAAGGGTGTTTTGATTTGCATGAAGATAATATTAGATATGTTCATTCTTCGAAACTTTGTACATATTGCAAAATTTTCTCTTATTTCCTTCCAGTCACTTTCATAACGTAGCGCATATAACAAGATATCGTAAAATACTTAATTATTAATAAAAAATTAATCTAACCAATGCCCTCACTTTCAAATAACATCACTACTATTTTAATAAATACTTTACTTTTAATAGAATAAAAAAATTCCTCTAACATTAAAGCGTTATCCAAAGCAGTACAGCATTACCAACATATTGTCACAATAATCAGAATTCTTGTCTTCTTCAAACCTGAATTTCATAAGCAAGTGGCTCGAAATAGAAAGTAGACTTCGGATTTCGCCGATCGGACGCTGCACCGCGCGACAATACGTTCTCGTTCTCGTCCGACGCCGCGGAACGAAGACTCTGTTCTCCTAATTGAAAACGCGGTCGTAGCGACTCGCTCGTTTCCACGGGACAGAGTCGCGCATTATCCCCGAGGTGAATCGTTGGATGGAGAAGTGGCATCGGGCTATTTTCGACCGGGTGTGTCTCTCGCGGCGGAACGAGACGACGGGACTCCCTCGGGGTTCGTACAAAAATAATTTAGTGGACAGGAACACCCTATCGGCGGCGACGATTCCTTGGGATTCCAGCGTCGTCGAGTCGCTCTCGATCCGGCGTCTGTTCCCGCAAAGCACAAGGCTCGCGGGTAAGTCAGCGTCGACGGAATCGCAGAAAAATGCGTCCCCTTTTTCCTCGGCGGCGAGGAGAGCGGCGCACGCCGCGGCGCGTCGCTTTCTAGCAAATATTTGAATTCGCGAGAAAGTCGATTTACGAGGCAACAATGTGGTCTCGTCACCGGATAACGCCGCTCGAATTAATGCGTCTCTCTCTCTCTCTCTCTTTCTCTTTCTCTCCGCGACGATTGCGCCCGGGGAGACGGCGCTGATCGTCGACGCGACAGGTGCGAAAATGGTCGTTAACGATGCGGATCGCATCGCGGCGCGGAAATTTCGCGGCTCGGCCCGAGTTTTGGCAGTGATCACCGTATTACACGGATACTTTTACATAACAATTTAGGTCGTTCGCACCGACCGCGACGCGGAACCACGTCCCGCGCCACCGCTGAGAAACTGCCAGCGCGCCGCCCGGCTGAAACGTCGCCCGTTTCGTTGCCAACCCGTTTCTTTCTCTCTCCCCGACTACCCCCCGGGCCTCACCCCCCTCGCCGTCGAACGCGCGCCCGAGACAATCCCGGAGATTAGGCTTCTCAAGGGGGGGTACCCCCGGCCGCGTTCATTATCCGCGGCGGAGATCGAAGCAACGCGCGGCCCCGTGCCAATTCCTGGCCACGGTGGGGTTTTTCAACTCCCGAGAAAAATCTAGATAAGCGTTATTTGCGGGAACGGCAATCTTCCAGCTGTTATCGAGCGCTTTGTTATTTTTCACGAGCCCGAGATAAGAGCCGACCGCGTTTCTACGGCTCCCTCGTCGTGCACGCGCGAATATGCGCTCTCCGATTCCCAGAAAATACGTTCCACGGTTCTTCTTCCCTCGAACCGTTTACACCCGGAACGGAAGACGACTCTGGGAGTGCTTACCTTGATGTCCAGGTGGGCCACGTTCAAGGAATGCAGAAAGGCTATCCCGTCCAGAATCTGCCTCAACAATCTGGCGACCTGTCGCTCGTCCGGGACCTCGTCTCTGTCCAGGATCATCTGTAGCTCACCGCCGGGGGCCCTTCGAACGCAGAAAGAAACCCGATTGAGCGCACGAAGGACTCGCAGCTGGAGAAAATTGGATACTCGCGCGGAAAATCGTCGTGGAGTGAGATACTACGCGTCGTTACGAAAACAATCGGACTGCGGGATTTTAGGGATTTATTGTAAATAAAGTGGATGGAACACAGAACATTAATGCTATTAGATAACTGTGATGATTTGATCACTTTTAACTAGGCATTGCAATTTACAATTACTCATTAGAGGTATTAAACAAAGACGGAGTTTCTATCTCGTTGATATTTCTTGCAATTTTTAAAAAAAGTGACAAAAGTTTTACATGACTGTTCGCAGTCTACATAGAAATTATAGGAAATAGAAATAAATCAAATTAGTACAGAGACGAAGAGAATTTAGGGTTTATTGTATATTATTAATGACTCATTAGAGGTATTAAAAAAACGACGAAAATTCTGTCTTGTTCCTCCTAGTTGCAATTTAAAAAAACGTTTCTATCTTGCATAAAAGTCCGCAGTTATTCGAAGTGGAATGCAGTTCCCGTTTCTTGAAACGGTTATTTATTGTACGCTCTGACGCTCAATTCTTGGTCGGTGATTTTAATAAATGCTTACTTAATCCCAGCATGAAGAGACTACAAATAAGCTATAATTTTCTTAAATAACATTCCATGATAATATAAAAAGTAACAGTAAATAATAATGAACATATACAAACTCTTCATCAACTCTATTTTTGCTAAATTAAAGCGTTATTGAATAATTGAATAAATACATTATTATTATCATTATTACTACGACATCGAAATTTCTGTTCAAGAATGAAAAAGGCATAGATAATGCTAAATAATGAAAATGAGAAGAAAAATCGAGGGAGAACCACTGTCGCGCGTGAGACCTTCGTTAGACTTCGGCGCGTGAGATAAGAAAGATAAGAGTGGCTCGATTGCTTACAGTTCCAGAACCAAGACCATCTCGCTGTTGGTCTCGAACACCTGATGAAGAGAGACCAGCCTGGAACAGTTCGCCGCAGCATCCAGCACCGCGACCTCGTGAAGCGCCTCCGCCCTTAGCTCCTGCGCCCGTCTCCTCTTCCTGAGGAACTTGGCGGCCCATTGTCTCCCGCTGGATCTCTCCCGGCATCTCCTTACCGTCGCGTACTTGCCTCTGCAGAAAAAAGAAAGAAAAACGGGTTCGTTCATTTCAGAGTTGCGCAAACACCGAGATTACGAATTACGATAGAAAGGAGGAGGAGCGGCGCGAGCGCGCGCGCGGGGGGAGGATCGCGGGATCTCGGCAAGCCGAGAGAGTACCCAGATACATATTTTCCTCGTGAGAGCCGTGACGAGCACAACGAACACCCGCGAATTAAGTAACGTAAACGGTCCGCGCGCGGAGATTGTACGCGTAAACGCTTTACTTTCGCTTCTTCCATTAACGAGCGTGCAGCACAAGGCGTGCACAGCGCGCATCGCTTCGCCGCGATTTTCATTCGTACGTTTCGACGGCTAGAAATCCCGCTTGCCGTGTCGGCACGCACCGTCGCCGTAATTTCTGCGCCGCGAAACACAGAACCGGTGATCCACATTGCGCGCCAGGATCGCGACGATCCTCGGATACGGCGCCGGCTGCAACGGCTGCGGGTAATCCCGCGATCTAAACAGCCTCTAGAAAGCGAAGTTGCAACGCGGCCAATGCACCTCGGCCGTCCAACTCTTTCGATTCCCGCGACCGTGCCCGGGGAACAACGGTGAAAGCACCCGGCGTCGTCTATCCTACGAAGCTCTTTTTTTTCCGAACGCGCGCGGGATGCTCGTTTCGTTTTCTTTTCCCGGCCGTCGATCGGAGACTGACGTCTCCGACACTCGACATATTGCATTCGATTTGATTTATTATTGACGGCATATCCTTTTCGTGAACGTAAGAGGTGGGCTAAGAGGGTACAAAGGGTTTAATTCGCGATTTATACCTTTGCACTCGGAGATATTTCAATTGTAAATCTAGAATTAGTTTCTTTACTTGTAGCATTTCCATTTTGTATGGCGAAGTGCATTTTATATATTGTGACTTTTAACAATTTTTTAATATTAGATTTATCGAATAATAAAATAGATTGCTGTGCGTTGCTTGATAAGGGTAAAAAGATCCAACTTATTTAGATTTTGTACGATTTTTGGTTACATATATGGTTACATATATGGTTACATATTTGGTTACATTATACATTTGCTGCAAAAAATAAGAACAACCTAAAGGTTGCATCTTCTCCTCATTGATTTTAACAGAAAGAAAGCAACGTATTAACACTGTAAAATATAAAAAAGACTTTTTCATGCAATTTCTATTTCTTACAATGATAATGACATCAAACTCGCGGACATTACCTAAACCGAGTGAATACGATTTACATTAAATAAGATGCCTTAATGCTGTTTGAGAAGACTAGTTCAAGTACATTTCAGTACATCTCAGAACACCGATATCGTGAAACAACTCAAATACCCCGAAAAGCAGAAGTAAAAGTCTTGGACACGGTGCCACTAATTTCGATGCGACGAGCGTAGAAGGCGAGGTAAAGGTAACAATTAGTTCGAAACGACATCGAAGCCCTGCCCGATCGGCGCACGAAACGCGCCAGGCGGCGGCGCGAGTTCTTTTGAAACGAGTTTTAGGTTACAAAGGACAGATGGTCCGAAGGGACCGGCGAACATGCGCCGCTGGGAGCGTCATTAAGGAGTATTGTTCGAACCAGGATACCCCGGGGAACAGGTCGAGGAACGGGACGAGTGCTGGACAGTCCCTCGGGCCGCGAAGAAGAGACGGATCCAGCCGCGCGTCGCGTCAACCCTCTCGCAGAACGAACAAGGGTCAGACGAGAAGAAAAATTACACTTTGAAATCCGTATACCCTTAACTTTGTTACAAGATGACCTATCAGCCTGGAGTCTCCACTAGGTCCGTCCCCGAAGGGTTACATGAACGCGAAGCCGCGACCGCGCGCTCGCGTTCTGCGTTCGCGTCTCGCGATCGCGTTCACGCTCGCGGTCGGGAAAGTTTTACGGTAGCGTGCAGCCGTGAGATCATCGATGGAATTATCGATGGCATTAGCCTGGATCGGCGAGGCTCGGCCGACCGGGCCCCCCCCTGCAAAAAAAGCCGCGCGCGATACCTTCGGTGATAAAGTTTGTTACTGTTCGCGTGCGCGCCTCGGCTTAAGAGATTTTTGTAGCTCGACCGGGTTAGAGCAGCGCGCGCGGCGTGTTCTGGGTATCAGCGTCGACACTTTTCAGCCGATAAACTGGTTGCAAGAGCGACGTCGCGGAACGGCTTACTCTCGGCGTCTGGGCCCGCCGCGAAGCCGTCGATCGTCGTCGTAGTCGTCGTCGTAGTCGTCGTCGTCGGAGAGACTCTCGTCTTCGACGGCCCGCAGCGAGAGCAGCAGCAGCCGAGAATGGCTGCGCTCCTCCTAGGTATGTAGGTTGGCAAACGTCCGATAGGAGCCGATGACCGTGGGCAGACTCTATCGAACGGGCTATCGTTATCTGCGTTCTAATTACAGACGGTTGCAGCAACGACCTATCCTCCGTCTCTCCGCGTGCGCTGGACAAAGGGGAGATACGGACCGCGATCGACCCTCCCCGGCCTGCAGGCAGCGTCGCGACGCGACGCGACGCGACGTCACGTCGAGCCGCGACCCTTCCTCGCCCTTCCCACCTCGACGAACTTAACGATCCATTCTTCAGCGAAACGAATTCAACCGGCTGCCATTGTACCCGGAAAACCCGAACGGACACCGCGGAGTTCCAACGGACGCGCGCCGTAGGGAATCCGCTCGACGTGTCCGAAATTATTTTAACGTTATCGCGAGGCTTGCGGACATGGTGAAGCATATCGTGGGATTCGTCTTGGCGCCGGCTATAATCTTACCAGTAGGCCGTTGATCTTTACGTAGAAAAAAACTCATCATCAATTACGATGGAGATAAATCGAGTCAAAATTTCTTTCTTTCTCTAATAATTCCATCGCAATTCTTTTCATTTTTATTATGAATGTTTAAAAATCGTAGTCTATTTATGAAGTTAAAGATGTATATTGTTAGCAAAACATTCGAAATGACTTCCTTAATTTGGTGTATATTTTAAGATTTGTAAATGGAAATTGATACTAGTGAACTATTTTAGGAAATGATGAAGAAAGTGCTATCTACAATTTTTTTTAAATATTACAAATGCAGTGTATAAATTAGATGGTATATGACGTTAAATTATATTATGTTAAATAATGACAACTTTTGTTGGAAACGTATTGTTGCCAGATCATTTGAAGTGATACATCGATTTCTATCACTTTCAATTGTTTTTTATAAGTTTTCTGAAAGATCAGATTGGTAAAAACTACATGAATTAAAAAATATTCTATCTACTAACTTTGACATAACCTGCCTTTTCTATTAATTTTAACCATATCTTCTGTTACTATAATGATATAGCACTGTATCTTTTAATTATTACCACTTTTCATTATTTCGTTATAAAATGCCACATCATATAATTATAATACAAGTACTTCCTCCCATCGATGAAATAAATATATTACCATTACTATTACTCTTATTACTAGTAAATAATAATAATAGAAGTAATTAATAGTAATTTCAATTTCCTCTTCGTACCGTTATAATGACTCGTACAGTTATCCCAAGGAAAAGATATTTTCCAATACAAAGATCGAAGAGAGTTGACTTTTGGCCACACATTAACCGGACCACCGCGGCACGATCAAATCGCTTCGATTCGTCGAAGGAGTAACGAGACCTCGCGTTCCTCCGAGGGAAAGCCAATCGTTTCCAGGGAACGTAGGATCGCGATAATTGGCGGTCTCTCCGCGGACTCTCATTTACCCGAGGGTTTTAATTTTGCAGCGATGTCGCGGATCGCATCGCGATAATAATAGCGTGCCGGCTAGTCGTTGTCGCCGTAATATCGGATTTACAGTTGCGCCATTAGACGGCGCGCGATCGCGAACGATCGTTCGAGGAAGGGCATGTCCTCCGCTTGTCCCTGGACCTCTTCTTCTCGCTGGTCCTCTCGATCGTCTTGAAACGTTTCGATTCGACGCGTCGGGTTCGCGCCGTTCACGCGATTTGTCTCGCGCTGGATCGTTTACGTAATCGACGCGAGCAGCTATGGAACAAGTTCAGAAGTCGAGGAAGCGGACGCGGGCAAGAGCCGTGCTGCTTGCTCGCCTCGCCTCTCGACTCGGCTAAGAGCGTCGTGGCTGCATTACTATGCGCGTGATCTCGATTTCCCTGGTCGAGAGCCCCAGGTCGAACTCCCACGCTCCGTTGTTGTTGCCGCGCGTATTCACGATTCTCGTAAAGATCGCGCGCGATCGCCGAACAAATCGCATCCAGCCGTCGAGCCTAATTTGTCTTGGAAATGCGATGCAACGCGATGGAACTTGTTGAGCAACGACCCCGCGCGCGATTCGCTCGTGATCGTTGCGCCGAGGGATCGAGGAGGACGTTCCGGCGCGGCACCCGTTGGACCGCAATTTCAGCTACGTTATGCGAGTCGCAACACCTGCCGCGAATCGAGCTCGAGTCGATTCCCTGCGACTAAACCTGCGAAGGGCAGCTGCGCAGCGGCGAACAGGTGCTGCGTTCGAGGTCGAAACTTGTGCCCGTTGCAACGGATTCTCCGAGTCGTCGATAACGAGGCGATAAGAGCGCGAACGCGTCGCGTCGGAGGATCGTTCGAACGACCACGCTCCGATCTGCCGTGATCTCTCGAAGCGATTCGTAGAGGAGAGAAGAGCCCGAAAGAAACTTTCGCGCGCTCGTCACGAGAAGTGCCGTGACGTTAATAGGGTCAGCGCGAGGAATCGCTCGAGCGAGATTAATGTTCGACCGCGGTGCGTCGATAAGGCCTCGAGACGCGGTGAATTTTAAGTAGCCGTCAAGAGTTCGAGAGCCCAGAGATCGGACCCCGAGACTCGCGTACACGTCCGAGAAAACGAACTCGACGCGCGCGGAGGCTTCTAACGAGGAGGGTCAGGTGCGCACCGTGAGCGATACCCGAGCGAAGGCTCGCGGTTAATTAGTCGGCCGCTCGTCGGATCGCTCGAACTGCGAACCAAACAGTCTATGATCCCATCGCCGGAATCTGTATTTCTGCTGATTTATTTCGCTATTTATTTATCGCGTTCGTGCGGGATGTTGACCGTTAGTTACAAAATCGAGAAGTACAGAGGTTAACGCGTTAGGGGACGGAAAAAATGTTAACGAAGTGTCGATACGGACAGGTGATTTATTTGATTATTTTATATATTAATCCCTGTTGTTATTTATTTTATTAGTATTCCCTATTATTATTTATTTTATTATTATTTTCTACTATTATTTATTAATTTCCCTGTAATTACAATTAATGGAATGCTTTGTTCGCAATAATTTCTTAGAAGAAGAAAATTTGTGTTTACATCAACTCGAATGTTTAAATATTGGTAACAAAGAAATTGACTTTGATTTTGACTTTACCATGAGTCTGAATTGTTTAAGTACGGCAAAGGGTTAATTGTGATATCTAACTTTCGTCTACCCTCATTTTGATCATATTTTAATAGTTACATTTTTCCTAGATAAAGAAAAGAGGAAATAAAATGAAAATACTGGATAAACCGGTTAGCCGTTACGTTAAAGTGCATAATAATTAGCTATTATGTTAGCACCCAACGTTAGTCATTACGTAAAGGTACGTAACTGTTACATTTATTTCACAAATGCAATATAGAATTCAATGCACGATAAAATGGCTTACAAAATTGAATACTATCTTGCATCGCAATAAGAATGAATAGCTATAGCATTCAAGTTCGTAAACGTTCGCAGTAAAAATTAATATAAATCAAATACCGTTCCGCGCATATTCTATGAAAGTTAGAATCTATTTCAACGCACTCTCCTCTAAAATTATGAAAATTGTGGCATGTGGCCTGTGTTTACACTGAACTAAATTCCAAAATGACGTTACATAACATTCGGGGGCTCGTCTTGCAACCTCATTTGTATGTCACGCGTCGCCTAAATTTCGATGTCCTCAATAATTTTTCATTTTCTGTGCGTTGCGCAGATCTTGGGTTCGTTAATCCAGTAAATACAGTGATTTTGATTAATATTTTAATTTTAGACACATTTTAAATTTTAAACATTTTTATTTAGAACTTAATAACTTTTTTACGCTAATTTTCGATATGCATATAAAACTAATTGAGAACAACTGATTTCATTTCTTCAATTTTTGTTATAGGCTCAGATATAAAAAGTTAAGAAACGAGTTACTTTATTTTCTTTTGTCATACTAAACGATAGCAAAATTTAATTCTCTGAACAAAATTGTAATATCAGGTTTGAGAATACTTTTTAACATCATCGATTGTGTTTATATTTAAATAAACTGTGCGAAGTGTAATTACTGAGTACTATAGATCAGAGGGTCAGAGCAAAGGGTCAGAAAAAGCATTCTTGTTATATTTAATGGGCTTCTCTTCTATCGTCTAACAAAAATCCTGTGATATTATATTTAATATAATATTTAAAAATAATTATACATAATGTAATATAATATTGTATTAATTATATAATTATAATAATAATTATACATAATGTAATATAATATTGTATTAATTATATAATTATAATAATAATTATAAAGATAATAAAGCTAATATTCCAATATCCGAATATTAGTCAGAGTTACTGTACCTATATAGATAAAAAAGTAAATCCATATTCATATAGGGGTGATTATTTTATACTACTTATACAAGTACATTTATTGCACAAAAACTAACTAGCTCCTATCGAAGCTAAGAATGAATCTACTAACCAATTATTAAATTATAACTATTCTCTCACAATTCTTTTTAAACACACCTCTATATTACAGAAACAAGATAAACATTTAAATAAAAAAGATATCTATTTTTGAATCGTTTCTTAAAATTATTTCTCACTTTAACAAAACCAAAACGATCTGTAACAAGTTTTAAGAAATAACTAAATTAATTATTAAAAGAGATAAGTAAATAAACAGTTAGCTCGTCCTGGCACAAGGAAATCGCGATTCCCGCGCTCGGGTCGAAAGGAGAGGCGCTCTCGGATTCACGATCCGCGGGTTCTGACGAGAAATCGCGAGAGTCGTACGGCGTTCGCGTCGCGGTGGCCCCGCGCTTCGGATTTCTCCGCGAAAATGCAAAGTAGCCGGACGAAGGCAGCAGCCGATGTGTGCGCGCGCACGCGGCGCAAGGCTCGATTCCTCTAACGAGCTCGACGGTCGTATCGGTCCGCGTGTGTTCGCCTTTAACGAGCGAGTCAGAAGAAACGTCGTTCAAGGTTCCGGTTCGATCGAAAACGGTGGTGCTGCTACCGTTTCCCATTTTGATCTTTGTTTATACGATACTGCCTCGAAGGACCCCTTTCAAAAATCCGGCTTACACCAACACAGCTGGCGCTTTACCTGACGCTTCCTTCTACCCGAAGAATTCCACCTTGCACTTCACACCAGCAATAATTCTATAATTGTTTTATTAGCTCCGTGGTTCTTTTTTGTGACTCATCTTACACCTTTAGAAATTAGTCATTATAGTCACTATAGTCAGTGTGCCGAGCTCTTTTCGCTTATCTAAGGAAACCTGGATCTATGTTACTTTGCTTTACTATGTCATTATCTGGAATGCGGATTTTCCTTCGAGATAAAAACTATTTACACTTGTTGCAACGTTTCTGTTTTTTTTTTAATAATTACTGTAGGTTGGAATACCTTTTAATTGTTTTATTTTTACTGCATTTATAACATTACAGATACCGATTTCTGTCACAAATGCATAAAATTTACATTCTAGTCATATAATAACTATGTCATTTGTCTTTGATATCGATTTGATTAAATCTGATTATTACTATACATTCTATGTTGTATATATAAATAAATATTAATTTTATTGATCAGCAGGATGATCTCTTCATTATAATGAGAGAGTAAAAGAGAAAGAGTAATAATATGACATCAGTCACGCAAGGACAGCTAAAATACAAGAACAAAAAGAAAGAAGAATTTTTTTCAATACCATCGCGTTAAACAAATCACTGTTTACTATTCCGTCCTTCAGTTCGTAATTTTCATATTGCTCGATGCAATCCGCAATGGCGCCGCGATTCGTCCCATTGACTTTGACGATCCAAGAAGTCTCGCAATCGAATCGTCGAAGAAGCGACGAGGAGCTGATTCTACTCGGGCGGAAACGGAAAGGCGAATCATCGTCGGAGGAACGACGGATTTACTGGAATCGTCGCGATGGGAAGGGCTCTTCGGGGAGGTCTAATCGCGAAGAGGCGCGCCGAGGCGACGCGGTCCCGATTCTACGAGCACCTTCCGAGAAGCGAACGAAGAAACGGCTTATCTCGAACGAAGAAACGATTACGAGTCGACGACAGAAGAGCCAGGCGAAGAGAGAGAGAGAGAGAGGCCACCGTGGCAGCGACGCGGTAGTTTGCACGGTTTAAAGATTCCGCCCCGGCCACACCGCAAGACCCAATTTTCCGCGCCAAGAGGCAAGTCGGAAGCCGGGTCGAAGGGAGCAGCCGATCGAAGAAGCCGGTCGCGATGCTCTGTTTTCCGGGAGCCATCAACATCAACGTCGCGGCCGGGGCTCTCTCGGATTTACGAGCTCCTCGAATCGCGAGAGCTAAAGTTGTCGGTTACGCCGCGGCGTCGTCCCTCTCTCTCTCTCTCTCTCTCTCTCTCTCTCTTTTCTTTCTCCTCTCCGCTCTCCGCTCGAAAGTGTACCGAGCAGGAAACTGGACCGTTCCACGGTCGTGCTTCTCCGCTCGAAGAAACTCGCGGTCGCTTCCTGCTCTTCAATCTCCGCGTCCGATACGTTTGACAGATAGCGGCCAACTGCGTGGACCGACGCGAATCGACGGGAAAACTCGAAAAATCTCTCGGCCTACGCCGCCGTGGCTATGGGATTTTAATCCTAGCACGGTGAACGGTTTATGACCGCGAGCGCGGCCGGCTCGGGGTCCATGCGGAGCTCTGGAGTCTGGATTTCATTACCTGGTACTTGAACACGTAGGGCTTTATTGCAGGTTTGCTTCATATTATTTGTCAATTACTTTTCTACTTCACTGTTTATGGTAGCGCATTAAATACTATTTTTTGATTGCATGTGTATAGCATATGCGTACATATTTTTGTATTTTTTTATTTATATTTATTATTATTACCGGACGGTGGATTTTTATGAAAGATTTTTATGAGAAATTGTCTTCATTAATTACATAATATACAAATTACGTAGACTTTTTTTTTATTTCTTTAATCATTTTCATTATTCAGCAGTGATATAATATTTCATAATCGTATAAATGTCATTGCTATTCTGCATTCGATTTGTTCATTTTTGTCACAAATACATAAACCCTGCAGTCTAATCATTACCGACATAGAGGCGCTGCATCTTCTACGTATCAATTAATTTTCTAATTCTATAGAATTTACAGCCGGTAGTTTTAATAGCGTATACAGCACGAGATGGAATTAATGCCTCTGCATTTACAAAAGTGCCAGCACGTTGGCCGATATCTTTACGCGGCGCACGACGACTGCTGTCTCACAGCGAGTGGGTTAAAGCAAGGGTAATAAGTTAACCGCGATGCTGGCCGCAAATGCATTTCGCGATACACGTAAACATAAACATTGCGTGGGTCCGTGCGGACCCTAACTCTGCCAGGCGAGTATTAACTCTTTACTCTCGAAGCCATTTTAAGCTTGGATCCAAAATTGCTATTTCGACTATACTATAGTACTTGGTCGAAAACAGTTTTACGAGTCGGAAAACTCAATCTCATACGCGCAAATTATATTAACTATACTAAAGTACTTACTATAATTTGCGCATATGAGATTGAGTCTTGCGACTCGTAAAATTGTTACGCTTTTAATAGACAGGTATTTAATAATATCAACATTATCTTATTAATTATACAACAATCTTCATTGGTGTTTCAGAGGCACTGCTCCAGTGCAAAGGGTTAAAGCGCTGTCGGGACCGTTTCCGCTGGAGGAACGCGACTCGACGCCAGCGATCGATTCTCGTGCGACCGAGGAATCCTCGGTCGCAACTCATCGACGGAGGATCGAATCCCGGCAACGTTTTCGCCTCTTCGTCGCGGGAATAAGGTTCTAACCGAGACTGAAAGCGGTAGCCTCCCGAACTCCATAGAAAGTGTACACTTTCACCGTGATGTCTCTCGTGCACACGGTTCGTGCGACGCCGAGGCGCCCCTTTCGGGTTCGACGCGAAAAGGACGAGGCTGTTCTTTGGCCGGAAACTGTTCGGGTGTTGAGTAGTAGTCAGGACAAGTGACTACGCAGGACGACGCGTGCGCAAAATGTCGCGCAATGGCGCAGAGCGAGTCGATCTCATAGGAATGAATAAATTCCTATCGTAAATTCTAAATTAATTAATTTTTAACCGGAGAAGCTTGATATTTTTTTAAAGAAATTAAGACGAGCTTTTAAAAAATGTATATAATAACAATTATATTAGCAAGCTTCTTCAAGAAAACTTAGTATAACAATGTAGAGAAACGTTCAAGGAATAATTTGTCGTTCAAATCCCAAGACAAGTCTTATTATCTTTAAGAAAAGTTAATTTAAGCATTTCCTAGATATTGAATTACTTTCCTATTTCTTTTTTCGATTGTTTACGTATAAACAAAAACTTGCGATTATGTTATAAAAAAGAACACTGATTTTTCAATCTTGTAACATAAAATCTTGACATAATAATCCAAAACTACAATGACGGCGCGACACAGAGATGCGATCTATCTGATCCCAGTTCAGAATTGTATCATTAGCCCACGCCACTGTGCGGTACTCTTTGCGCATGCGTCGCCTGGCGTAGCTACTTTTCCTGACTGCACCGGCGTTGTCCGTTACCGTAGGCGTACCCGCCGCCTTCGGGCATCTAGACGTGCGGCGTTTCGGGCTCGCGTGGATCGTTACCGAGAGATTCGTATCGCGTGAAGGTTTCGGTGGCCGAGCCCGCCGAAATGGGAAGCGCCTCCTCGTTTCTTCCCACGAGCAGCCATCGACCGCGATTGGCGTGTTACTTAAAAACTACCGAGCGTAGAGAGACCCATTAAAACTGTATACGCACAGGCCCGGTGGGAAGATCAACGACCCAGGGTCAAGGGAAGAGGTAGAGAGAAGTCGAGTATAGCGTTAAGTGCCTCGTTGCCCTCTGGCTAAGCGTGGCTTAGTCCGTGGCTTAGTCCGTGGCGGACCAGGAAATCGGTGCGCGAACACCGGGATCTACGAAGAGTACCGCGCGCCGTCGTGCAACACAACCTTGTGTATCCATCGTCCTTTAAGGCATCCATTAGCTTCCTAACTACTAAACACACCGGTCGGTCCGACGACCCCGCTCGTACCCGGCGACCAGTCCACGACGGAGGAACCTTCTTCTTCTTCTTCCACACCGCTTCCACACAGTGCTCAGCTCTTTTTTTTTACTTTTCTTACTGTTGCCATCTTCTTCGTCCCGTGTCCTCCGACTCTCGCCCCTCCGTCCCGCCAGGTATCCGCCAACCCCCTCGTTCCGATACCGACGTTCGACACAGGGTCATCGACACACGCGCTCCTCGGAGACACTCTCTGTTGTATGCCGGCCCGAAGACGATCGGACACACTGTTTCGTTACAGCTTAACTCTTTCCGGTCCTGTGTTCTGCGCCACGGGACAGCGCTTTTATTCACGAAACTTAGGGTAATGAGTATGGTATCTTCCTGAGGAGACTGCTCTAAAGGATGAGACACGTTGAACGATTTTAGAAAGTGGCGAGGCATGTGTCAAGTGTCAATGTTTAGGGTAATAACTTGTTAATGCAAAAAGGTTTTCCATTGGTGTCTTTGATATCTGAAGCTTCAATGCAACATCTCGTGTTACGTGATGAGAATTTGTATTAATTGGTGAATTTATGGGGTCGTTGTCAATATTTCATGGCTTGTTAGAGCTGAATACTGAAGCGAAGAATATTGACATAATGATCGCTTGTAAATTAATGTTGCTACTTGCGTTCTTTGATTATATTCTTCTTGGGTACTTTAAGAATTATCTTACACGTTTGTGTCGTGTTCTTAACTTTATTAAAATAAAATAACAGTGTTATTTGTCAAACTATTATCTTCTTTAGAAAAGCAAAGTGAATTTAGTTGAATTTTAGAACCCCTGACTTTAAAAATAGCCAATAAGAATAATAATAGCTTTAGATATTTTAATTAGACAAGCGTTTTTCTTTTTCCCTAATTATGTTGTTTTAGTTGCGAAAATATTCTTAAACTGTTTATACAGTTAAAGAGTTCTCGGAAAGGTTTTTCGTTG
This sequence comes from Augochlora pura, assembly GCF_028453695.1. Classification (NCBI taxonomy): domain Eukaryota; kingdom Metazoa; phylum Arthropoda; class Insecta; order Hymenoptera; family Halictidae; genus Augochlora; species Augochlora pura. Next base: position 9,919,430 of record NC_135774.1, on the reverse strand, counting down.
CGAGTAGTAAATCATGTAAGACGAGTCATGTAAATCGAACTGGTAATACGCGGCGACCCAGCCTGTATACAGGGTGTCCTGGAAGGTTAGTACCAAAAGTATACTCTGTGTTGCTGAAGTTGATCCGAAATGTCCGAAACTGTTTTATTGAAATTTTTATGATTGCATCAATTGCGTCAACAGCAAGTATAAATTTCTTTTCTATTTAAAATTATTTTTATAAATTCGAATTAAAATATCAATTTTCTTAGTTTGTTTGAATCTTTTCACTGTTTTAAATTATACCCACAAATTTTTGTCATAAATGTATGAAATCCTCAATCTAGTCATAAGAAGTGTTCGAAGCTTTATTATCCAAAAATGCATTTATCAAATTAGTGATTGCTAAAGCCTTTTAAATATTAAATCGATCTTCTCTATTTCTATCATTTTTACATAAATCAATACTTATACATATTCTATGTTTAATAATTTAATAATTATAATTTAATAATCTAACAAAACATTTCCCGACATAAGTTCGCCCTAACTTGTTCCACCTATTCGACCTCACTAACACATAGTATACATCTGGTTCCAACCATTTTAACATTCAGTAAAAACAGCCACGCTCGTTAAGCGCTAAACAAATAAATAAATAAATAAGTAAGTAAGACATCTGTTCCTTGGAAAACGCGGTGCACGCGATAGGCCCTCGGACAGGATTACCCAACGTTGTATAATCGAGCAACGAGCCGCGAACGCAACTGGAACGAATTTCACCGCGTTCACCTAAGTCCTGGCCCGTTGCGGCAGTTGCAGCAGTTGCACAATGCGGATTTGCATTCGAGGAGGTCCGAAAGAGAGCCGGTGTGTGGACGCCGGGAGCCGGTGTTGCTCGGCAGGCAGCCGCCGCGGCGCGGCCGCTTCCACTAGGCATCCGCTAATTTCTTTAATCACCAACCGAGTCGGGGCATAATTAATGGCAGGGACCAAAGAGAGAGAGAAAGAGAGAGAGAGAGAGAGAGTCAGCGAGTCGGTTCGGTTTCCGTGTTGCGAGCCCCGTCATAATGAGATAAACTCGGGCATCGCGTGGCGTCGAGAGACCGCTGCCGCATCGTGAATTAAGTGGTTCTCGCGTGGATTCAGGAACCTTTCGAGCGCGAAACATCGTCGAACCAGGAAGCCTATAAAAATGTCTTGCGAGCCGGCCAGTCGGCCGCGACATTTTACGAACGATCTCTCGCGCGGCTTCGTGCCGCTGCGCGCCGCGTAATTACCTCGAGGTGCCTAACGACGAGAAGCCTCCTCCCGAGAAACCGACCGGCATTCCACCAAACAGTTTAGGAATCGCGTGAGATGGATGTTGTTCCTCCTTTCTAGCAGACGTCCGAGGCGGTTCGGCCGCGCGCGGTGTTACGCAATGCCGCGCACTCGATACGAGTCACGGACTCTGCGGCGCGGCGGCTGTCCGGGAAAAGTCCCCGCGCGAGTATCGCCCTCCGCCGGCTGTTCCGAGTGTCGGCGAGCAAGCGAGCGGCGTGCCGCGTGCTCGACGGGACTTCTTCGAAGGATGCAAAAGAAGTCACCGGCGGAAAGGACAGGCGGAGGGACAAGCAATTTTCTGTGGCGTGCGCGCGCGCGCTCGTGTGTTTTCTGACTGCCGGCCACGCTGCTCGGCGTCCACCGCTCGGCTTTCGATTCCTCGCGAGTGTCACACGCGGGAGAACAAAGGAGCTGCTTGGGACGAGCTCTTAAGCAGGCATTTGGATTCCGTGGTCTCTGCTCAGGGTCGCCGGCAAAGAATTCAGCTACCGTAATCACTCGGGAGCGAATCGAGAAAGCAGCGAATCGCGCGATTCGCCGACCGCGAACCACGACGGGACGGGACGGGACGACGGCGACGAACCCGCTCGTAAAAATTGTATTTCGCTGCGTGCTCCGCGCAGCCTAGGAGAGTTCCCGCGATTTTTGCCGAACCGACTGCATTCCCGCAAACCGCTTCGAATCGTTTCATTTGAAACCTCGTGCGGTCGGCCGCCGCAACAACTTTTATCGCTCCGCCGAGGACGATCGTCGTTGCGACGCGAGCCTCGCTATTTTTCCTACGGCCGGATCGCCGGCTTCCTCCCTCTCTCTCTCCCTCCCCCTCTCCCTTTATGTATATCTCTTTCTATCAGTCGACTACGACGCGGCCACGCTCGTTCGATTATTTTTCGTTTCCAGCGCAACCTTCGACGCGTTGTCCGAAACAAGAGTTTAGGCGCGCTCGCGCCGACGATTTGCAAACCAAATGAGAAGACGGCGAGGTCGAGAAGCTCGTTTCGATGACGAAGAGACTTATGTTCGCGATGTTTTTCGCGTACGTGATCTCCGCTCGCGTAACAGCAGGCTGTTGTGTGTACTGCTACCCAGCTCTCGCTGCCATGCTTTCGATGGTTATTAGCGTTCTCGGTGGTATAGCCGAGGCAAACTAGGCGCGTTCGATCGGAAACGAAAGCAGCGAACCGTTGATTGGGTGGATCTCCGAGAACGTGGATACCCGTGAAAGGAAACGAACAAAGGAGGAGAGAGAGGCGTTCGCCCCGATCGGTCAACGATCGTTCGTCTTCGCCGTAACGGCGACTTCCTCCTGTCGATCCTTGAACAAGACTGGACAGGTTCCGGACCGATCCGACGACCGCCAACGAAACGAACGAAAGGATGGGGAACGTTGCTTCCGGAGGAGTCACGGTGAAATTACAGAGGGACACGGGTTTGTTAGTTTGTGTCGCTAAATGTAGATTTAAGACAAAATCTTATCGATACGGTGTTCTTATTTAAATATATGGAGTAATTAATTATAATAATATTTAGGCAGCGGATTCTTATGCAAATTAGAAATTATCTTCATCGATTGCAAGAAGCATGTGTCAAGTAGTATAATGACACTTTATCGACCGGTATATATAAAATATAATATAAATTAACAATATTAACAATAATTTTAAAAATGGTTAAAAGTTGTCGCACGAGTTACAAGATTCAATTTCATATGCGTAAAATATATTTTGTCAGAAATGTTATTTTAAAATTGCATTTAAAATGTCTTCGAGTGCACAGAATTAACCCTTTGACTACCGTTGGCGCCTATTGGCGTCCGACACATGTTGTCTTCCCGGTACTGTAGGCGCCAATAGGCGTCAAGATCAAATTTCAACTCCGTTTATTATTAAGTTTGATTAATTATATATTGTGCAATATTTATGTTATATATTGTAAAAAATCTTAATATTATTCTTCACTTCAAGTAATATTGGTTTAATGTAACAGAATTCAATATTTTAAATATTTTAATACACTTCCTCAGAAATGCATGTCTAACGAAAAACTACGGCCGTGCCAAAGTCTGCCGTAGCCAAAGGGTTAAGAATGATAGCGTATATGATCGACGACAGACTGTTCGAGCCAAGTAATTATTTTCGAACCAAGTGTTACAGAAGAAGTCGCTAGCACGACAATAACGATCGTCGTTAATGTCAGTTACGATTTCCACAAAGTGTTCCACGATAGCCAAATTAATGAATCCCCCGTTCATTAATCGGTTGCACCCGGCCGAAGAACGAGCGACTAAATAAAAACTGATCGATCCGGCGGGCATCGCTTCCGATAGCGTTTCGAGTTCGCGGTCGGCCGAGTCCGATGGTTCCCGATTTAGCCGCGGAACGACGAAGAACGACGTTAAAAAGATAGCTCGTTGGCTGCCGGAATTAATGCGCGTCACGATCAAACAAGGAGACGAGCGTCGACTTCCAAATTTCGCGAGCAAGAAAAACAAGCCGGTCGAAGGAAGATGAGAAGAAGGAAGACGCGGGGTGAGGAGGAGAGGCCGAAGGGGCCGGGGAAGGGGGTCGAGGCGTTCGCCGGTCGTACGAAAGCGGCCGAAAAGGAGGAAGCCACCGGGCAAAAAGGAGAGGAGAACACCCTCGGCGTCCTTCGTCGGCCGCCACAGTTTGCTGACCCGGTTCGAAAAGAAGAAAAATCAAGCGGGCCCCCGAGAAGGACGAGAACGGGAGAAGGGACACTCTCGGCCGCGGCCAAAAATTCGAAGGACCGGTCATCGAGCGGTTCTCCGAACGTTTTCCTAAGCGCCATGGCGACGAATCACGCCCGGCCGGCCAGCTCTTTCGCTCGCGGCGAGAGTTTCCATAAACGTCGCAACTAATCGATGGCCACCGTCGATGAATCATCAATTAAACGGGGGAAGATGTTGCGTCGATTCGAATGAAAACCAAATCAAGTCGCGTGAGTCACGCGGCTTCGTATACCACGCATCTCGGTCTCCGGGCTCGAAGCGCGAAGCGTGGGCGACTCTCGGCGCGGTGCGAGCGTCCTCGCGAAAGGCCGCTGCCTCCGCGCACGGTTCCGCCGCGTTCGCCACTTTGCCGCGCTCCCTGCAGCCGTGATTAGGTTAATCGCGACCGACGAGCTCACCGATTTCTCGCATCCAAAGTTTCTGTCCCGGAAAGCTTTCTGCCGCTGGAGAAAAGGATCGCGGTGGGAGATCGCGCGGGCGTTGCGCAACCGGCCGGCGTTAACCCTTTGCCGCACCATTTTCTTCACAGTCACTGCGATTAAGAACTTCTCAATTAATATAATTTCTTAGAAGGGACAGAACATTAATGTTTATTCCGTGCCTGAATTTACTAGAATACTTAACCCTTTGCGGTCCGCGCAGATTTCGCGAGCCGCTTATCCGCATGGTAGTGTTTATTTTGAATTTTGTCGAATCCTTAATTTTCGTGATTTCCTTATGAAAGGTATTTCTTTTCCATTCGTCATTATTGTTCCAGCTAAATGACAGTGCATATTAATTAACTTTTAACCAAGTATGATGGTAGTATAGAGTCTATTGACGAACATTATGTCGAGTGTGACTCGACATAGGACCGCTAAGGGTTAAATATTAATAACAAAGGATTACAATTGATTCCAATTTTAAAGAACAGAATAACATCCACACTTAATAATTTATTACTAGTAATTTCCATCGCGAGTCAGACTCGTCAAAGTACGGTAAGGGGCTAACAAGACCCGTTAAAGTCTCCTCCCGCCGGTCAACCGTCTCCGAAAGGAAGAGGAGAGGCGCGGACACCGGCCTTGCGAGATCCCGTTGCCAGAAATCGGTGACTAATATAAATTAACACCCACCGGCGTTGCGTCAGACGGCGAAGAAAAACACGGTCCGCGGGAGGGGGCGGGGAGGAGAAAACTCGTTTGTAACCTTTCACTCGGCGCTCCGCGGCGAGATAATCGTGAAGCAATCTCCAGACGCCTTCCGTGCGCAACGATAACGCGACTTATCAGCGCGGACTAATCGTACGTACTTTCTCACAATGGGGAACCCTGTTGCCCTATCTACGGCAAATAAGTCCGAGCGATAGGTACCTGCGACGACAAGGCGACGGGAACCGCTCCCCCGTCCCGTCCCGTCCCGTCGCGTCCCGCGGTTCGCGATCGAAGCGAAACCTCGGCGAAAAGTAGCGGATTGGCTAAATGCTGCGGCCGCAGAAAGGGTAAACGTTCGGTTCGTCGAACTTCGGAGCGGCCGCGGCGGCGCGAGGAGCAATGGAGAGGCACTCGCTCGCGCGAGAAGAGAACGTCCGCGACACGGCTCACGAAGGCTTCTATCCTACGTACGTGTAAGCGTAGGAAGGAGCTATCGAAAATCTCAAATCCCACTAACCTCGTTGGCGAGCTCCCAAGCCGATGGTGCGCGCCTTCGGTACGGATTTCTTTACGGCCCGCTGGGAATTTATTTCTTCTTTACGTGCGACGGATATATATTCGCGATAGCCGCCGCCGCAGGTAGCCGTTCGCGAAGGAAACGCGGCGAGAGGCCGGGGCTCCAGGTGTTCCTCCTCGGCTCGAGACGCGAGGCACAGGCCGGTTCGCAGATCCTCCCGGCCGGTCGCGGCGCGGTGCGGCGCGGTGCGCGGCGATTCGTCGCGGCTCCTACGGTTCGCTTCGGAAAGTAATCTTCGCGTTCCAGCAACACCGTGAGCAGATGCGCCCGATCGTAATGCCGTGACTAACAAACCGCGCGCGGATAAGAAAAATGAAAGTGCGCACCGAAGGCGAAGGCAACACGCCGGAGAGATCGATCCGCAAGAAAATCCTCGCGGGCCGGCCGAGCCGCAATCCGCGCGCGTTCAACAGATGCTAGAAACTCGGTCGTGTGACGTAACCCCGCCCGAGACTAACGATTATTATCTTCCCCCTCGTGGCTGTCGTTCGTCGCCTTCGTCGTCGTCGTGGTCGTCGTCGTCGTCGCGATCGTGGCCGTTGGCCGCCAGCGAAAGCAACCGACCACGTGAAATTGTGACAAGCGTTAAAGCATTAAAGCGTGTCGCAATTACTCGGGCGACGCTCCGCGCCGCGAATCCACTACACGCATTTGTATCGCGGCCGCTCTACAATTTTCTTGATCGCTCGAAACACGAGGACGCATTCGAGACACGCGCGCCAGTCCGAAGCGCTCTTTGCGAGCGGGCCGGCTTCGTTTAAACGATCGGCGAGCGCCGGTAAAATCGACACGGGTTTTCAATCGGTCGCGAGAAAGAAAGGAAAAGAGGGAGATTGAGAGAGAAAGAGTTGGAGATGGGGAGACTAGGTGAATCGGAGAACGATCCTCCCAAGCGTTTATCTAAACGTAATTCGAGATCTGGGTTATCGCGATCGCGGAACCGCACCCGCGGTGTTATCCGAGGCCGAGGCGCGATTTATTCGCGAACAGCGTGTAATTTCGCCGCGTTCGATCCGATATCGTTGGACGCGCGCCGCCGCGAATCTTGTTCCTCTGGGAAAAGCAGCTGCGAGAGAGGCCGCAATGCAACGTGCTCTCCAACGAGCAAAAATACCATCGCGATAATAGCGTGTCGGCAGCGGCGGCGTCGTCGTCGGCGAACGTGGCACGATTTGTTCGCCGTTTGCCGATGCGATGGCCGAGAACTCGAGAACTCGAGAACTCGAGAACTCGAGAGTGGCCGCGCGACGCGAGCAGCGAGCAGCGAGGAGCAGCCGTGCCGGGCCGCTTCGTTTCACACGTCCCCGTTGGCCGGCTGTGGCTCGATGGGAAACCAGGATGAAAAGCTGAAGATGGCATTCCAGGTGGGGTTAGCCTCCTTAAGGACGCTCTATTCTTGGAAGTTGAATCTAGTCGGCGGCGGCCGATTCGCGAGTCCGTTAGGCCGCGATAGCCTCCTTCCTCGATGACTCCGCCGCGATAGGTTCGCTCTAACTCGAGTTTAATCGCTTCCCGACCGGCAAACGGAGGGATTCGAGAACGAGTCTCTCTCTCTCTCTCGCTGGCCATCTCGCCGGGGCACGCGATCTCGTGATTTATAGTCGTCGGGTACGAGTCGAAAAATACGCGCGTAGGTCGCGTGGGCGTTTCGGTTAGGTTGGAACGCCGTGGCCGGTTCGAACGATCGGAAAACAAAAAAATCGAGGACGAACGAAGACAGAGCCACACGCCTCCTTCGTCTTCGTCTTGCTCGCGGTCGCCGCGTTTCTCCGCCCGTCGAATTTACGACGTCCGTCCGTCTCGATTGCGCTCAAGAGGTTCGACAGAAGTCCTCGACGGTAGTCTTCTCTCGGGGGCCGGAGAAGGCGACGGAGGCGTTCGAGATAGATGGAAAAAGGGTCTAGGCGAAGGGCCGCATCCGGCGCGCGGCCGGGCCCCGGCATCCACATCCGGCCTGAAAACGGATGAGACCAGGCATTCAAGTGCAAATCGTTTCGCAGCATTGTGCTCGAGACCTCGAGACCGAGCGCTAACGATGCAGTCCTTGCAGTCGCCACAGTCTACCGAATTTTCCGAGAATAGGGTGCAACTTGAAAGCCCGCCGCAGCACGGTGCTCTGGCTAAGAAGCGTATCGTGGACTAAATTCAATTTCTTTAGCTTGACGCGTATATTTGCCAAATTTGTCTCGCTGCAAACTGAAAACCCTTTAAAACCCTTTAAAACCTTGAAAGTCTGCGCGGACCGAATATTTTCCGTGCGTTTCTACCTGCGAGGCATTTTCTGTGATATTTCAGGTGGATAGTGCTGTCAACCGTCATCAGCGTTATCTCAGGGATCTTGAAGTTATTTGGTGAAATTATTATTCATTATTCAAATTTATTCGAAGCGTTATTCCTTTCAGATGATTCTCTGACGAGGCTAGAACAATATTATGAATAGTGCAAATATTTAAGAAATTTAAGATTGTTGCGAATTTTATACATTTATAACAAAACTGAGTAGTTGAAACATGAAACGTTATTAGGTTTCAACAATGTAATTAAATTATTTATAACCCATCGAAGTTATTTAGAAATAAATGTTTCTGTGTTCCTTGTTTAGTGCAATCGATGCACGTTTTTATTTTACACAAAAATCCACGGTCTTGTAATATTAATATTAGGTTGGAAACTATGAAACGAGCGTTTTTGTTTAGTCTGTGTTCAGCTGCGGCGCCCGTTTCATAGTTTCCAACCTAATATTTCCAATTTATTAAAATACTTAAGAAGTAAAATAAATTTATATCTACTTCCTGTCTCTTACTATCAAAACAAATTTCTTTTTGCACAAAGTTCCGCAGTCTAATAATTACACACCTGCTCACACTATTTTCATCTCTAAATCCCATCGTACTCTCTACAGTTCTGTTGTAACTACTTAAATCGCTTAAATACAAAACTGTAACCTATTTTGCGACACACTGGACCTCTTTAATAGCTCTTTCACCTCATTCGGAATCTCTACTTTCACTGAGGTCCACCGCTTATCTCGACACTTAAACCGTCTCGGTCCTAGTCTTTGGTACTGACTTTTACTCCGTCTACCAATTCTTTTAATAATTTCTTCTTATATAATACCGTAAATGTAACCACTCGTAACAAAGACGTAACGAAGAATTTTTCCGTCGTATTTATCAAATGAATATAATTTTTTAAACATTTTTTCGTCTACAGTTTTGTTTACGAGAAAAACGCGTTGAAAAATGTGCACGTAATACGTTTATTATTAGTTATTACCTGCTCGGTGACACCTGGCACAACTGATAATAAACGCATTATCTGTACATTTTCAAACTTGATTTTCTCGTAAACGAAACTTCGAACGGAAAAATGTTATTACTTTTTTTAGAATTATTTTTATATGTAGAATCATGGCATGTCCATCCTGTATATTTATTTATTGAAGTACGAGTAAAAATCTGTTTTTATAATAAAGAACATAAAGCTAATATTAATATGGAATCAACGAATTAAGTGAACAGCTTACGGAACCCTATTTTAAATTTTTGCGTTATTTTCTGCGAATTATAAATATTATCGCTATTGTCATTAACAAATTCAAGTATCTTGTAAAAAGAGTTAATCACACTCGATGAATAGAAGGAAGTTTGACTAAACGACTGAATAATTTATAGACCTATATCTTAAAATCCGAATAGTCATAAACCAAAAAATTAGCGATCCGTCGTTGCGACGGCTTCCGCAAACCCATCGTTAAACCATGAAACGACTCTAGAATAATTCCAGTGACGGAAATTGAATCGCCAGACCACCGCGCGCCTTCCTACGTTCCCGTTACTTCCGATGATTTTCGATCTACCGGTCGATGAAATTATCACGTCGTTCCGACGGAATTAACGCTTGGAATCGCGGCGCGCGCCGTCCCTTCGATCCCTAACGAGACAAATTTTCTTTCTATTACGAAATTGACCGTAATCGCGGTGGACGCTAGGTGGGCAGCCACCGCACGACGGCGACGCGCATTTAAATAATCGGTACAAGCACACCGGCATTCCCGGTGCACCGTGCGCCGTACTTAATTGGAATACTCTTGTTTCATTATTGCGGCGAGGTCCGGCTCTCGGCTTAATCTTGCCATCTTCCTGGCAAAATATTTACATAATGCCGGCAATTGACCGTTCGATCGAGATCCCGGCGCGCAAGGCTTATAATTTCAACCTGGAGTGCGGGCTGAGAAACCGCCGGCGGGCCGCGGATCCGAGCGGAACGCTCGCGAGTGCCTAGACGACGACGAAGCGGCGGAAAGCCGGGAAAAGAAGCCGGCGAGAGATGGCGTTGGTTCTCGCCCGGTGCACATCCCGCGGAGGAAGACGCTCGGAACGACGGCGAAACGAGCACTTTGGTTTTATCGGTGACACGCCGCGCCGGGTTCAAATTCCGACGCTGAAAACCGCGGCGCTCTGCCCGCGGAATGGCGGAAGCGCGGCCGTGAGAATCGAACGGATTTTTCTCGGTCGACCGTTCGGTAATGACGCCGATAATTAGCGAGCCTTTGCTCGTTTAACCGAGGATGCAGATAACGATGGAATTTGATGCAGCCTCCACCGCCGCCGGACCGCCTCGAGTCGCGGCAGCAGCTTTTCATAGGCCGCTAATGAACGCGGCTCGAACACGCCGGGATCGATCAACGTCGATCGGCCGTGGCGAGGATTACGCGCGCCCGATCGATGCATCCGAATCGATTTGCAGTAATTCAATTGCCGCGGTGCCAGCTAGGCTGCACCGATAGCGGGTGCTCGCTCGCTTGGAAACAGCGAGGGTACGCGCGGGGAGAAAGATGGAGAGAGTGAAAGAGTGAAAGAGAGAGAGAGAGAGAGAGAGAAAGGGAGAGCCTAGAATGAAAGTAGTATGCACGAGCGAGGGAGGAAGAAGATGGGATAAGGCAAGGGCAAGCGGCGAACCTTCCGTGGAATAGCTTCACGCATGCTTCCCACGTGACTCAGCCGGTCGAGCATAGATACGCATCGTTCGTGAGCCCTCCGCGTTCAACCTGCACGCACAATGCGTGGCAAACGACGCCGTTTCAACGGACATGGCAAGCACCGGCTGCCTCGTGACTCAACCTGCTCGAGCCACTAACCTTCCATCGCGTTTTTCCGTTTCCCTTCGTCCCTCGACCTTTGAACCTTGCCTGCAACGAGCAACCAGTTCTCCGCCAGTGGAACCTAGAAGCTCGGTCGCGTGGGACTCGCTCGAAAATTACAAAACAAAAGCGCTCCTCTCCTCTCTCTCTCTCTTTTTCTCTCTCGTTCGTCCATAGGGCTTATGGCTTGCGGCAAGCATTATGGTTTCACGAGGCGACCGCGCGAGATCGCGGAGCGTGAGTCACGTCTCGAAGCGGGTTCGCGTCCGCGTGATTCAACGTCGCCTGGGCCCATCCTGGACGAAATTCCTCGGCGCAGTCCCGCCGCATGCCTTCGCTCGCTTCTGAATACTAAATGCCGGCTCGTGAGAACCGAGAGTCGCGCGCGCGCGAGCCGCCGACCGTTCTTCGCGGAAACCGTGGATCCTGGAACGGACCGATTCGGGGATCCCGATTCACCCTTACCGAGGAAGACTGTCGGATACTGTTGGATTAGGGGCAATTTGGATCGATCGCTCGCTCGCGTTGCGGGATTACGGGAGCGAAGCGTGATTTACGACCGGCTTTCGGACACTCGTTAAAAACGCCGTGATTGAAAGTGTCGCAATCCTCGCGGCGCGCCGCGGCGGAATAAGGTCGTCACCGAAAGCGAGCTGCAACGGTCTCTCTCTCCGTGCTCCGCGCGCGCGCTCGCGCTGGAAGGATTATTATTTCCTCGATCGTAGCGGCGATACCCGGTCGAAGGATACCGAGAGGCTGTAAATCGAGCGGCTTTCAAAACTGGTTACGCGCAACGGACTTGCTGTCATTAATACCGCGCTTCGGTCACGATAATTCATTTATTTAGTTAGTTATTTATCTGTCTATTTATTTATTTATTTAGTCATTGTATTGACACAAATCTATTAGTTGCGAGGAGCGTCTGTTCTGTCGTAGATGACAGAGTTTGCGAAAAGGAAAAAATGTGGTAGCATTAAGAAATTCGCATCGGAGATATGAGTATCAACCCTCAATCACTTGTACTATGATTTATTTCATAGCTACGTTGATTAGCCTTTTTCGTTACTAATGCACTTTTATGCCAGACAGGAAATTGATATTTATTATACGACAAGTCTTACTTCAATGTTTAAATATTAATGGTAGATGGGTGGAATTTAATTTCGATTTTAAAGATGCAAATAACTTGCGTATCTAGTGAATCATGTTCCACATATTTATGACGAGTGTCGAACGATAGTATAGGGCAAAGGGTTAGCTATTACTGCCGGTCTGTGAGAACGCTATTAATTACTTATTTATCCTCATTCATAATTCTTATTCATAATTGTAACAAGAATTGTGAAAGAGGGAATATTTTCAACCCCTTGCCATGCTTTCACGAGTTTGACACGTCATGGAGATTTCTAGTCATAACCTGTTAAATAAGAATTTTATTCTAGTCTTAATGCCTTGACATAACCTTAACTTTAGAACAGCCCTCTTTCATATTTTAGGATAAGTGACATTACAGGGTTACGGTGTTCCACTCAGGGTTGCACTCAACATAGCAAAATGTTTCATAAAATTATTAGTCAACAATTTACCAGGCAATTGCATAGTTCGTCGTCGACGACGGATCCGACGACGTCGAAATGCGGGCGTGTCGCGTGTCAATTGTCTCGACTCGATCGCTCAGGAGCCAGCCTCCTCTCATAACCCGCTGTTGAATCGGAAGTCCGATTCTACGCGATCGCGTCAGCCGGTGAACACGGAGGCGCGTCCGCTACCATAATAATTTATCGCGTTGGTCCGCGAGAGACTCGCCTCGAGATTGTTACGCGAGCGAAACAGCATGAGATCGAGCGAAGGAGCGAGCCAGCCTCGCGGTCCGCTCTCCCGGAAACGCTCGCGGAATAACCCGGGAGATTTATCGTCGTACGTCGGTCCGTGACGGAGGAGAATGTCTCGGGGGAATAAATGACTCGCGGGAGGAGCACACGCCTCCTGAACTTTGCTCTTTGATCCCATTAGGAGAGCCGATGAGATGCCGCGAGATGGGACGCGCAGGTATTCTCTCTCCTCTCTCCTGCCGTTCGAGCGTCCACGCCGTTCTAGAACGCGGCGAGAACCGCACGCTTCGGCTTCGTCGAAGCACGAGGGTGAAAGAAGAGACGCGTCGCGTCTTCGCTCGCGAGAAGGCCTACTTTGCGCGTTGGCCTACTTGCGGAAGACCGACGGTCACGCGAGAAGGCATCGAGCCGGCACACGCGTGTCTCGCCGGCTTTGACCTCGAACCATCTCGGAAGAACGTTCGATTATATTGGTCCTGTCCGCTGTACGGCGAGCATTCTCGCCGAGCATCTCTCGAGAGTCGAGACCTGCGTCAGAGCCGCGAGGTACCGCGTCAAGAATCGCGACAGGAATCGCATGAGTCGCACGAATCGCAGGAGGAGTCGTCGCTCGAGACGACGCGCGTCGACAAGGAGGCTGGCTCGTCTCGCGTCTCGAGACGTCGACTCGGTGTCGCGACGATCGGGGACCCAGAGACCTGAATAGCCGTAGCCGGCGGGCCCGACAGGGCAGAGTAACGGTCCCCGGATGAAGGTTAGTCGCATTATCCGCGAAACGTCGTTCGGCCGACCGTGATCGCGAGACCCGGGGTGGACCCGACGTTTTTCGATTCGCCCGAGGCTCTCGTTCGGATGAACTCTCGCGCGACCCCGGCGCAAAACCGACAGTCAAGTATCGATTCAGAAACTTCTGGCCCCGGTCTCTGCCAGAACTTCGTCGACGAGGGTTTGAAAGCGTCTGAACGGCGGGGGTTGGTTTTCTTTTCTGGCGAGATTCCAGCGGCGGCCGCTCCACGCGGTGCGGCCGGAAAAAAAGGCAGGGATTAGGCTGGTGAAGAGAGCGGACGTGGTGGCTGCTGGTCCGTTTCACAGGAAAGCCTCTTTTCGAGCGAAATTCCGAAGGGATTACTCACCGGCACGACGACCGCCGCGCGCCGGAACCGGACGCGTAAAAGCCAGGCCTTCGGTTCTTTCAGGTAGAGAGCCTCGAAAACGGCGGTTTCGTCCGCGGGAATCCCACCGACAAAAGGCGAAAACCCTCGACGAGCCGCGTTCCTCGAACCGAGAAAGAGCGCATCGAGCGCTTTACGGCTCCCGTTAAAAACTCGTTCGCTTCGCCTTTTCCCAGCCCCGCTCGGCCGACGATCGGTCGAAATTTTATCCGAGTCACTGGAAAAGTCGCTTTTCATCTAGCCCTTTTGTTACAAAGAGCATATGTATACGCCCTCCCGAGTCCAGCGACATCTACGAAAGGCGTAAATATACGCATTCTACATTTCGTGAACAACTTTAATATTGCACCAATTTATCATTAATCAAACACGTTGAATGATACCTTTCTTTTTATAGGAAGTTTAATATTGCATTAACTGCCGTGATTATTAGCGATGACTATTATTTTCTTGCATTATATTATACAATAGAATGTGTTTTAAGAATTATAGAATTCAAGAATTAAATTTAAGAATTAAAACTTGCGAAATATTCTTACTATCCTCAGCTCGTTTTGCAAAGTTGATGCAAATTCAATAAAGTTTATTTCTTTATAATTATCAAACTACAAATTCATTTACAATAAAAATCGATAAGTGACATATCTAATAATGATAATTAATATCTAGAGAATTTAAGGTCGCAGTCAAAGGGTGAAGGCTGATTAAGTCCAAACCGGGCAGCTTGTTACTGATCGTTTCAATAATTATTACATATTTACAAATTGATAAATGCGTGTCAATTTACATTGCGAAGTTGATGAGTTAATAGAGTGTTTCATGAATTTTTAAGTATTATAATTACGTCAGCGTACGATATTAATGCGCGACTTGTTTAACGCTGCGTGGGACCGCTGCGACCACCGTGATCCGGTTAGGGGTTAAACACGTTTTACGCACCGATTATGGAATATTAGAAAACAGGTCTTAACGACGGTTTTCTATGTATCAGCTGGTGCACCTGAAGTGTTGAAACTAGTTTTAATATAAACGACGTCCAATTTAGAACAGTTCGTATTGCTTGCAATTAGTCGAAGAAGAATTGTGAATGAAATTGTGAATGCCTGCTGCATAGGATTATAGATGGTAGTGTGAACGACCCTATTATTACCCCGATGATTAATTTTGAGAATTTGCAATTTTTTAAGAAAACCAACTCAGTTCTTATGTTTTATCACTATGTCTTTTGGTTCCTCTATGTACACTGATCCTTTGAATAGGACTCTCAATTATGCTAACGAAGTTGGCTACCTCATTGATACTTCTAATTAAATCAACAGTAAATTTAGCATGGTTAAATGACCGGTTTCTTATTTGAAAAATATTTGAGCAATTGAAGGCATTCTCGTAGAAAATTATTGCATAAGCTATATTACTAGAACTACTATTATTGCATAATTTATTACTAGAACGGTTATTATAATAAAAACAGTACGAGATTTTAATAAATTGAATCTTTTCACTTTTGTCAAATAATGCGTGCTAGTTATTTTCACTGATCGGTGGATTTATCGTTAAGAATTATCTATATAACGTTATCAGAAGCTAAGATAACTGCGTTTTGACTTTCCCAATTACTACTATCTATTATTATTAATATTATCACAGTTATATCTTACATCTAATTTTCCTAAAAAAACTGAAAAGGACACCTGGCCCAATTCGCGCTAAACAAATGCAACGAAAAAAAAGAACCAGACGACCGATCGCGGAGAAAACTGGCCCCGCAACGGTCATAGGTCGCGACGGGAGTTTCGTTTTTCTTGCGACTCGACTGCCCCGCATCCATCGCCTACTTCCTGCGGCAGAACACGGCCATCCGTGCGTCTTTTACATCCTCGTTCTTCTCGCCTCTGGCTATTCGCGAGCCGAACGCGTCCAGCCGGCCGTTTTCTACGCCGACGACACACTTTTGCCCTTTGTCCGAAAACTTGCTCGCCTAGTCTTCTCTCTCTCTCACTCTCTCTCTCTCTCTCTCGGTTCGTGCGCGCTATCGAAAGCTCTCACAGGAGGGAATCGGCGTGGCCGCTGCTGAGTCACGGCCTTGGAATTTTTGGACGAAAGTGTTCTCGAAAAGACTGCGCGGGAGAGGTGGGAAACGGTTATCGAACGCTCGCTAACTCGATAACGCTGCCCCGACGGGACCAAGGTCCGTCGCACTCGAACGGTGACATTGCGAGTTCGACAGCTGTCGAGAGATAAGAAGAACGTCGGAGGGTCCGTCGACCCTGCCTCTCAGCTGGGCCAATTTCACGGCGGGCGAGGCGGATACAGAGAACGCGAACGAAAGAAGAAAAGAGAGAGAAAAAGGGTGAGAGAGAGAGAGAGACGCCATCCGTGATGCAGCGGCCTCGACGGAGCCGCAAAAACAGTTTTTCCGTCTAGGGTGCATCGCCGGTTGTGTTCACGAGTTAAAGAAGCACTGGCGCCAGCGCCAACGGGGCCTGCACTCCACAGGAATGCGCTGCTGTCGCAGCCAAGGAGCCGAGAGAATGCATGTGTGCAAGCATTCGCGATACATTTGCGTGCCGCGCTAGCCCGGGACGAATCTGGAAGCGAGCCGAGCCCCCACAGCTTTCGAATCTTTCGATCTTTAATTTTAGTCGTGGCCCGTTCGCGTGGTCCACTCTATTCGATATTTCGATGCGCGTGGGCCATTTACCCCGTAAACTCGCGAAACGAGGTTTCATGGAAATATCCCTTTAATAAATAATTTCTTCAGTAATTGGTAGTTGAAAGTATAGGGTATGATTTATTACGAATTTTTGTATTATTCTTCCATTTTAGTCACGATTATGTGGTTTCAAAGTGGTCTATCTGCAAATTATTCTGAACTGTTTTTAAAATTATATGTAATTGTTGCATTTATTTTAATTTATCGAGTGATAGTGCTCGATGTACTTAGATTACGCCATAGCATGCTTTTTTTATTAAATACGTTCAATTTTTATTTTATTTTTTAATTAAAAGTACCACGAATTTCAGTTTTGGCTCATTTTGGTCAGGGTTTCAAGGATAAAGTCTCACCTTTCTTTTACAAAAATTAGCGAGTCAGTTTAATTATAAAAGGTAACGAAATCGCGTTTTTTTCTATTGAGACAATTTAATACTTAGTTCATTTTTTTCTAAATCCTGAGCGGCGGATAAATTTTGCAGATTTGAAATCAGCGTGTAAAAATCTACGTGAATTAATGACGTGTCATTAATTATGTATGACATGTCAGTAAAAAAAGCTAAACTATACACCGCATCGAATAAATCTCAATTTTGTTACGATACTTCAAATTCAATATAAATTTTCGTGATTAAAATATGTTTATACTAAGCAGCCGAACCCCCTAATTCCAGCATAGTTGCATATTTCCCTAATATTTCATGTTACTTTCATGCATACGAGAGTAATATTTTCGACTGGCTAGAAATTAAAATATGTTCACACTACATTCTCTCTATATTTTCCATATTCTACAACATTCTGACATTAACGTAAAATAGAAGAACCGAACCTAAAATAGCTTTATAAAATAGCACTAAAATCCCCACATAGTTAAAGCAATTTAATTAAGTAAAACGAAACATGAAATTTAATATTTATAATACGACGTGACGTTGGAACTCTTTTGCATTCTAAACACTCTAATCAAATTCAGTTCGATCAAATATATTGAAATAAAAATGAATTTTCAAAATTTGTCCGAACATTGACTGCCACGGCGTTCATCGTCTTGATACATAAACTTTATCTCATCTCCATGAGAAGTTGGTCGATTCGATCAAAAGTTGGTCTTGCTGACCGTCCGGCGCCGGCGGCGGCATCAACGTTTCTCCCGGGAAAGGTGATTCTCCTCTGATCGGTTAGAATTTCCGGTGACTGGGCGTCGCGGTCCTCCTCTTCTCGGAAGGCGTACGAACAAAGGGACCAAAGCGGGAATATCCGCGCGGTAATGTTTGGTCGTCAAACAGGATATCCGATTAAAATGCCTGAGACGAGAATAAGCAAACCGACCTAAGAATAGCGTGCGCGCCTCCGCCACGCCACGCCACGCCACGGTTCGGTTCGTTCCCTCCTGCTATTAGCGTAACTGCCTCTCTCCGCCGACAGAAAGACGGACCAAATTCTTGGCGGTGTGGCGCGCGAGCGAACGAGCGAGCGAGATCACGGGACCGGGCCGATTCTCTCGCCGCGGATTATTTTTCAGGGAATCCTCTGTGTGGGTCGGTCGACAGCGACCGCGATATCTCGGGGGGACTCGCCGGAAGATACGCGGACACGCGAGAGACAGCGAGAGGCAGCAGGTTCGATCGAAAAGGCATGCAAACGGTGAAAGGCGGTAAAATTTCACTCCTCGATTCGTTTGAGTATTCCCTCCTTCTCTCTCTCTCCCTCTCTCTTTCTCTCTTTCTCCCTGTCGCGCGTCGAAGGCGTTTATATGCCGATTTCGCGGCGTTCGAGACCGAACCGAGAGAGAAGTTTCGCGTCAACAACAGGGACTGGTTTGGCTTCGCTTTTTAATCGGCTCGATCTTCTCGTTAGCCGGCTCGAGGATGGAATCTAGGTTTGTAGAGCTGCGACCAACACGGTCGCGACAGGGTTGACGGAAAGCTCAGCCCTAGCCCGTCCACTTTCGTTCCCGCGGACCTGGACAGGACGAATCCGGTGCCGCGGCCGAGGAAAGTGACGGAACACGACCACGCAGGAGCCGGTAACTGTGCCCTGTTTGCGGTGTTTAAGAGTTTTCACTGCTGAAAGCGACTTTTGCAATTTAATTGACAGTTTTTAGAGAGTCTTCAGAGATAAATTTCAAAATTTCTTGTACCGATATCAATTTTATCAGGCAATACATATCAGATGTTTAAGTACTAGAGATAAATTTCGAAATTTCTTCTGCCTATATCAATTCTACTATGAAATAAATATTAAATGTTTAAATGAGTCCTGGAGCCAGTTACTGTGTGCCTGTCGTCTACATAGGTCAGTTACTGTGCCGCAGTTACTATGTTCTTTCTGTAAATATTGAGTATTCTAAAAAGAACTACTGTGCGCAATCAAACTTGACATAACCTAACATTTCTTCTACCTAAAGAATTTAATATAACAATGAATGGTAAAATTAATATTTGTTGGGTCGTTTGCAAAATAACCTAACAACCTGACAAACGAGTTAAGTATAATATTGTTTCTTTAATTTCATAATTAATTAATTTGAAATTAGTTCTATTTAAATTAGCTTAGCTCTATTTAATCTTCCACTGCTTTCAGTTTCACCCACCCCTCTTTGCCATAAATAAATTAAATCCACACTGTAATAATAAATCACAAACATTTACATTAGGGATGACTGACTTAACAAATTTTCATATTTCCACCTTCCGCCTTTAAAAATATAACATACACGATTCGAGCTTTTCACAGTAACTAACAACGCATCGATTCAAAACTACATTCGCTTGCTTACACAGTAAATAAACTAAATTGAAACTAAACACGAAAGTACAAAAAAACAATCATTGTTTTGTTTCTCCATAATCTCATCACGTTTTACCAACACAATTAACGCTGCGATGTCTTACCCCGAAGTAACTGGCTCCGCTACCCTACGCGCGGCCCAATTAGAAGCCGCCGCGCGAACGGAGTGGGGGAAAAGCAAACGTTTCCAGGTGCGTCCGTTCGCAGGGCCCCGTTTGTTCCCTTCGTTAGGGATCGTAGGTAATCGGCCACGTGGCTCTCGAGACTCCCTTTTAACGACCTCTCGTAGCTCTGCCGTAGCTGTTACTCACGACGGACACCATGACAACGACGGAGGACACAAAGCGCGTCGCCGCGACGAATCGAGCCGAATCCGAGCGTAGACGAGATCGCAAGGGAAAGGGCGACACTCGATTAAACGGACGTTGTCGGAGATGCGATCATATATCCCGTCAAAATACTGAGCTTTGAGTTGGAAAGCCGGGAAGGCGGTGCAAGTGAATCGATAGGCCATTGTTTGTTCTAGGAGACACCCTCGGGGGTCGAGGGGCACGTGTCTTACTCGCGACAGCTTCCTATTGTAGACTCCCCCGGGTAGCACGAGTTCGTACGATTTGAATTCGTATAACGTGACAAAAATTCTTTATATTAAAATGAAGTGACTATTGTTACTGTAATTGTTATTTTTGATGGCTTTGTTACCGAATTTCGGAATCAAATAGGAAATCTATTGTAATCGCCGCATAAATATCCAATATTATGTACTCTAATGAAGTTTTGCTGTTTTTAAAGAATTAAATAAATAAATAAATAACTTTAGGAGATTTGATAATGATTTGAACTATTGACACTATGAAAGGTTCGTTTCGGTGTCGTTTAGCTATTTTATAATTTAGCTATTTTATATTTAGCTAATTTATAATTTAGCCATTTTATATTTAGCTAATTTATAGTTTATATCCATGTAATTTATAATTTATATTTAGCTAATCTGTAATTTATAATTTCATAATTTCGTTACGACTTTGATAGATAAATTCCTTTGTTTAATATATACGGAACAGATTATTTCGTTCATATACGATAGCAATATAATTTGTGTTATTATAGGAATATTATCTTGCGTCACGATTTCCTGTAACACGACTTCGGAAAATGCGTAATGCATTATCGCGTCATATGTGAGTCTACCGTATTATTGACAATTATATACATATATATTTCCTTATGCATTATAGCGTCATCCTAGGCGAAGTATGACACCCTTTGAAATAACATTTTAAATTGCCATAAAACTTGAATATACGTAGTAATTATTTTATCAATACAAGTATGAACACATCGCGAAGAATTTTGTAAAATCATTAACAATAAATGTAAAAAGGCGTTAAGAATGAATTCGTATGTGTAAAAGTTATAAGATCGAGTTCATTTTGATTTTTTGCAATGTTCACATTACTATTTGTACGGACATAGAAACTTATTTAATGATTTCCGGTGAAAGTATCTTCGCAGTTTCTATAACTGCAGAATAAAAATCGGTAGACCGATCGTTTAACTGGCGACGGTATGATTAGTGATAATTTTACAGATCTATAAAATTAATTGTGCATCTTCTTCCATTAAATCGAGACTATTGAATGCACACCGATGAAAATAGCTCTCAGAGTGATTGCTGTAGAAACACGAGATTATCTAATAAAAATCTCATCGCGGTCTCTATGGTGCTCTCAAATGCTTAAATCGCACAATTAAAAATTTTTTGCGACGCGCTAGACATCTGTGATTGTTTTTTTTATCTTATAATAACTAATATAAGTCATTAATTATATTAGCACTTATATATTAGCACCGCCTTGGTTTTAACATTTAGTCCTATCTCCTAGCTTCTACAAAAAGTCTAATAACCCTTTTAAGATCTCTTTTATTTATTTCAAATAATAAAAGATTGCGACAGCGATCGTAGTAATCACCAAATAAATACATAAATAAAAATCATCTTAGCTTGAAAATAACATTTTTACATTCTCTCGTTCCTAATTATTCTTAAAGTATGCAATTTTCTATAACAGAAAACATTTATTGAAAATTTTGGAAAAAAGTGAGGCTATAGTCCCAACTGTTTCACTTGCAGATAAATTTTTAGCAACACGAATACTTCAAGAGACAAAACGTAAAAATGTTATAAAGCCTGATAATTGGAATATTCAAGATTGAAAATAAAACTTAAAATAAAATTGTTGTATATCTAAAGTATAAAATTTCCTCGGGTATGGCCAACGATCATATACCGTTGTTCAGCACTGGAACTGTTCGAATGTACAAAGTTAAAATTGTTTCAAGTGTACTCCGCATCGTTTTACGGTGCGGCTGTCTGAAGTACGGTGCAAGCAACGATCGGGCGCCTGCGTTTGCCGTTATTATATCATGTGTGCGACCGCCGGAGGATCCAACACCGTGAACAGTTACTGGGAAACTAGCTCTTCGCCAATAATAAGATTACCAATCGGATGGCTGACTCCGGGTCCGTTTTGACCCCGATGTTTAAACATTGTTATTCGATTACCCGATTCCAGATACTTAATTGAAACCTTTTAACAAGCTCGAAAACCAACGTGCTCAAAGTACTTAAAAAAATATGTTGAAAGGAATTGTTAAATAAAAATACAAACGGTCCTGAGGAAGGAGGTTCGTCGTTTATGTATCAACCCTTTGCTGTAGTATGTTTATTCTCAGCTATTAAAGCTATTCGTTTCTTCACTTTCACATATTATTATGTTGCATTTATTCAATAATTTGCACTCGAGTGGTGACTCTGAGGCAAAGCTAGAATTATTCTATCACGTTCTAAAATAAACTTCATACTAATAAAGTTTAGGTTATGTTAAGATAATTGTTAAGTGTGAAATGGTGGGCATGACTTACGTGAATCAATTTCATATGCATAAAATGCACTTTGTTACATAAAATTTTTCCGATTTAATCATGCACATTGTGTCTCGATTTGTCGTTGAAATGAAAGAAAATAATAAATGTTTTATGCAGTTAATAATACGTATTGTATAGTACGATTCTTATCATTACTTATGCTCTCTTGCCAGCGTGATGGGAACTTATAAATATCACTTTTAAAAACAATATATCATAAACGAACGAGTATGTCCAAAAATTAGAACGACATCTGCGTATAAACTTAATACGACCGCAAAGGGTTAAAACCGAGCTATCGTCTTCTGTTCTATCGATTAGGTACCGAAATCGGCAGCGTTTAATGCCGGAAAGTCGCGCGGCGCCGCGTTTTCGCGGAACGATCGTAGGGTAAAGACACGCGAACACCGAAGTTGCAGAACGTATTTTGCAATGCACCGCGCGGGAGATCGAGCGTGTCTATAAATCGCGTAGCTCGAGGGCCGGGGCTGATCGGTGCGAGCAACGGTGCGCGGCGTTCAGTCCGAGCGGAACGGAGAAACGTTTAGATCGGCGCCGCGTCTGCGGCCTCGACCACGTTCACCGTCCCAGAGAGAAAACTGTGCTAACTAAATGTAATCCGTCGAGCGGCGGCGATCGTCCGCCGGTTCGCAGAGCCGAGGCGGCTCGCGCTCGGCTATTTCCGCGTTCGCGTTTCGTTCGCGTTTCGTTCGCGCGAAATCAAAACGGTCCTCGATCATCGGCCGCGATCTAGTCGTCGACTCGCGGTCGCGGAGGAGTCGCCGGTTATTTCGCTCGGCGGAGCGTTAAATGAATACACGTCGAGGGACATCGGGCGGGCTCGTAAGAACGAGAGTGTCGTCGCGTTGTGTAACTCGATCGTCGACGCGAAAAAGCGAGTCGCGGGATCTTGACCGGGCGTGTTCTCCAAGCACGGGAACGCTGGCTCGCTCGAGAACAGCCGGCCGATAATTCTACGGAATAGCGATCGTTCGGCTGCGCGGAGTAGCCGGACGAGAGGGCCGCGAGCGACTCGCGTCCCACACGCCGATTTCACGGCATTCAGGTCATCGCGGACTAACCGTCCCACACGTCAACGCGTTTCGTGTACGCGTGGAAGTTCGATGCGTCCGCCTACGGTGTGTGTCCGATCGCCGGGACTCCGTCCTAGGCGACGCCAAAGATCATCGAGATTCGGCTAGAGAGAAATTGATTCTCGGGTGCCGCGCGGAAACGAGGTTGCGCGACGGTCGCCGGTGCGCCGGATCCGCGGCGTCGAACGCATGCGAAAGCACGCTCCGCTCGCTCGCTCGCTCGCTCGTCCGTCCGGCCATCGGAAGAGGAAACGGGCAGAGGATCGCTGCGGGTTTCAAAGGAGGAGGGCACCTCTGCCGAGAAACGGGGACACGTCCCAACCTCGTAAACGGGAACACCAAAGCGTGCTTGACTCGCGAACGAGGAAGCGACAGTTAGGCAGTCGCCGGTGTCATCGCGTCCTCGGCGAGACGAGGTAAGCAGCCGCGGCAGCAAAAGTAGCAGAGGTAGAGGAGAGAGGAGAGGAGAGGAGAGAAGCCAGCGGTGGTGGTGTAGCAGCAGCAGCAGCAGCAGCAGCAGAGAGGAAGAGGCCACCTTTCGGCCGAAGCGAGTCTCGAGCCGAGTCGACTCGAGCCGAATGGCTCGCTTCCGATCCACTTTCGTCGGCGGCCTCCCGGCGGCTCCGTGATTTTCTCTTTCCTTCTTTCGGGGCCCCGGCTTTTGTCCGGCCAGACGCGCTCGCTCGCGCGCGCGCGCGCGAGATCGATCCCCGCGGCTCGGCCGGCCGGCCGTCCGGAGATATAAGTCTAGGCAGACGGAAAAATCAGCAAAGACGTGGGTCGAGGGAGCTGTCGTTACGGCACTGCCAATATCTTTCGGTATGCAGCAATAAACGAAGAGGGCAATAAATCGAGCGGAATAACTGGCCACACCTGTGCACGGTGTGCGCCGACGACGGTAGGTGGGCACGTAAAAGTCCCGAGAGCAGCACGATCACCCGCGCGCGCGCGCCTTCGAATCGCCTCTCTCGCAACACTTCTGCAAAACTGTATTTCACGTCGCGGCCCCCCCACCCCCCCCCCCCCCCCCCCCCCCCCCCACAAAGTGTCTCGCCGCCCCGGCCCCCCCCCCCCCCCCTCCCCCTCGCGCCTCTCGCCGATCGCGGATCTACCCGCTCGTCCCACGGATCCATTTCGTCCTGGATCCTCGCGCGCGCGCGCGCGCGGACGCGCTCGTCGTCGCGATGGCTTCTCCGCTCGAAAGCTCCTAAGAAACGCGAACGAGATTCCACCCTCGGGAGAGTAGCGAGCGTCTGCGCGCGCGTTCCGCCCACTCGTACAATATCGAGCAACTATTTCCTCTGCGGCCGGCTCGTTCTTTCCGCTGGAATGCGGTGCACTTACGACGGAACGTCATATCCTGTGTCACCGCAGGTGTGACCGCGAGGTTTACGTTTTTCCTCGCGTTCCGCCGGCCGAAAAGAAAACGGCTCGATACGTTTTCGATGCGCCAGTTGTCCTACCCGGGTGCCAACCGAGGTCCGATTTCGCGCGAAGCGGCTTGGGAACCGGATGGGAAACGGCGGACAGGCCCCGCGCGCGCGCGTGCGCGCGTCGGCTTTTATCGAGCCGAGGAAATCGCGTGAAAGGCTCGCGCGCAGGCCGGCTCGTCGGCTGTCAGAGTTCTTGCGGCGAAGAATGCGCGTGTCGAGGGGAACGAATTCTCGCGTTTCTGCCGACGACGACAACGACGACGACGACGACGAGAGCTCGTTGAGCCTGTGCGTCGCGCAACGCGTTAACTTTTCACGGCTCGGCTTTCCGGCAGCGCGCGCGCCGGCCTCGCGTTGCGAAAACCGCCGCGACCGCTATCGGATACGCGTATCGCGCCACGTCCACCGTTTTCTTGCGAGCGACCCAAAATGAAACACGCGAGCGAACCCGGTCCCCGCTTCTTCCGCTTTCCCTCGAATCGGTTTCCTGGATCGAAGGTAGCGCCTTCCGTTCGGCAACTCGGACGATCCGGGCCGCGATTTTAATCGCGTTACGAGTTACGCGCAAAGACTTTCACGGCACTGACGTCATTAGCGTAACGTCCGAACGCGAAGATATCGAAAGGCGCGCACCAGGCGCATGCTTCGAAGAAGCCTGAACCGGCACGGCCGTTTCATTATCGTCCCGTAAAAGCGATTTCGTAACGAGCCTCGAGTAGTCATAGAGTTCTACGAATCCGCGTGCCCCACATACCTCTCGTGAATCACGAATTCGTGCCGCGTTTAGAACCGCCTTTAAAATCGCCCGGTCGGGCCTCTCCGTGAAACCGGACGAGAATCGGCCGCGACGGGGGACCGGTCACCTGGACGAGTCACCTCCTCGACAGGCACCGCGCGCCGACAGGTAGAAGGAAACCGCGAGGTCCCTCGCGTGCGACCGGCGCTGCTGGCTTGTCTCGCCGCGTACGGTTCCGATCGATTCGGGACCCCCGGTTTTCTCGATCGATTGACCCGCATTACGTTAACAGAGCCGCGCGCAGCTGGCCCTTGGCCGATGTTTACAGCCGCGTGGATCGCGATGAATGTACGTGCGAGCTGAATCTGGGACACCGGCGAAGAGAGAACGCGCGTATGGCGAACGCAAACTTTTTGGACGGTACTGCGCGATCACACGAAACTTACCCCTGGCCCGGGCCACGGCTGTTACGCGGTCTTTCGAATCGATTAGGGTCGCGCACGACGGCGAGGGCAATTATCGCGATTACTAGATTGATGCCTTTGTGCGAGATTAGAGTCGTTTAAACGTAGTTTAAGTACAAATGGCTTTGGGTTGTTAGTCATTTCTTAAATTATCGGTAATAGGTTATTATTATAATTAACATGATTATTTTATATTATTATGTAATTAACTCTGATTTTTGTTTTAATAATAAGTAATTTTTTTCTACTAATAATAATTTGTTAAACATTTGCGATGGTCGTCGCTCGATAAATTCGAGTTTGGCAATGTTTCCGGATGAGATTCGACATTTCTACGTGATTTAAAATAATTTAATATATTTATATACACGGATAAACCCCCACTTTTACAATAAAGAACAAAAACATAAGATATTAATACTGGCTGCAATTTAGATAAACATTTAAACTCGTATAAATTTTGTGATACTGACTGAAAATATATTTGTAAAAAGAGTTTAACGAGTCAAAAATCTAAAAATTGAAAATAATACAAGAATATGCCACGTATTAATATTACTATTATCTTTTTCTTTTCTCCTGTAAAAATAGGATTTACCTATAAATAAATATCCTTAGATCCTGGCATAAAGCCTTGACAGTTCTTCGCTCGGTTATTTTCGTCGCGTATAAAATCCGCTTCGTCCAGTGATGACAGATCGCGTAGTATCGCGTAGAGTAATTGTGGTTGATTGCGAAAGGGAAGTCGTGGAATGCAACGGACGCGGACGACACGAAATCGTTGGTGATTCATCGGTGTTTGATGCCGGTTGTCCAAGACAGTGTGCGGACGGTGATTTCGATGGACGGTAACGAGAGAAGACTCGGATAGGATTAATCGGCCCCCAGGAAACGAGATATATCTTGCGCTTAGGGTCTTAAAGGACGCGCGGAGGCTGCCGGGCGCGCTCCGTTCCCGCGAACCCGAGAGACAACACGCACGAGGGGGTGGCTGCCGCCGTTGCGACACGATAGAGAAAATGCGGGCAAGGTTATTCCCTTTCCAATGCACGCCACAATGGATACACGGAACCGCAGCGATCGCCGATATGGCCCCGCGAAGTAGGACGCCTCGAGGTGGGATAGCTAGATCGAGTGTTACTTTCGAGCGATTTCTGGACTTGGCCGTTCCGTCCAGCCGAGACAAATTCGAACGTCGGGGAGCAAACCAGTCGCTGGCAAACCCGTACCGCCAGATCTCTTCGACCGCTCCGGCTATTAGATTGCTATTCCGCGCCGCACGGTGCCCGATTATTTATTTATTGATTTATTTGCTCGTGCGTTACGGATAGGAACGAGGCTAGGCAAAAATCGCGATTCCTCGAATTATTGTGCTGGATTTATGTAGATTATGAATTAGGTGAACATGGAATTACTATATTACTACTACCATAAATAATATGTGAATATTGTTGCCAACAATTATCGTATCGCTTTTGCCACAAATAATAAATGTAACTTTTCTGTGATTTTAAATCGCTCGTTTTTATATTCTTATACGTTCTTGTTTAATCGTTAATTAAGAGATATAGTATATTTTCTTTATCTTTGTAAAAAAGGGTTTCTATCCGTGATTGCCAAATAAAAAACTAAATAAACAAATAACGCTGTTGAATTATTTAATAAATATTCAAAAGTTCGATTTAACCTTCCCTAAAATTGTTTAAGAAACAATGAGTAATAAGGGAGTAATAAGGGAGGTGTTCAGGTAAAAATTAACTACCAGCAATTTACCAGAAAAATTTTGAAGATATTCATTTTAATAGCAATTTTTACGCCGATTCCAACGCTCTGCAAATTATTAATTCTTTTGACAATAGAAAAATTTCTATGAAAAAAATCTACTGTGAAAATATCAGCTCGAAAACTCGTCCGAGCTATTTGATTTTTGGTAATAATTATTACTATCGAGAGAGAAATTCTATTCTTACAATTTTATTCCACCTTATCGAATAAAAAATATCTAATCAAATAAAAATCTATATAAAAATATATATACCGCTCAATTATAATATATAACGCTGAATCATTCCTTAACACTACCAATCCCTAAAAGTAACCATTGAAAACAATAACAAGGTCCATTCAAATCGATTTTTATAAAAATATCCGCTTCGATTAAGAAATTTCTTAACCAATTTTCTCTGAAAGAATTTTTCTAACATCACACTTCTCTGCTCCAGGATAGTTAGAAAGGTGAGCGCTCAACGTCGCATGTTTCACGTGCAGACGAACGATACCAATAATCGCCGTCGAACGCGAGAGTTTCTCGAAACCAAAGAAAGTGAAAATAAGAAAAAAAAGAAAAAAAGAAGTGGCGCCTCGCGCCGTGACTCGAAAGATGATCGAATCTGCATATCGGCGATCTCGATCGGAGTTTCGTCTTTCGCTGCGACCGCCGCCGTAGCAAAACCAAAGACTGGATGGTTGCCTATACTATATTATGCTTATACTATAGGGTTTGCCTATAGCAGGTTTTGGACTATGTATATCCGTTGATCCGGTCGCTCGATATAGGAGCGGATCGAATCGGCGTCGATTTTTCGATCCCCGTGGCTCGATTCCGGGACGAGTTTTCTCCGAACTCCGAGCTTTCGTTGGCAGAAACGAACGAAACGGAGCGAAAGAAAACAGTCCGCCGTAGGATTGAGTTGAATCGAGTCGAATCGTATCGAGCCGAGCCGAGCCGAGTCGAGCCGCGCCACATCGATTCGATTCCACTCGATTCGATTCGTAGCGTCGCTCTCTCGCTCGACTTGGCCGACCTTCACCCGGCTACCGTCGCCATTATGCTGGTTACACACCGGTCGTGGCTGTAATTTACGGTTAACCGAACGGAAACCGAAGGGGAGCGACCGCGTTGGAGTAACGAGGTCGTCGCGCATAGGGTCTTAACGAACGAACTACGACTCCCTCTTTCTCTTTTTTTTTCTCCTCGTGATCGGCAAAGAGAATATCGCCGAGCAAAAGTAACGCCGACACGATAAATAGAACCCTTTTGCTTGCTATAGTGTACTGCTATGGGGTGGACTTCTTAACTCAGGACATGGAGATCTTTAAAACTCAAATAGAGTAACCCTTCATCGGGTTTTATTGCAGTTTAACTTATTTTACTTCTTCATGTATATCAAATAAGTTCAATTTCTTTTATTTATTTATATATATTAAATAGATTTGATCTATTTTATTTATTTATTTATATTTATTGTATTAGAGCGAATACTTGCCACGAATGAGAACGAAACAAAACTCGTACAGTAGCAGCGAATGCATAGTAGAGAAAATATAATGAAGGAGTAATGATAATAATAACAATAATGTAATAAATGTAAAGTAAATGATACAATTAGGAAGACAAGCATTCGTAACCTGATTATATTAATATTAATAACAGAAGCAAATTAATTCGAGTTCGATAATTATTGTGTTTCCTTCTTACTTGTATGTATTCTTTCTTCTGAAACTGTCCTTTAGTCCGCTTGTAAATAAATAACTAAATTAGAGATAGCTCATAACCTGATGTGTAGATTTTTTTGAGATCACGTACGTCGGATTTCTGAATGTTTTGCTTTCTTTTTCCATGGAGTATCTATTTCAACAGAGACTCAGATCTTGATAAGTCCTTTTTAAAAATGCAAATTATTATTTATTGGATATAACTAGATAAAAATTAAATATAGTTATAATCTTAAAGGTTCAGCTTAATTTTTAATTTTAGCTTCAATTCTCGTAACATATTAGTCATCAGTCGTCTGCGGTTTTTCTGTATTTATCACAAAAATGACTCGATAAAATATCGAGGAGTAAACACATTCGAAATACTCAAGAACGTTTCAAGAACTTCGTTTACTGAAATTATTAAAAGAAAGAGTATACTTTCAGTAAATTTCTGTCTTTCAGAATTGAGTTAGACAATTTTTATTTTGTGTAAAAATCCGCTTTTTAAACAAAATCCACTAGAATACTTATAGTTTTTACGTTTTTACGAATAGTTTTTAGTTTCCTTTAGTTCTGATTCTTGTCATAATTCTTTAATCATCTTGCAACTTTCCGACATTATGAATCTTACTACGTATAAATGTATTACAGACCATACAAAGATAAAACGAATCAAACAATTTAATTTTCTCTGGACATAAACGATTGTAATTAAATGCAGACTTTAAACTGTTTTTTTACTGTTGATTTTAAATTTGTTCCTACTATTATTATTACTATTATTACTATTGTTATTATTATTACTACAAATTATTGCTTAAGAGAACTCGGAACTGTTTAAATTTCAATGGATGTGAAGAGTTATCAAAGGATTTCAAAATTTCGAGTATCCCACCCCTAAATTAAATAACAAAATAAATAAAAATATCCAACGTTAGTGGACGCGCCGCCTCGCGTTTCGTCTTCCGAGAGAGAGGCTCGCACGAAAAAAGTCGTCGACGCGAGAGTTTCGCGAGCCGCGTGGGCGTCGAACAGGCCACGGAAGGTCGCGCAATCTGATTTTCGAGGATAGAACTCGTTGCCGGGAGACACAGGCGACGAGATAGCCGCCGGGGCGAACGAAAAACGCGGTTCTGCGTTTTCAAATGGGCCGCCCACGCGCGTCCGATGTTTCGCGACGCGAAACGCTCCGGGTTCGGCGGCCGCGTCTCTCTCTCTCTCTCTCTCTCTTTCTCTCTCTCTGGCAGCAACGGATCGTGACCCACGGATCATCGTGATCGCCGACCGAGATCCATTTGCCCTTCCCCGTCGAGGCCCGGCTCTGCCTGTATCTTGCTTGTGTCGTAATATCTCCACCTTCGGTACCGGCTTTCGCCTCGTGATCGATCTCGATCCATAGATCATTCCATCGAGAAACGTTCCCCCCCGCGCTCGCTCACAGGCACGAGATTCGCCGAGATTTTCCATCTCCGGACAGGCATCGAGCGAGATCGAGCGATTTTTCGCCGTGGACGGGGTCGTGCCGCGATCGAGATCGCCGAACGATTCCGTCGAGTCATCCGTCGCGATCGAGACACGCGC
Organism: Augochlora pura; assembly: GCF_028453695.1. Taxonomy (NCBI): domain Eukaryota; kingdom Metazoa; phylum Arthropoda; class Insecta; order Hymenoptera; family Halictidae; genus Augochlora; species Augochlora pura. The sequence goes on along the minus strand of NC_135774.1, from coordinate 9,888,300 downwards.
ACGGATCCGGAACGAAATCTCGATCCCGGTTTTTCAACGCGCGCGCGCGCGCGACGATCGACGATCGAACGCGCGGTGATCGTCGGAACGAATTCCCGCTGTTTCATCGAGCTCGAAGGACAAATCGAGAGCAAGAGAGGTCTGGAGAGGAGGAAGAGAGGTCTAGAAAGGAGCAAGAGAGGTCTAGAGAGGAGGAAGAGAGGCCTAGAGAGGAGGAAGAGGCGAGTAACGATCGGCGGAATTTCTCGTTATTCCATCGGAGTCCGCAGCCCCTGTTCGCGACTCTGGGTGGCTTCCTTCGAGTCTAAGAACACGAACTCGGGAAGAGAGTTATTGATCGGATGAGCGAGCAGCGCGGCAGTGAACGGGCAATGATCACGACGACCTTGAGAAGAAGGCAACGTTTGTTCGGCGATGCAACGCGCGCGCGGCATACCATCGTATTTTCTCACCCGTGAAGATCGAGCCACTGCACTTTTTTTCCTATCTCGCTCCCTCGGCGGGGACCAGAGCAAGACGAGCACAGGCTACGAGAGAGACAGAGACAGAGAGAGAGGGAGAGGGAGAGAGAGTTCGCGACGATCCGACAGTGATCACCGTTGGCGACCGTTCCGATCGAACGGCCCGATAAATATAATTAAGGCGACGGGAAGCTGAAGAGCCCTCGACACGGAACGCCACGACCGTTTTATCATCCGCTGTATCTGTATCGGCGATAATCGCCGTCATCGCGCGGAAGGGATGTTAATAAGACGTCGTGCTCGCGGCCCGAACCTCGTCGAGTCACGATGTCCTCCTCGGAACGTACGACCGAACAGTCAAAACAGGAAACCCATCGACGAGCTCTGTGCGGTCGTCTCGATATTTATTCATTTACGGGGCGAAATCCCTTTGGGTAACAAACAAAAGATTGGAAGCTATTGGCTAACGGTAAGAGTCGATGAAGTGATGCACTTGATATACAAAATGCGACGAGATAAGAAAGAAATGCAGTTTGTAGCAGATGTTCTGAAAGTCTGAAATTATTATCGTCGCTGTTCAACGTGATGTGATTCTTTTAGTACACTGGTGAAATGACTGGGTCTATTTGGACCCGGATTACAAATAATACTGTTAGTTGATTAGTTTCTGCTACTTGATTTTATTTTGTTTTATTATGGTCTATATGAAGTTAACGTGTCTAACACTTGAAATGTTTCACCTAAAGTTAACACATTCCCTTTCAATCTCCAAAGCTGAACCGCCAATATGCACTACAATATGAAAACAACCATCAATATGAAATCAATTCTAAGTAAAAGACACCTTACAGAACAATTTCAACAACGACAAAGGAATTTCCCAAGTTATTGCCTTGCTAAAACACATTTTACTTGACAACGAAGTTCGCACAATAATTACAGTCGTCGCTAATAACCAATATAGTTAATACGACGCTTGGCCTTTAAGTAAGAAAAACCTTAACAAACACGTAGAAAATAATTGGCCAATAAAATTAAAAATAAACCTAACTGTACTCATTTAAATAGTTTGGAACTAGAATACTATGGAACCATTAATGACCTTAACAAAAAATAAAAGATCGACTAAGTATAGTGTATTTAAAAAGAACAAAGACCAAATTCGATCACAGGATAGTCACGAAACATTAAAACAACGGTAATAATACTTTCGGCGTCCTCATCGTCGAATGTCGTAACTAAGAAATCAATTGTAACCACCGCGGTAATACCTTTAATTACGTGCTCGAATTGCGTGTGCTTCTCTTGTTTGTAAATAAAGAGAAAAATAAATCAATAATAATGGTCATCGAATGCCATTGGACAGCCCTCGATACGGCATTTAAACGGGTCGCTGCTGGAAGGAAACGCGATCGTCGAACAAGGACTTTCGAAACCTGCATCCTTCGTCTCAAAGGGGAGTATTGTTATGTTAAGTGAAAAGACGCGCCCCGGGTACAGCATGGGAAGCATCCTGAAAGGCAAAGGACGCCCTTTCAGGGGACGGAGACCGAAAGACCGAAGTAGCAGCGACAGACAAACAGATAAAGAGAGAACGAGAGAGAGAAAGAGAGAGAGAGAGAGATAGAGACGTCGAGGGCACAGCTGTTGCTCGTCTGGAGGCAGCTGCGTCCTATGGATCGCAGCGCCGCACAGTGGTCGATATTCCTTCGAAAAATGGGACGAGAATCGTTACCGCTTGTAAACATAACAATAAAATCAAACATCTTCGTAAGTGCACGTATCGTTTCTCTACAGTAATGACGAAACATTATTGACGATTTTTACTTTTCCTTTTATTGCTAAATGAATGAGACTTGTTATTGGAAGGTCTGACGTTATGCAGAGCATAAGATTGTATATGACTTTCGCGTAATAGAGCTAAGAGATTTTCAGCTATTTTTAGATTTTGTGGCTGCAGTACTAAGTACCATATTAAATTGCACAGGAAATGATTAAAACCAGTAAATTCCAATACTCGTGTAATACTCTAGTAGTCATATTGTAGACTGTAACACGAATTTCATTTGTTATAGAACTACTTACTTTGTTATTAGAATCAGGATTGTTATGCAAGATAAAAATTATCTGCCTTCGTTGTCTACAACAGAAGATAAATAACGATGTACCTGTTGCTTTAGTAACAAAGTAAAAATAGGAATTTAAATTCTTCTAATTATTATATCTTTATATTATCATATTATTCTTCCATTATTATATCACTTTGGTATTTTAAACAAATAGCAGCACGCTCGTTTTGATAATGGAAAAACGTGACAATCAAAATTTAAACAGCTCCAAATTGTTCAAACATTTTCAGTTATTATTGAACGTAAATGTGTGAAGCCTAGTGATTACAATTATCAGACAACAATAAATCAATCTCCGCATTTTCCACTCGCGAGACAATCTCTCGCCGATTTCGGCCCCATTTCCTAAGAAAGTCGGCCGCCGCCGCGAGACGCGGTCCGAGTGCATCGAGAGGGTAAAGAAAAATCACGCGTCGATCCTTGAACGCGGTCCCGAAAGGAAATCCAACGAGAGCGCGAGTCCGCGTTCACGAGAAAGCGGAGCCACGAAATTGGAAGAGAGACCGCGGGAACGCGGCAAACCGGATGCCGCGCGATTATTTAGCGGGCAGATCGGGTAACCGCGATGCACCCTGGGATCTCGTTTTTCCCCCCTCGACGGAAGGTCATCGACGACCGGATCGCGAACGCTCCAACAAGCAGGCACACACACGGCCGGTGCTCTGTCGCGCTAATTGCAGGTGCCGTTACCGTTACTTTCCAGATGGCATGCCCGTTTCTGTCGCGCTGCCTCGTCCGCTCCAATCGGAGCGCGCGCGTTCCTCTCCGCGCGAGAGCCGCCGGTCTGGTTCTGCGGCGCGCGCGCGCGCGATCTATCGCGTCCGCGCGACGACCGGCTTCGCCGAATTCGCGAAACGCGGACGGCTCGCTCGCTCGCTATAGCGTGGAAATGTCGGAGCGGCGAGCGCATTGCTCGCGGTCTCCGCATTCCCCGCTCGGGAGAGCAGAATCTATTTTCAAGCGACGCTAAACTCCTCCGGTCCGCACGTCCCCCACCTGTCTCCTGTCTCCGTGTATTCTAAGACGCGACCCGACACCGTAAAAAGCAACCGCCGCCGCCGCCGCCGCGTCCCGCTGCCCCGCAACTAAAAAGTATCGTTCCGCCGATCGAATTTGCTCTGGCTGCTCTCTTCTTGGCTCCGGCGAGACCGCCCCCCCCCCTCTCTCTCTCTCTCTCTCTTTATCTCTCTCGGCTCGACTCGTCTCGTCGCGGCTCGTTAAAACGCGCGCGACTCCGAGCCACGTAATAAGATTGCGCGGAAAAACCGTGTCATGCTACTTCGCCTCTTATGCTCCGCACACATCCTTCGGCTGCTCCGCGCGCGCGCGCGCACAGATTGCGCAGCTTTCGGAGCTGGTCCCGCGAAATGGAACACCGATGCAGCGTTCCACGAATTCGTGTGACTGGTAATACCCGTTATGGGGTTTCGGGGCTGAATCAGCCAGATTATTATGATAATAATGACGATAATTGATTCATGGGTACGGGTTGAAGAACCCGTTTTTATCGGAGAGGAATAAAAACGGAAAGAGATTTTGGGGGACCGTTACACGAGTACTATATAAAATATATATAATAAAATACGTATATATCGAATAAATGAATATTATAAATAAAGTAATAAATAAATATAATAATAATAAATATATACACAGGAAAAATATATACATAATGATACAATTATAAAAGAAGAATATAAAATATAAAAGAAGAAAAAGAAAGAACTAGTACGGTAGATATAATATTGCGTTTTTGCAAAAGTAATTTTGTTTCTCCAAGTAGATAACTTAGAAAAAAAGCAATAATAATAGAAGCTACCTTTACACCAACTTACTACTACATATACATATAATAAATATAGTAAACAAGTGCGGTGCGAAAAAATATAATAATAGAGAAATTATCAAAGGCATGCAAGTAACACCGTTGTTAGAAAATAAGTATCAAAGAAGAATTAATTGAAAAAGAAAGAAATGTCACGTTGTACATTGATGAAGCATAGCTAGAACAATAGCAGTGTATCTGAAAGGCGATGCTTATATTACTCATCTTTTCTCAGACGAATGTTAATCTGCGTGTAATAAATAGCCTCCGGTATTATTCTTACGCTTTTTCTAAATGAATTTGAGAAATGAGAAACGCGTTTGAGAAAACATGTAGCATACTGCGTCATAACGGGACAAAAAATGGAGGCTTTTTCTTGATCGCTTGCAACCATCCCCAAACAACGTCTTTCGAGAAGACGTCACGATCCCATACGGACTTCCATCGAAACAACATGGCGATCAAACGATGCGAAGTGTCACTCAATTTTGTCGAAATATTTCGAAGCAAACCACACATTGTAACACCATTATTATTACTATTGTGTCCTTATCAATAACATTATTATTATTATTATTATTATTATTATTATTGTGACCACATTATTGTGTTCTTATTCGAATGTTTAAATATTAGTGATGAGAGAATAAAATTTGATTTCTACCTAAAGAAATGGATAAACGGATATAACTGCTTATCATTATAAATCTCCATCACTAGTCTGATTCGTTAAAGTACGGCAAGGGGTTAAATATCTCTTTACTATATCATATCGCTAAAGTTTCAATCGGAAAGACCCCATCAACTCATTTACTTTGTCATATACCTAATTTTAAACGGAACTTATTATGGACAAATTACTATGGACAACGCAACACAGAATCTCGGAAGAACTAAAAAATTCATTTGCCTCGTGAGTCACCGGTTTTGGTCGGAATCCATTCGTCTCGGCACTCGAACCACGGGCATCGATGTTTGCGCAGGGAAATACCGCGTCAGTGATTCACGGGAGCCGACCGCCCGCTCCCCATAGATCTTTGCGCAAAGTTTGGAACACGTTCTCCGAGACGCGGGAAGAAGCGTCTCTCTCTCTCTCTCTCGTCGTCGATAACTGTACCCTGAGTCATCGCGCGGCGAAACGGACGAACGGAAAGTAAACCTCGCGCGATCTTGACCTTCGCGGTGATCTACAACGTCGAACGCGCGTGATCGCGTTAACGATCCAGATGGGAGAGCGCAGCTAAATGTTCCCTTTGTCCCGGGCGTGTCCAGGGGCGAGAAGGCGCCGCTCTATCCGCCGATCGCGGCGAAGCTGGATAAACGTCTAGCGCGGCATCCTCCGCCGTTCCCTCCGGTCCACGCGAACGGCAAAAGTAAATCGACGCGAAATGCCGAGACCGTGACGAACTCGGGGAGACGTTCGAGGGCCGAGAGGCTCGAGAGGGCGAACGTTGCCGGCCGATAAAGCGCCGGTATATGCGCTGGCATACGCCCGGAGTCGGTGGTGTCGAACGTTCGCGTAGAATCGCTTAATTGGCGAAAAAGGAACAGCGGGCCGCACGAAACGTTCGCTACAGTTTATTTACACTCGCGAATAACGACCTATACGCCGATATAGCCATAATATTTACACAGAGAGACCCCTTTCCAGCGAACGTTCACGGCGTCGGACCGTCGCGATTCGCGCGGCTCGGTCCCGTTTCCACTTATCTACGCCTCGGCGAACAAAAGATCGGTCTGGAAAGCGAGCGATACCCGATTGATATGGCTGCGGACGCTGCAACGTCGGTTGCAACTGCGCCGAGTGCGTCGTCTCGCGGCGACACCGACGCGGCGGAGGGACGGGCGACGCGCGACGCTCGCTTTGCATTTAATTCGTTACGAATGGTTACGCAATTAAGACATTTCCAAGGAATCGCGACGTCGGCTGTTTGAATTCCAGCGTGCCATAACAGAACGCCGTTGGACAAACAATCGGCGGGGAAAAAAAACGTTTCCTTGGACCGCGAGTCCGATTAACACGAGGCAATTATTGTTATTTGTTAGCGTACCGAGCGGTCGCTTATTGTGTTCGTAACAGTTTAACGCTTCGGCTGTCGCGCAAACGACTCCAAAAATGTCGCGATGGTGTCTTATTTAATCGAATTAAACCGCGTAAACTTCTGTTGCGGTTGTTATTTTTTGGACATTGTTACGTTTCGTCGATTGTTGTGAAATTAGGAAGACGAAATTAATTTTTAAATGAATATTCCGATTTCACTCACGAAATAATAGTAAAAGATTTCGGTGTAAAAAAGTAGATTCTGTGTAGAGAAAACTAAAATAAAAGTCGCAAAAGTGATAGTTTTAGGATGCAGAGTAATTAGCATGATTAATCGTACTCTTAATACAATTTTCATACGTTGTGAAATGGTGTACGCAATAAAGTAGTGTGCCATTCTTTAAATGTTTAACAGCGCGTGCAAGGCGCACAATTACCGGAGATAAAGTGTGACCTCTGATCACTTGCAAACAAAATATCGATAATTTCCTTCCATATAAAATTATACTCTAGAATGTACAATCGTATAATTTTTAATATTTTTGGTACACTAAAGAGTGCGACACCCGTATATATAAATAAATTCCAACACCTATTACGTAGCGTTTAAAGAAGACATTATTCTGCGCACATAAGTCGATACGTTTAGTATCGTAAATTATTCGTGACAGAATAACTGCCTGTTATTTATACTGACATAAAACAACCAACGTTTTTGTAATTCCTCAATCACCCCTAACCTCGCATATATTTTCTTTTATGTAGTAACGCGTTGTTCCAGTGTAAGTAAAATAAACAAATAAATAGGAATACGCGCGATACTGGGAAAGTAGCGAACGCGTGCAGGCGGATTGGACGCTAGTGCGGCTACCCTCCCGACTGAATTAAATTTGGAGCGTGCCGCAGGTGTTTGCCGGGCGAGCAGCTGTTATTTAGCATTTGCAGGGACCGGGGAGACGGCTGCAGAAATCTTTGCAACGGTGCAACGCGTTCAAAAGGGAGTCGGCGCGAAATAACGTGGTACGTGCTCCGAGAGAGAGAGTATGGTTTGCCGTTGCGGTGCTGCCGGAGTGAGGGCCGGCGAGGAATCGCGACGCCGCGACCGCCGATAAATATTAATGTTCCATGATAATTTACCGTGCGAAAAATCCGGCGTCGCAACCGCACCGAGAAACGTAACCGCGTGTGCAGTCGCAATCGATGCGGCGACGGGGTCTCGCGCTGGTACGTGTAAACGACAACAAACATCGCAGCCGGTGGTGGCCTATATTATCGCGGCCAGCAACGAGAGTACACTCGCTACCCACTTCCAGCGATTGGCGAACAAAAAGATCGCCGTGGAAAACGGCGCTCGGACAAAATGGAGGATGAACGCGCGATTGGCCGTGACCAGAATATGCAGCTACACCCGTTTCATCCTCTGGTACGCTTCCTCTTTTTTTTTTCTCTCCTCGCGGGGAATTTCCGACGGAAGCGCCTCGGGCCGGGAGGCGACTGTTGCTTTCGCGAAGAAATCGGACCGTGAGTCTGCCGCGACCTGTTGCCTCGGCTCCGAAAGGAATTTCGTAAACAGAAGGCGAGCACGTGCCTTCTTTGTCACGCGATTTCGCAACGTTTGCCGACCTTACCGAGCCCGCGCGCGTTTATCGGTATCGTTCCGCGGACTTGCCCGCGTCCGTTCGCGAAAGAAGGAAAAGTAGCGCGCGATCGTTAAGAAGCGGCCGATAGATCGGATCGATCTGCTCGGTAGCTGGATCGTCCGAGGGATCGGCCCCGCCGAGATGATTAATATTAGAAGCGAATTAACTGTGTCGCGTGACCATCGCGCGACCCGATTCCAAGATTTCTCTTCGACGGTTTCTTACGATCGACGAGTCATTCGGGACACGCACCGGACCATCTTCCTTCCGCGGATGGTCCTCGACCTTGCACAGTTTCGGAGGAGCTGCTCCGCAGCCGCTCGCAGCCTCCTCTTTTCAGCTCTCTCCGCTCGGCCGGAGGAGCAACGGAATTCTCGCGGTGGTTCGACAGAGACGGGAGACTGTGCCGGAGACCGAGAGAGAGAGAGAGATACGCCGCCGTGTAGACCGAGGTCGTAAAAGAGTATCGGCGTGCGCGAAGTCTCGACCTCGATCTCTCGCGGTAGGGGCACTTTCTTTCTCCGGCAGGATACAGGCAGGATGCAGACCGGGGCCGAGAAGTTAGGGGTGCCCCGGGTCTGACCACAATCTTCCACCGACCGGAGGACCCCGTTTTTTTTCTCTCTCTCTTCACGGTCGAACAGTCGTCCCGAAGAATCGTTCGCACGCTTCGGCTGCTCCGTTCGAAATCCGAGACTGGGAACGGATCGGATCGGAGCGGAGCGAAAGCAAATAGAGGATTTTAATTAGCGCGACGGGAACCGCGTGGCGAATCGGCGACCTCGCGAGGTCGTCGAAGGAATGCGGTGCTATTTCAAGTCGGAAGCATAGGCGACGCGGTAACCTCGTTACACAAAGAGACGAGCACATAGGATGTTGAGACGACGGGGCTTGCCGCGGGGAGGCGAAGAAGGGCGAGGGAAGCTGAGGCGCGGTGGAACCGAGCGAACAGAGGGAAGAGAACAGCGGAGAAAGGACGATGAAGAAGAAGAAGAGGAGAAGAAGGGAAGAGTAGAAGAGGGAGAAAGAGAGAAGTCGGACTCACCGTGCGAAAGGTTGTTCCTCGACCTCATACAGCTCCTCGAGGGTCTGTTTCGAGAGAAGCCTCTCCAGTCTCTGGGGCGTGGGAGCGAGATGCCCTGGGATGCTGGTAGTCTCGAACTGGCTGTCCGCCGTCATGGCCGCTGCCGATTCGACGACGCGTCAATCGTATCAACAACTCCAAACGGTGGGCCGCGGATAATCCACAACAGACTATCAAAATAATTTCACTCGAACAGATGTATCACAGCCAGCTATATTATCCACGTTGCAAAGTATCCGTGTTGCACGAGACTAGGAGCGGGTGCCGATGCAGAGGCGGGGTTTTTATTTTCTTTTTATCAAATCAAGAAACAAGGGGTAACGACGATCTCTCTGGTTCGATCACTGGGGGGTTTTCACGGATTTTACTCGCGTTTCAATCGCGGCGACGGCGCAACGGCGAACGGATCACTACGTCACTGGCGCGACAGTTCGCGGCACGCATCTCTCCGTTATCTGGCCGATCGTCGGGACGTGTCTCGCGACCACGAAATCCGGTATCGGGGACGAGGGCACAGGTCTCTCGACGAAGACTCGCACGCACCGATCGCTAGTCGCGATACAAGGCAGGCACGCGCTTCTATCGTGCAAGCCTTACCACGCGCGACCGCTCGTCGCGACGGTTCACCAACAATTGAACCTTCCGCCGCCGCTTCGCTCGATCCCCACTCTCCCGTTGGTGTGCCCCGAGCTCCTTCGCTATCTCCACACCATGGAGGGGAAAGTACATCCCCTCTTCCGCGCTCTGTCGACCGGTGACAGTCGGCACTGTACGGAACCGAACCGGACCGAACCGAACCGAAACAAGCCGAACAACCTTCGCCGCTACGCCGCTGCACCACCGATGCAACCATGCAGCGAACAACTCCGAAAGGCGAAAGAAAGATGCACCCCGACAGGCATGCACCGACCGCCACTTCCTCTTCTCTTCTCTTTGCACGGTCTCGAGACTGCGAGCATGCTCGTCCCGGTTCGCGCGCGCTCTCTCTCTCTTCTCTTCGCGGCGTTCCTCCGAATTCTTCGAAAACGAATAGATATAGATACTGCACTCGACAAGACTGCGTTTCTATTAATCCCTTCCCGTACCATTTAGCTCGACGAACCTCGGGCCCGAGCGGTCCGCATCAACGCGCGCTAAACAGACCAGACTGATGTTTGTAAATCATTAGAAAATCAGATGTTTACGTTGGGCCCAAGGATGTGTTCGCGACTCATCCTCGCGATATTTATGTTCGGCCCAAGTATCTGTTCGCGAGTCTGACTCGCGATGTTTATGTTTGGCCCAAGTAACTGTCCGCGATATTCATGTTTGGGCAAAAATCTTCATCGCGAGTCGGACTCGCTAAAGTACGGGAAGGGGTTAATAAAGACAAAATGCAGGAGACATTGCTCCAGTATCACCGAGATCGATTTTATCCGAGGAACACTGATCACGTTTGCAACAGACATTGTTGCGGAACAGGGTGGCTGCGCGGAGACTTGAACGCCGCGGCAGGACAGGAACGTTTCGTGCGAAACCGTGCGCGCGGTGGTGGCGGTCTCTCTCGAATTATTTTCGGTAGTTGAAACAACCGTTTTGCGGGACGGTGTAGAGGAACGGTTACGCGACGAACGCGTGAGAAACCGTGAGCTGGTAAATCGACCGGCTTACGGTCGGACGAATAAACGGATCTCGGGGCTCGCGGGGCCTTGGGACCGGCGAGCAAAACGCGGAGAGCCAGAAGGCTTGTAAAGCGTGCCAGGATCTTGTCAACCACCGTACATGATTATGGCGAGCGAGCATGAATAATTGAATGCATAATTTATCGATTTCGCGGCGAAAGAGCGGCCGCGGCAGCGGCTGCGGCTGCGGCACCGGCGAGCCGGCCTGGAGAAAAGAGAGGGGCCCGCGCGATCGCGGCTACGCGCGCACCTCTGCATTATAGATCTCCTAATAAGTCGGTGCAGCTTCCAATGCCGAGATAAATCAGCTAATCTCGATAAGGATAACCGTTGTTTCGACGCAGTTGCTCCTGCGGCCGGACCGCCGTCGTCTCGTCTCGCGGTCGGCCGACGCGAAACCGGACCGACCGTTTTCGGACGGGTCGGTCTCCTCTTTGTCCAACGATTCTCTCTATTAAGAAATTCGATCGGTCGACAAAGCGCGGTCGCTCGCGTTTCCCAACGGGTCTTGCGAAACATCGGCAGGACGAGTTTCTTAATCGAGTTATCTCGTGCTTCCGATGAACCTGGGACTGACGCAATTAATGCACAGGCCGGTCGGATAATATTTCCGTGCGAACGAAATTGTTTTGTAAAATACGAGGGGAGGCCGCGCGCGGAGTACCTGGTAATACCAGAATTCAAGTGGGTTACAGATAGCGCGGAGGCGACGGTTAATAGACTATTCGGTGGCAGGAGCTGGTTTACCGGCACTTATCTAAATCCTTCGACGCGTTTGACCACCCATTTCGAGAAGGATCGCGTCGTGTTCTAGCCAATTAAGAAGGGAAAAGGACAAGGTAAAGCGCCGGATAATGCGCCGACCGATGCCGTGGAACGGCGCGCGTGCTAAAGCATTTATAATTGGACTGGTGTGTGGACCGGTGATTGCTAGCCGTGATCCCGGTGGAACAGGGAAAAGACGCCGACGCGAGTCGACTCCGCTCGACTCGACACGACTCGAAAGAGGATTCCGGGGTACCGCGAACCCGGGGGTATGCGCCCGGCGTTATCGCGTAGACCGGAGGCGCTGCTTCCCGTCGCTGAACGTCGAAAAACCACCTACGACGGGATTTCGAGGGAAGATCTCGCGCGCTCGCGAGAACGACTCTCGATGATGCGCCGCTGATTCATCGCTCGCCGAGTAATCCGCGCGGCGCGCAACCAGTTTTCTAGGATAGCAGTCGTAATCGATGATCCTGGGAAGCGATGCGGCACACGCTGTATCATCGAGTCGAACGATGAAACGTCGTTTCCTTCCCATCGTCGATTTCACGGGCGTTCGAGTCCATTAATACCGGCGAGCCCGCGCAGCACCGCGCCGGGAAACGAACGCTCGCTACGATGATTAGTTTCGCCGGACCCGGTCTCGCGATCGAAAACAAGGCGAACGCGCGAGCGCGCGCGCGCGGCCCGCCGTGCGTGCCATTCGGAAAGAATCGCCGGGCAACCTCGGGTGCGCCTCCTTTCTCTCGTTTCTTTTCTAAACTCGCGTCAGCGCGGTACACGCTCGCGATCCCTCAAGGATAATTTGACACGCGATCCCATTCGTTCGAGAGCGAAGGACAACGAACGGCGGCGCGCTCGCGGCCGCTTTTGCCTACCCGTTTCCGGCCGACCCTTCGATCTTCTAGGACCGCGCGGACCCGTTCGAGACGCGGCTCGAGAACACGTCCCGGTCGGCATTTTGCGCGCAGATGTCGATCGGTCCACACAGCTTCCTTCGGAAAGCGTACACAGCAGGAGGAGCAGGAGGAGCGAGGCCCGGGCTGGGACGAGCGGGGTTCCTGGTAACTTTCCCTCCTACGCACGTAACGCGACGAGGAGGCCTCCGGAGAAAAGACCGATGGGGAGAGAGAGAGAGAGAGAGAGAGAGAGAGGGGGGGGGCAGAGGGAGACGAGAAGAAGGCCCTGTGGCATGCGAGAGAGCCTTTCTAATCCGTCCGACCAGTTGATGTTTTCGTGCCAGTTAGTAGCCGATAACGACGTGGTGCCTAACGCGAGGGGCAAGGACGGCCGAGGCCGACCGAGCCTCTCGCAACGCGCTGCGAACATGCCAGGAAGTCAACACGGAGAAAGAAAGAGAGGAAGCCGATCGACCAATACACACCGACACACCGCGCTCTCCTTGTACTTTCATGTCCTACGCAACTTTACGCCGAAGCGATGCGAGACTGACAAGGGAACACGCCGCGCGCGTTGCTGCTTTTGGCGCGGCGATACGTCCAATTCTGTTTTTACACGGTATTTTCTTTACGCGGTGGTTTTTTTTTTGTTTTCTTTTAGCGACATTTCTTGCACGGTATTCTTTTGTGCGGGATTTGTTTCAGTCCTTGGTCATTAACGGGCATTGTCGACGTGTTGTTCTAGAACCGGATACCCGGGTACCCCTATAATGAACTCCTATATTACGTTACTGTCTTACATAACATTTGCATAATTCTACAGGCACTCGTTTGTATTCATTTCATATTCGCTGTCGCGATAAAATATTATTCTTATCGATTTTCTGTGGAATTTCTATTTCTCTTTAAATTCCAACCCTCCACTCCCATAAGGGCGCACGTGTGCCTCGGTTATTGAACAAATATATATCAAACTTTATTGCCCAATTTGTATACGTTTTCACAAATAAATCGGTTCATATTACTTCCAATTTATGTGAAAACATATGTTATCTAGTGAAGCTGAATGGTATAATGATTTCACAAAAGGCGGAGGACTAATCGTGGAAATAATATATTCAGGTAAAACGTTCTCAGTTGAACGTAAAGGTGAAAAAACTGTACCGACTGATAAGAAAATATTCTAAATTAAAATTAGAAAGCAAATTACTCATACGTGAGGTTATCGTGAAACCTGTTTGGATATATGGAGTACAGTTATGGGGCACAGCCGCGAACTCGAATATAGAAATCATGAAGATTTCTGTTGAAAACTCTTTTCAACGTATGCGGTGTTCACATGGTAATGATAAGGTACGATTGTTATCGGAACATACTAGATGCGATTATTATCACAACACAATAGATACGATTATTATCACAACACAAAATTCCATTAGCTATTTAAATATTAACTCGTATCGATACTAACAATTTTAAATTAAAATATTTTAGATTAAATTAAATAAGTTGTTAAACCTGATGAATGGATTCTCCAAATAAAAATAACATTATTGCAGATATAATGACGAATATAGACAAGTTATTATGTTATAATGTACAGTAAACTAGTGTAACGATGTAAATTACACGCGCGGCAATCGAGCCAAAGACGAAGTTCACTTTCGCTTATTGTCTCAGCATCGTGTCAGCACTACTCTCCTCTTATTGGTCACCGTTTTTCAATAATAACTCCTTAACTAGACCTCGAAAAAAATGTTTGTAAAAGAAAAGCTGCTTAAAATAATCTCAAACATCCTTTTTCGAACACCCTGTATATCACCATTCCAAAACTTCAGTTCACTATTCCATTCCAGTTTCATACGCGCAGCGTTCCCCCGGCGAGCTCGCGTGTGTCTCCGCTGAAAGAAATCCACGTCGTGAACCGAAATAGATTATTTCCGAAGCTTCGTGTCGCCGCTGAAAAGGAAGCGGAAGCGGAAAGGAATCGTTTCCCACGCGCCTCTTTCCCAGATCGTAACCGAGCAAACAGCGGCCGCAGGGTTATTAAAATTTTTAGCACAGAATAGGAGCACAGTTCCCGCTGCGGCGTACGCTCGGCGGCCCAGATTCGCGCGGGTACGCATTATCGTCGCTTATCAGACGAGAAGGTTGCCCGCGAATGCGGGTCACCCAGGATAATCGACGCCGCGGAAAAGTCCTGTCGTTTTTCGAGATTTTCTCCGCGCGGCGAACGGAGATAAGGCCCGGCTCGGTCGGCCCCGTAATTTACGGCGCGCGGGCTTTCACGCCGGCTTCAAAAGCCGATTTCTGCGCGCGAGAAACACGGGAGACCTTTTGTGTTGCGCGGCCTTGCGGAGAAGCGGCGAGAATCTGTTCCGGATCCTTTGTCCCGGCCGTCTCTCGGCGGAGCAGCCCGGTTTTTCGATTCGCGGCGGCCGATAAGCGTCCAGATGTCGGAACATTGTTCCCCGGTGCCGGACCCTTTAAAAGCCCGTGTTTACCCGGGCAAACGATCTTCCGTGATCTCCGGCGTAGATCAGAATGCCACGTTTCCGAGGAAAGTAGACGGCAATTTGTTCTTGTCCGAGGAGATAAGGGGCCGCGGCGACGACGACGCTTGCTCGAGCAGCACTCGACCCCGTTAACGTCGGGCACGGCCGACGGGACACGCCGACGACGAAAAACGTGTATAATTAGCCGCGGCGACGTTTTCGACGAACGCGAAATTTGCATTTGAAAACCGCTCCGCTCGCAGGCAAATATTCTCGGTCTAGGCTGTTCAACTTTCGAACGGCTCTTGTCCCGGGATCGCTCCGTTGGAGACGGGGATTGTTCGGCGTCCGATCGTGTATTCTGCCAAATGCTAAGCATTGTGTTATGAGCTCGAGAAGGTGCTGCAAGTGCATCGATTGCCAATTGTTCTGCGAGACATCCTCGAGCCTCGGGGACGCGACACGCGATGCAAGGTGGCCTGGGAATTCGTTTTCTGCGACCAAAACTATTTTAGCGTTGGTTCAAGGTTCGAAGTTGTTGTATAAGGGACGTTAGTGAATGCTAGAATATTTTCAAGGCAAAAGTATCGTGGATAATTGTAGATTCGACGAGACTTTTATATTTTTAGTGACATTTAAGCAGATGCTTAACACATTGAGCGCCGTCACATCGAGCACTAATATCTTTACGTAGTTAATTATATAATTATATAATTTAATACAATATACATGTATAATGAACTTATGAACGATAAGAGAAATATAATTTTCCTGCTTAATTTGCCTACATAATTTATAATATATAATTATAAATAAATTTATAAAGTATAAGTAGAAGCAATTGAAGTATAAGTTAAACAATATTAATACAAAGCATCAGCGATTAGGATCTCAAATGACGTCAATCGCCATAACCACGTGGCATCCGCATGTTCTTGCAGCGACAAATTTGACCGTCGAAATAAAAATTAACATAAAACGACCATCATTTCTATTCCTCGCTAAAGAATATTTCAAAGGCGTAGAAATGCTAATCAACGCGAGCCAAAGTTACTCAAGTGATTATATTTCTCCGGTCTCGTCCATATCACCATAAATCGCCCCGTTAAGACCCCACATGAGCGACGTCTGGATCGATGATCGAAGCCCGGAGTCCGTTAAACGCAGGGGCAGCGGTTGTTACCCGCCGCCCTCGCAACAAAACGACGACGGCCGTGGCAAAAGTTATTGTTCCCATGGGGCTTTGTGTTCCCCACATGTTCGCAAACTCGGTAAGCGCATATGTGCGGCACACACAGCGTTCCTTCGGTCCCCCTTATTCGCCGTCCTTGTCGCGAAATTTTAATTTCAAAAGCTCCGGAAGATCGACGAGCTTTCATCTCGTTCGTACGAACGTTACTTTAATAATAGAACTCAAATGTCAAATTTAATCACCAACAGCTACCCTTGTAACAATTTAATCTGGTATGACTCAGGTCTTCCATTAGTGTTCGTGCTCTTTATTAATGACATGGTTGAATATTGTGCTAATTGTAATATTCTACTGTATGCAGATGGCTTGAAGTTATTTTTAAAAATTATTAATCTCGAAAGTTATGAATTCATTTAAGACGACTTGCATTGATTTGTTAAATAGTGCACTCTCGGTAGATTGCTGTTTAAATCATTGCACTCGAGGGCGTCGGAATGTCGGATAAATTTTAAATGGCTCCGCTCTGGAATTTTAGAGTGTAAAAGCTTAAAATACTTTTGACATTGTCATATTGGTTTATATTTAAAGAATTGTTAAGGGTAACAGGTTTTTAAGTAAGTGCTTTATTATACTTTTTTTTAAATAAGAAGTATTTATCGCTATATAACTACACCCCCGGAGGACACTTTCGCTGTTGAAAATTACATACGACTTTTTTTAAAATATATAAATAGTTAATCACGTAAAGCATTTTTCTTCTTTCTTGTCTTTTTGTCGTAAAAAGAGAGTCATCCGATATTGACGGCGTAAATGAGAAATGTCAACATCGAAATAGAAAAAGAAAAAGAGTCCAAGTTTTCTATAATAATAATTATCATTATTATCCTTATTACTATTCTAATAAATTCTACTATATACTACGACTTTTCTCAAATGACTTATTAATTAAAAAACCAAGTAATTCTAGTTCTACTATTACCACACTTTTTAATAAAACAAGTGTATAACACATCCCTATTCAATTTAATCAAATATTATGATAATTATTATTATTCAAGCCATCTCTCGCAGTAGATAGATCCCAACAGGAAGCCCGCGATCATAATCGATTTCCGGTGAAGGCGGAGTTCAGGAATCTTCCGGCGTGTCTTACCAACAACAGCGAAGGCTGTCGGGAAAAATTGTGCCAGCGCCGATCGAAACGTTTTACCCGATTGGAAAAGGATTCCTCGAAGGGCTCGCCGCCGAGATTGCATCGCGTGCGAATGCTTAGGGGCGCGTGCACGGCCAGGGTAGGGTCGCTCGCGGTCCCTCGCAAGGGTGTTGAAAGGGCGCGGAAGCGCAGTGAAACCGAACTGTTGCGCGTGCTCGCGCAACCGAATCGCTAGTGTCTTTTGCTCCGATAGCCCTGTATCTATAAATATGCGCATCGGAAGCTGGAAAGAGGGTGACGCCGCGACGCAACACAAAGGACTTAATTGTATTGGCTCGACGACTCGCGCGAATTACACGGTCGACGGCCTGGAAATGGCTACTCGTATCGCGGAACGCGCGCGGAAACGTTTAGTAGCCCCCCGGGGAATAATGGAAACATTCGTTCCCGTTCGACGACGCCATCGACGAACCCGAGAGCCTATGACTCGTCGAGCCGAAGGCAACTATGTGCTTTACGACACCTGCACCCACCTTGTGC
The DNA here is from genome assembly GCF_028453695.1 of Augochlora pura. NCBI lineage: Eukaryota > Metazoa > Arthropoda > Insecta > Hymenoptera > Halictidae > Augochlora > Augochlora pura. The sequence continues at coordinate 9,870,415 of NC_135774.1, read as the reverse complement.
AGGACGATTGGTGTTAGCCGTGATCGCCGTGCAGAGAGGTGAGCAAAGATGTCTGTGGAAAAATTAAAGAACTTTTTAATTAAAGAATTTTAAAAAAATGAGATATATGATTTTTATTGTGTTGAAGCTGAAATTTTGAGATCCAGGTTTGTACTATAGACTTTGTACTGTAGTACAAAATATTATAGACTTTGTACTATAGTACTAAATACTATAGGCTTTGTACTATAGTACTAAATACTATAGACTTTGTATTATAGTACTAAATACTATACGCTTTGTACTAGAATATACACAATAATCATTACCATGACATAACATAACCTTGAAATGTACATAACGAAATTGTGATTTATCCGATACACTGGTATGTTATACATCATATCCGCATTTGTAGCATTTATCTACTCCTTTAGAACTTTAAATATAAAAATGATTCAACCCTTTGTAGTCGTATTAACTTTATACATAGGTGCCATATTGGTAGGAATTAATTTTCTTTAAGTGAACAGTGATACATACTTATCAAGATTAAAAAGAGAAAACAAAATTTATTAATTCCTTTTTAAAATTCAGATATATGTAACCCAATAGTATACTTCAATTTCATATAAAAATTAATAATAACAAAATTTATTAATTCCTTTTTAAAATTTAGATATATTTAATACAATAGTATATTTCAATTTTATATATAAATTAAATAAATAACCGTGGCTTCTCCGAAGAAATGATCTTATACACTGTTAGTTCGAATATATATTATATTCCTGTATATTTAATACAAACTAAATGAAAATACTAAATTATCTAAATGAAAAAGAACAGAAAAGTAGCATGTTTGCTTTCTCACAATTTAAATTGCAACTTATCAACTCTAACATAAATTATCAAGGCAAAAAGGAAACAATGAATGTAAAGGAAGCCTTTATCTCATTTCTGTCAAAAGTTCTTCTTTGTCCCCAAATTCGTCCGCGTCACCGCAGGCCGCGATGGGCGAAGCGTTTTCGCGTCTCCGACTGTTCGCTCGCAAAAAAAAAAGAAGAATAGAGAGATAGGCGATAAAACGTGCCTTTTACGGAGCACGGCAAAAGAGGAAGAAAAAAACGTTTGGAAAAGGCGCGCGCCACGGATACTTTCATCCCTTCGGACAAACCTGGTATCCCGGGATGCGCGCGGCCAGGCCCCGGCCGCGTTATCTCCCTCGGAAACAAGGAAAACGAGTTTACCCCTGTATTTTTCCAGCGGAGACCACCGAGTGTCCCTTTGTTGCTCGCTTTTGCCAGCGGATGCATTTCATGCATTCCGCTCGATACTAGGCGCGGAGGTTCGTCGGGAGCGCATTGTGTGCGTCCGTCGTCTGTGAAATTCAATGAAACAACTTGTCGTATCGGCAGGTGTCAAACGCAGTCTCTGAATGGACGAACGTTAACGTTACACGGTTGCCGCAACTTGTACGCGAGACAATTGCGAAATCACGGTTCATTATCGTTTGTACAAATGACGGGACGCATAGTGATTCCATCTTATTGGCACTCGAAATGAAAATCTTATGTTCTTAATTAATTAATTCTGGATGTAAGTGCCTTAATTATTTTTTGAAGAGAATGGAGAGATTAATCGATTTTCACGTAATAATATACTGTTATGTTAAGAAAATTGTAATCATTTTATTTTTTTCTTTTGTTGAATACAGAAATGTTTTATCAATATTTAGTATTGTAATTTGGTAGAAACTAAGTACGAACTAATTTTTATAAAATTAATATCATTATGAAGATATTATATACGAAGATACTTGGAAAAATTGGGCGAAACCTATTGTTTATAAAATATTCAATCTAGAAGCTTGTAATTGGATGCACTGTAATCTATTGTCAACATCTAAAATTGATCTAAATCACTAAAATTTCTTCTGTGCAATTATTCTGTAAAATGTGTTCTGTAAAATGTTTTTAGTAAACTGTGTTTTGTAAAATATGTTCTGCGACAAAGAAACACATGCCTTTTCTTTACTATAGGGGGAAACACAAACTCGTTTCTCAAGAATACCCCGATTTATCCACGGACGCGCTACTAAAATATCAAATTCCAGCGGAAAGGCAAATAAAGACAGCAAGACTTATTATAAAAATATAAAGGAAGGTTCAAGGAATATTTTCCCTTTAGATCCAAAGACATGTTTTACCATTTTTAAGAAAAGTTACCTTAAAGATCATCGAACGTACACAATAGGTCCTCGATGAATGTCTAACTTCGAGACAATAAAACTAAATACAGTAAAAACAATTAAACCATTTAACAATTTAAAGAACAAGTGTCTAATACCTTCGATTTAATAATCCATTAATATTTATATTCACTACCGTGAACTTTGAATAAATCGATGTTAAAAACACGGCGATATAACAGAGGCGAATGCTTGAGGAAGCAGAGACAAGGTGATCGCTGTCCATACTAATGTGTTTCCTGGATGTCGAGGATTACCTTTTTGTTTTTCTTTTCCAGTTGTTTACGTACGAATAAAGACTCTAAATTGCGCTTATATTATTAAAGAAATAAAAAACATTGATTTTCGATATTTTTCCATTGTTCGAATCACTGTGCGCCGTTTATCGAAAGCAACAATTTCATTTCACTCGATAGAGAAGAGATAGATAGATAGACAGAAAAGAGGAGAGACAAACAAACAGACAGACAGAGAAAAAGTGAGAAAAATAGAGAAAGAGAGGGAGAGAGCAAAAAATAGAGAAAAAGAGGGAAAGAGAGAAAAAAGGGAGAGAGAGAGAGAGAGAAAGAGAAAAATAGAGAAAGAGAGGGAGAGAGCAAGAAAGAGAGAAAAGAGAAAAAAAGGGAGAGATAGAAAGAGAAGGAACGACGGGAGGAAGACGACACGCTCCGTCGTCGCATGTATGCACTTACGGTGTGTGACGCAACGAAAGAAATCGGCTGAACTATTCGCGTGCATGCGTAACTCGGTTACGAGTCGCTATTAGATCTACCGGAAGCGAAACCGTAAATGGAAGATAAATGGTACATCGAAGATCGTAATTACCCAGTCACGGGGCTAGACGACGCGCAAGGATGTCTTGTATCAGAATGGTGAAAGTATTTCCAAGGTGAGGCGGCTATTATACCTTTAAAATAGCTTAGCCGAAGCAGCAGCGGCTGCAGCCACCGAGATATTAAAGAACGCGGCAGATGTTGAGCCGCGCTGCGAACTGCATAGTCTGTGGCTGCTGCTGCTGCTGCTGCTGATGCCCGTTTGCCCGGATAATAAAGGAAGCCTGCGCTCCGTCTGGCGTTCGTGTAATCCGTCCCACGTGTCAAAGTACGAGCGGTAAGAGGATCTTTTTCGGCAGCCGCGACTCCCGACCTTAGCCGCAGTCTCGAGATTACACGAGAGTTTTTTTTTTTTTTTTTAAATGTTGTACGAGGGGGTTTTTGTTTTAACGTGGCCTTCTTACCGGTAGGAATGAGAAAATTTACGTGTGGTGTTACCTGTGTGAGGTATGGAGGATTGAAATTTTATTGTGTGATTGGGGAAAAAATATTCAAAGAAAATCCCTTTAGTGAGTCTCGAGATTACACGAGAGGCTGCCGGGTTTTCCATTTATACCGAGATGAGGGCGAGATACGCGATGGAAAACGCTACTGGATCGGCTCGATTCGTATCGGAGGCGGTCGGTTTTCAACTTAGGGGTTCGAGATTTTATATTTTTACTATTGCTGTTGCGTTTTCTTACTTCCGAGGCCCACGTGGTCACAGTTCAAGATCTTCTTAGAGACTAAACAGAACCTGGAGGGCGTGTGCTACCTACTAGAACCTTCTTCTAATTCTTTCACTAAAGGGTTGTATTCATCGAGTCGGTCTCTGGTAGCATTTATAGTATAATGCACTTAAGTCGATCATTTTATTCACAGTCATAAATGCTGTAATATTTGTTACATTATCCTCCCAATCGAATGGAAGTATCACTCTCCATTATTAACACGTTGAACGTCGTTTAGGTTAAATATAGGTGACAGTAATTTTCAACCAATTACGTAGATTCATTTTCATCATAACATGTTCGAAATTTGACTAGGATATTTCGGATACGAAAGAGTTTCGATTTCATCCATTACGATAATTTTGAACTTTCTATTTTCGCTTTAATTAGTTAATTCCATGCCACACTTTGATGAATCTAACAAGTGGTAAAGATTTCTAGTAATAACCTGTTAAGTATAGACTCTATACCGTTCTCTTTGTTCTGAATACAATTCTCACACGTAGTAACCAATATTTAATCATTCAAGTAAATGTAGATACACGATAAATTGCCTTTTTCTTTCTGAGAAATTATTGCAATGGAAAAACTTCTAATCGTTGTAATTGTGAAAGAAATGGTAAGATAAGGAGTTAAATTGTTTTCATTTTGTGGGAATTTCAGTGGTTAATTATCAGCGCTGCATGCGTTAACAGAAAACAATGTATCGCTAAATAATTTTCACTGTTTCCATGTGCTACGAATACAGCTCCTACAATATCACGTGTTATCACATGCAGCGCAACAGCGTGTGATTTCACGCGACACTGTATCAACGCGATTCTACCTTAACCCCTTGCACTACGATTCCTTTCAAATTGCGTTGACTAGTATTTATTTATGTTTAATATTTTCCTTAATAGGGCCAGACAATTTTTGTTTCTTTTATTATATTATGTACTTTCGTTTCTAGGCTTTGATAACAGAAGAATGTATTTTGTATTTTGTATTGTATAATAAAAATACTTCTCTTAGGATTTATATAAAAATGCTTATGGTAACATATTCGTAAATTTCGCATGTTTTAGGATAATTCTAGAACAATTATAAAAAAAACTACACCGAGTATGATCAATAAGACGCGTAACAAAATTTATCTTCAAAATATATCGACGCAGCTGAGTGGTTAATATTTATTAGATTCTGCATGAAATCAGTATCACGAGTCTGACACGTTATTACAGTGCAAGGGGTTAAACGACGCACACACCGTTCGCGCATTCGCGATGCGACACTCATCCTCGCGCACTCATATCCATACAATGCCGGCGACAAGTGTCGTCGATAAGGTCGGCTCCAGATTCACCGATTTACACAGTCGCCCCTATACGCATATCTCTCGGCGGCGGGCAGTACAAGCCGGGAGTCCAATTAATGGACGCGAGTTTTTCCGCGGAACGTATGCAAATGGCGGACGGCGCGACGCGTGTGGGCGGCCCGCCGATATTTTCCATGAATGTAACCCAGTGAAAGTCTACCGCGGACTAGGCGACCGAAGTTGGATCGGCCTGATAAAAATAGCTTTGCGAAATCAGTCGCGGCGCATTCAAATCGTTCTCCATTGAATTTAAATTTCTTCGGGCGGTTTCCTCATCGCGAAGAGGAACTCTCGATTGCAACGGGCTCTACGCGGGTGGGCTCGTTATTTCCAGCCTAAGCCGCGATGCCGAAACGCAGCCGGACAGGTTGTCGGGACTGGTATCTGTAATTTTCCTCGGCCTAATGGATTCCACCTTCTTCTGCAATTACTTCGGCGGCGGCCGCGTTAGACGACGGAACGGACCAGCAGACGCGATCGCGTTCGGTACGGTTGATCCGCGCGGCAACGAAAGAACAATAGCGCGGCGGCGGTCTATAATAATTCGTCGGGCGCCAGGGCGACCACCGATAGGCGATCAGTCTCCACGGATCGCCTATCCTCCTTGTACACGGCCCCGCGTCTCTCAAGATGTTTCAGAGGAGGGCCTGCAACGCGTTCCCGATAACCGGCGCAATCTATTTCCGGCCGCACGAGCCACAGGCGCCAGACATTAGGCATTCCGCGTCCGTCTATGCCTGCCAGTGATCGGTTACTGACTTGGACGGAGGACACGCAGCACATGCGACCGTGCACCGTCGTGCACGGTGCAACTCCCTGTCGCTCGGCTCGTTTTCCTATTAATTCCGCGCGGCTCGCAAAGGAAGTGCGCTGGAGTCGGATATGTGGCGCCATGCATCGTCGGGAATATCTCGCGTCTGAATCACCCGGCTCCGTGTGCTGCGCCACGGCGACGTCGCCCTATTCGCCGATCCGTGGACGCGATGTCCCGAGGTGGATTATCGAAATCGAGAGCATCTGCTGCTCGTTATCGATGGGTTGGCACGCGAGTCGCCCCCCCCCCCCATCCCCCACCCTCCGACCGGCATCGGCCGGTGGTGGCGGAGGAGAGCTGGCAGAGGCGCGGACCGGACCTAGGGGACGAAGCGGCGACGCGGCGCAGCCTAAATAGGAAGTGCGTCTCGACGCTGGACGATGACGGTGTCATCGAGTGGTCGTCGCCCGCTCGTCCACGGCCGCGGCCGTGCCGATTTCAGCAGCTGGCAGAATTTGAGAGGGCATACACTCATCGTCCCACCTAAAATTACGCAACCGTATTTAGCGAGATGATTCAACCGCAGGGCCAGAGCCAACCTACCTATAGCCGCAGCCTACCTATACGTGGGTCGAGCGAGTGCGTTACACGCGGGATGCGCCGCGCCGCGCCGCGGCTTGCAACGACACGCCGCGACAGGCAAAGACACGCCACGCCACGCCACGACAACAACGACGCTCCGCGGTATACAAACGCGATGGAAGCCTCGAGAAAACGTGCACAGCCTCGAGACGAGACCGTGCACGCGCTCTCGCACAGTGATTCACGCGGTGGAACGCGAGAAACACGACCTCACCGTTTCGTCCGTTAGAGAGCCGTTCTATTTCTATTTCGGGCAAACCGTGGTGTCCATTCGGTCTGTTTGCGATCGTTAATAGAAGCCGACTCGCGGGCCAAGCTCGTGTCCGCCGAAACCCTGCCCTCCCTCCCCCCTAGCCCTCTTAACAGCTCGCAATTAGTACGCCGCGAACCGCGATTAGCACGATTACGTTCGGCCGGCCCTTTCCGCGTCGATTAGGCTCGAATTCCCGCCGTTCGACAAACAACCGTTCCGGACCCTTTATTTGCCTTGAGAGTCCTCGAATATAAGTCTCCAGCAGTTAGGGATTACGTGGCGAATTTATGTTGTCGCGTTGGTTGAACTGTAGCATGAGCACCCTGAGATATTTTACTAAATTTTCTGTACATATTTTGCGTATACCGATATGAAAATAACGTTGCAATGTTAGTGATATAGATTTTATAGAATATTGATTTTATGCTATTAATTTTGATGAAAAGATTATATTTATCATTGATATACAACATGCAATGAATATGATATATGTGATATAGTATACTATATTCAACACATATAGTATTCAATATACAATATACAATAAATATGATATATGTAATATAGCATACTATATTCAATACAAATGGTATACAATATACAATATATGTACATGATATATATGATATAGTACACTATATAATATAGTAGTTAGTATATTATTATATTACATATTCTATATTATAGTATAGTAATTATGCTAGTATAGTATACCATATGTTGTATTATATGCATATGTACTAATGAATATTATATACTCATCATACATACTAATACTATATATCTTACACAATACATAAGTATACAATACACTTTCTGTAAAAGAATCTTCACAATTTCAGCAATTCTACAACAATGAATCTAAAAGCGATTATTTTAACCATCTAATAGATTTACTGTTAACCTTATTATCATATACATACATTAATAAGAAAATTACAAGAATATTACTTATTATTATTATATGGTAATCTTACAATACATTATTTAAGGGTTCGAACTAAGTTTCCTTACATAACCTCAAATTTGAGGGTTGAAATCTTACAACTTGTAACTATTCCTCCCCAGATCATGCACAACCTTTAAATAAATAAATAAATAACTAAACAAATAATAATAATAATTCTCCATCGGTAGGAAGGTGCCTCCGACCAGGTATCTTGTTTCCACCGAGACGCTTTCGCCGAGAGAAAATAGAAAATCGTGGGTTCGAGAACGCGAATTTAGATGCCGGTGTTATTGGCCGGTAGAACGGTCCGAGAGCGTTTCCCCGCTCGATAAACCGTGTATCTTTTGCATTCCTTCGAAATCGATACCCCGAGATCCGCGGAGTTCTTCGCACGCGCGCGAAAGAAAAAGTTAGAAAACGCTATGGAACACGGGCGGCAACGGATGATCGCGTCGCGTCGCGTCGACGGGATGCGTCCGAGGCCTTTCGTAAGGAAACGTCCGACGGGGAAAAAGGAAACTGAAATTCCCCCGGATGATTTGCGCAACCACGCGATAATGCTATACGGCAATCCGTAGAAATCGTGCGGCGATTATTGCTCCACGGCGGAGGACTGGTCGGGCGAACGCGTGCTGCGTGATCCCCGCCGAATCGTTGGACGTTCGGCACGAGCCGAAAGTTATTTTCGACGGCTATTTGGCAGGCCACATACTTGCCGAATATTTTCCGAGTTCTATTAAGAGGGTCTACTGGTCTAGAACCTTCAAAAAGTCGAGTTTCTTTGACTTTACTTCCTGAAAGTATAGCAAAATCTTGGTTATCCGTGACAAGTAGAGCGAAGGTAAATCTGAGCGACGTCATCTGCCGTATTTCGACGAGTCTGACTCGTGATGGAGATTCTCAATATAGTCTAATAAGTAAAGCATAATAATACAGTTATTTAGAAATATTTTATTTTGTTGTTGTTAATACATTGGCTACAGGCAAATTTTTCCGTTTTTAATACTGAGAAGCGGTGAAAATAATGGAATTCTGAAGATGGTTGTCGCAATCTTGTATTCTTATTGTTTAAAATAAAAAGATTTTTAGAAGTTGTATATTTGTCGTACTTGCTTTAATAGAATATATAATGGCGTGAATTCACGTCAGCGGTCGCAAATATGTTACTATAGAGCCATTGAGGAACATACAGGTATAATTATCAATTCTTCCATTCTTCTAGCAAATTATGAATTTCGAAGAAATTATAATCGCTGCAACCACAAAAGACATCGTAGTGCAAGAGAGGTTAACTCTGAATTTACCATTGTTTGTCAAATGACAGGACTCACATTTTTTGTGATCATCAGATTATAGAAAATACTAGCAATTTCTTTCCGAAACTTTGTCAAATTATCTCAAAAGAACTTTGAACATTTTCCTCGAGTACACACGACTCTTCATCCCTCTTTCTAAGAAGGACAAGACCTTTGCACTTTGGTTCGAACGATAACAATGTCTATCCTCGACAAGAAGAATTCTCATTTGTCCTCTTCAGGTAAGCAGCACGGCCAGAACTGTGGCAAATATACAATCGTTCAATAGAAGAACATTGTACTGAAACAGTAAATAACCTTTGCAGAATCTAGATTAGAAGACCCAGGGGGGACACCCTTTGTTCTGGGCCCTCTTGGGACCTTTTTTCGGTGGCCGAATAGTGGCCGGTGGCCTGCGCGGCCACGACACTTTTATGAATGACGATTGGGAACAACGTTCTTAGAACTCGAGAGGCACCGAAACGTCGAGCGACGTAAACTTCCGGTTTCCTGGGTGGTTTCTCTACGTCATATTGGTAACACCGATCACGCGCCCGGTTTCCGGTGATTGGTAACCAAGCTCGAGGCGCTGCGCAGCTTTTAGGACAGCGCCCGGGGATCGTGTAAATCACGCACGAAATCTCGGTCGAGTCCCACGAGGCTGCGAGAGCGGGACGATATTTCCGAATACCGGTGGGAACGTCGAATGAATTTCAATGGAAACGCCGCGACGGGGAAAATGGCTCTCCATGGGAGAACGGAAGCGCCGCCGGTCGAGAGTCGCCTGCGCATCATTCGCGTTTTTCTCGATACCGGGGACTCGGGGCGTCGCGTCTGCGCGCGCGTTCCGCGATCCGATGGCTGATAGATATTTAATTATTTAATACTTTAGTAGACGGACAATAGTCCTTTGTATACTAATTTTATTAAAAATTATAGCGTAGACAAATTTTGGATAAAAATTGACCAAGTTCGACTGACGATAACTTCGCGGAAAATCATTGTAGGATGATGACTTTTCTTTTAAATTAGAGTTTGAAGTTTCTACTCTTTTAAACCTTTGCACTCAAGTGGTGACTCTGAAGCACTGATAACAATTATTATATCACGTTACAAACTAATTTTGACCTCATTTATTTGTATTTAAAAAACTGTTGAAACTATAGCTGTTATATTAGTGACAAGGCTCAATTTAAAATACAATAAAATGCACTAAGTCAACGCAAGATTGAAGTATTCCAAGCTGGAAAAATTATGTTAAATTTAGAGCTAAAATGGCTTCGAGTGCAAAGGATTAAAATTAGATAGATTTTAAATTTGCTGCACCCACGCCACTGCAACCCTTCAAATGCAAGACCATGTTCCTCACATTAAAAATTGTAAAGTTTAACAAAATACACGAACTTTGTAAAACTTATTTCGAATATGCCATTTGTATTTAAATTGCATTTAAATGGCAAAAAAGTTCGATCATTCCTCTTTAATATAAATAAAAAATTATTGCGACTATGAGTTATTTTCGCAAAATTACAAGACCTCGAAATTAATTTCGCATTCTGTAAATAAATCTGCGAAGAAGTCAAAAATTTGTTATAAAACGTTTTCATCCATGGATCATCGAAAACATCGACTTTGAAGAATTATAAACAAAATCTCATTTCGCAAACAAATGATTGTCATTTTGTTACGGTGTATTGTTCGGTTTACCGATTATGAAAGGCAGAGTAATAAGTATGTCGTAAAATATTTGATGAATGGCTCGGATGTCAGCAAGTGTTTGGGCAGCTCGAGTGACCTGAGTTTATTGCTTAGGTTCTTCGAAGACCTGCACAGCCTAAGATAAAGCGTGCACGCGCCAGTGAGAGAGAGAGAGAGAGAGAGAGAGAGAGAGAGGGAATAGCGATAGAATGAATAAGAATGAGACAGTGAGAGAGATAGAATTAGAGAGAATGTGACCAGAGAGAGAGACAGAGAGAAAGAGGGAGAGATAACGATAGATTGAATAAGTTGAGACAGTGAGAGAGGTATAATGAAACAGAGTGAGACCCAGAGGGAAAGAGAGAAAGAGAGAGGGATAGCAAGAGAATAAATAAGATTGAGACAGTGAGAGAGGTAGAATAAAACACAGTATGACCTAGAGGAAGCGAGAGAAAGAGAGAGATACAAAAAGAGACAGAGAAACAGTGAGACGCAGCAAGAGAGAGAGAGAAACAGTGAAGCACAGCAAAAAGAGAGAAAGAATGAGACAGAAATAGAGAGAGAGAATGATAAGATAATGAATAGAAGAGAAGTGAAGGAAGAAATCGCCAAGGGTGGAAGAACCGTACGCAAAGATTGAGGCACTGAAAGGAGAGCTGGGATCCAGTGAACTGTCGTGAACTGACCCACTGCATTGTCGATGTTATTGCCGTTATCGAAACCTAGCAGCCCAATAGGATTTCCTAAAATAAGGCTTACAGTATTCTGGTACGGACTGCCTTTATCTGAGCTAAAATGGTTGAACAATGGCCTCGATGTATAAAGTGCTATCGATGGGTCTCCGAAGACCGCGATGTCGAGGAACGAATTTTATATTCCCAATGTGTGCGATAGAAGACAAAGTAATAGAATTTCCTGAAATTGGCCCTTATATTAGGAACATAATTTTCAAATTTTTGAATTCGCATTTAGTTTCTCCTTTATTATGGGGAAGCAAATTTGATTTGTATTTTCCAGTAGATCGTAAAAGGGTATCTTAATTATAAATGTATATCTTAGTTTCCGAGTGTCCATATATTTTTTACCCTTGGAGGCGGACCTTTTTACGGACATTTTTACAATTATACAATTGACGATGTTTATGAGGATAATCAGTTTTATTAATTTATTTTATCAAACATAATTTTTGTAAATATTTTATACATACTTTATGTGGATACTTTATAAAGAGTTAATAGTAGACTGTGGATTTTTATGTAAACTAAAATGTTTCTGTATTAATACATTAATTGTTAAAGCTACAGTTAGAGTAAAATGTATTTATTCATTTAATCGTGTTAAAATATAAAAAGTGACGTCACGGTATATTTAACCCTCTGCATCTAAAGCTATTTTGACATTAAATAGAATTTTGGATGACCTACAGTATTTCCATATTAAATGACTAATTAGTGCAACTTATGCGTGTAGAATTTAAGAATAAATAAATTAATAATGTAAAAATTTGTTTAGAACGTCATATTACAATCTTGAAGTGGCACCTCAGAGTTACCATTCGATTACAAAGACTTAAATTCTTTTAGAGTTCTCCTAGTTTCGCCTAGTAATTTTTGCCATAAGTTCATAAAATCAACGATATATTTATTAATCTAACCACAGATGGAAATTAATGCAAGTTAATTTTTTAAAACATTCTCAATCAAAAATTATTGTTCAGAAAAAATGTGAGTCTCATATTAAGCACCTGTAGCCTGCGTTCTTGCCACATACACGTAGAACACTGACATACAAGCCGACGTTCCTTACTTACAAATCTAAAGATTTTGCACTCGTTCGACGCCAATGAGGTTCTGCGTTTCCATGCTCGCCTCAACCTCGTCCTAGCAATTAAAGGATCGACGAATCCGCTCGGATTTCGAGAGTAAAAAAACCGTCTCGGAATTCGGTGGCACGAGGCGCAGGCAGCAGGTCGTACCAGAAAGGGTTGGACGGCGACGAATCTGTGCACCGAGCACCGCGCAGTCGTAGCAATCGCTTGGCGCACCTGGTGCAGGTGGCTCGGGTCGAACGCGGCAAGTATGCGGCCGCGTGCCTGATTGGCTTCACTGAAATTCGAACGAAAATCGCACGAGGCGAGCATCTGTCTCGGATAACCGTGGCGCATCGAGGCATCGCGGGGCGCAGCTGCGCGCTCGAGGAACTCTTTCGGCTGTGATCTTCTTGCCTAGGCTTCGCGGCTCCCGATGGAAACGCGAGAATCCCGACGGGAACACGATGGAGTTTCACGGGGCCGAGAGGCCCGATCATGGAGGCGCGAAATGCGAAAGGAGACCGGTCGACAACCGGGATACGCTCGCCGCGGCATAACTTACCCGCTCGACGAACTATTGATGAGGGTTCTCCCGGAACGTTTTAAATATAATGTGCGACATTTAATCATGATGGTCGGAGATCTATTAATTTTCAAGTGGTGGTTACTGTTTTAATATTGGTAGTGTAATGTGATGCCATATTGATTTTGTTTCAATAATGATGATTTGATGTCAAATTGACACCATATCAATAGTGATGAATTAGCGTGAATAAATTTCCTAATGTTTGAGACTTGACACCAGACTTCTTATCAATAATTGCGACTTGATGCCAACCTGATCCTATACTAATAGTGGTAAGGTGACGTCAAGCGGACTTTCTATCAGTAATAGTGACTTGACATTAGACTCGCTACCAATAATTGTGCTTTGATGTCAAACTGACTCCATTTGCATAGTAGTACCACATTGATACATTGTCAATTTGACATCAACTCAACATTAATTGTTAAAGAGTCAATCTGACATCAACTAATCATTAATTAATACAAAGTGAATTTAAATTCAAGTAGTCACTATTAATACGAAATGAATTTAACAAGTCAAGTTGTTGTGCTACTGCTAATTATGATACCATTTAGTTAATTTGCTGTCAATACATTACTATTGCAGAGATACTAATTCAATTTAATATACATCACTATTAGTGTTAAATGAACGCACCTTAGGAGTGTATCTCAGTATAAACAATTTTGAAGCCACGAATTGAAACTATTAACAATATATAATTAATGCCAAGTTTACAGAACACGTTTTATAAATTACGACTACTAAAACAGAACATCGACAAGTAATTTATTCTATAAATCTCTTTCATTAAACGTTATATCAGTTCCAATAACGTATATTATTTTATAGGAATCGTAACATTGTATTTATTTAATCTTTCCACAATTTCTATAATAATACACGCATGAATAAACGAAGTTGTGTAAAAGTTTCTACCAGAAATATTTTTCTAAAAATCAAGAACTGTAAATGAGAAAGTCAGGAACGAGTTATCTTGACTGATTTGGTAAGCTATAGCGTTAATGAATAGGTGCAGTGACGGATCGACTCCAAGGCACATGAAGCGTGCATCTTGGGCCCCCGTCGCGAAGGGGTATACGGTAGAATTCAATGTAGTAGTACGAAAGGAATTTTTCAAATATTTCGAAAACTAACCTCTTAGACAGGTATGGATTTTGCGCAAATGAAATTTTTCATAACTAAATTAACATTTTTCTTAATATATATTTCTTTGATACGGCTTTTCTTAATATTTTGTACATACACATTCACTTTAACCTTTTACTTTAATAATTAATAATATAATTAAATAAAGCACGAAACAAGCGCGAGAGCCACTATAATATCGCCTCGTGCCTAAAAGGCTAAAGGGGTAGTTATATACAGAAAACAATTACTCGAACTATCGAGTTTACCAACACGTTCAAACTTCATCGAAGACGACAAAATATACCTAGCCAATGACCCTTTTACAATAATACCTCTGTTTGGTGTAACATGTCACAGCAACACGCCCTAATCCGCCACTGAATAGACGTAACCACCTCCGTGTACTCCAGACACCCTGTAAATAATGCTGTCGGCAAAGGATTTACAGTCGGCGAGCCGGCGATTGGACGGCGAGTCCGGAAGGCGGGGCGAAGTCGCATTTGTCCCAGGCAACATTAGTATACAATGTAAAAGGCTTGTTTTCAGAAATGGCTCAGGCACTACTGTGGCCGACCCGCTAATAAAGGGAGGGCCCCCCTGTTCAATTGGGCTTTAACAGCCGCGGCAATTTCGCACGACCTAATAGAGGATCGTTAAGGGCCTGCATAGACACCTACTTAAGCGGCCGTTTACCGATGCCCGATGCCCGGTGCACGCGAAGGAATTTATTGCCACGCTCCGCGGTACTATGTTACCGTGCAGCGGTCCAATTTGCGAGAAAATATTCGCCGCGCCGGCTGATAAACGCCGGCATTCGCGGTAATGTAAGCGCCGCGATAATGATATTTCAAGCGCGGATCGTAACGCCGCGCCGCGATCGTAAGCGCGCGCGGTCTTCCCGGTACTTTATCCCCCCGAGGGGCTTAAACAACCGATCTTTTTTTCCGTGGATCTACGAAACGGTGGCGTGGGTAGGGTTAGCGGAGACAGTTACCGTGGCGCAGCCAATTACCGGCCTCTAAGTCTGCTTTCAAGCATAACTAACTTTATGTTTATCGAATCAGAGGTATTCGATTCTCTAATTTAAATTCATTTATGGTTTTTTATTTTAGGGTGGTATTTATAATCAATTACTTCGTGGAATTATGAGCGAATTTGTTGGCGATTTGCTGTGACATGAGAAGTTTATATCACAGGATTACATCAGGTAAAATTAGTTTGTTTAAATAATTTCCCTCCGTACTTACGCTGGATGCCAAGGTATTTGTTTATTTTGGAGTAGTATTTATAATCAATTCCTTCGTAGATTTATGAGTAAATGTGTTTGTGATTTGTTGTAATATGAGAAGTAACTTATATGATTACATTATAATATTATATATATTAGTATTATAATATTTTTATATATTTGGGTGCAATCATGGTTATGTTTAGAATAGTGTTAGATTTACATAGTGAATCTGTTACGTAAGAGGTTACATCTTTTTAGTATAAAATTACTAGTATCAGTGCGAAATTCATTTATTTGTTCGTTAAAATTCAACATGTAAAAGAGGGATGTTCTTAACGTACCTCAAAATTGATTTCAATTTGTCTGTGTCAAGATCGGGAATTTTCTGTAAAGCTTGCGAAAGGAAGCTTGTTTAAGAAAATATGGATCGAACGATGATTAATGTTTAGTATAATAAATTATTTGAGATAAGATATCACGATGTTAATGATATTTATAAAGTGTTGTGAAGTATATTAATCATTGAACTACTGAAGCGCGTCTTCTTATGCCAGAGTCAATTCTAACTAACACGGATATTTTAATAATTAGATTTGTAGTTATCACTGTGATTCTAGTATGATTAATAATGCATTAAGATTACGGAAAAATAATACAATAATTATTTAGTGAAATCTTTATTTTTAGCTCTAATTTTGTTGGTTTACTTATTGTACAGTTAAAGAGGAGAAGTGTAAATGGTAATAGTCACAATAATAATAATATACAGTAATAATATATAAATCAGAAAAGTCTCATTATTGTAAAAAGTATAAGAAAATTTACAAATAATGAAAACATGGAAGGAAACAGAAATAAATATAGCATAAAAGAAATGGTAAAGTAAAGGCAATAATGATAATCATAATGAGCATGAATGATATGGCAATAAAAGTGAAAAAAAAAACGATAATTGATAACTATAACGTATTATTACTTAATAATAACAACAAACAGAATCAATAAACGAATAAATTAAGAAATTAATTATCTTAAATTTTTATTAAAGGAGTCATCTCACTAACGTGAACTTTTAAATGATTTATTATGATATTACATTCTTTTTATAGAGAATAAAATCAATTAAAGTATTTTAAAGATTTTGATATCGGTATTATTCCAACAAAGTTATACCGTAATTGATATAACAATATCAATACCTATGTATATAATACCAAAACCGATAATACATACCAATATATAGGGTGTTCAAAAAATGTCAAATATCTCCAAATTCCGGATGGTTAGACATTTTCGGGACACCCTGTACATAAATGCCAATATTACTTCGATATTCCGTTCCAGTATGAATTATCAACCCTTTCCAGTCGAGGCTTCCGGCGCGCAGCCATTTAAAATTGATCTTCATATGCGCGAGCTCCGCTACGGAGACAATGAAGATCAATTTTAAATGGCTCCACGTCGAAGACCTCGAGTGCAGAGGGTTAAATATTAAAGCGACAAGTCTTCAAGCTATAATTGTATAATCGTGCTTTGATACGACATATTAGAAGACTCGTAAATATAATAACGATAAATAAATAATACCAGTTATTAACCTCTGATTAATAAAACCTTAAATATTATAGTAACAATATATTATAAGATTAATAAATATAATAACGATAACAAAAGTAATACCAGTTAATAACTATCTTAATCACTTAATAACTACCAGTTAACCTCTACTTACAACAATCATAAAATTAGTAATAAGGTCTAAATACCGTAGAAATGACCGGTAAATTGAATTAAATATACCAGCAGTTCCTAATTTCCTTCTTCTAAAAGTTTATAAGGGGTGTAACCATAAATTATGGGTATAAAATCAATGTTTCCATTCAGTATGAATAGAATGGACGGCTTTTCATATATCCTTCATACACACACACACACACACAGGTGAAACGAGAAAACAATATGACATTGTTTCTTTTGTCAAACACGCAGCACTGCCTATACACGTGTAGCAATGTTCATGAAATAGTAGTAGTAACGCTTGCGACTCGCAAACAAGCTGGTTCGGCTAGGCTTGGATTAGGGTATACAGCTACGGGAACCCTCCTAATTTCCCAATCTCCGTGCTCGTTGTTCTCGTGAATTCCTGATCCCTATACTATTAAATTTACCTGTCCAAGAACCGGCTATTGTAACCTTTCTACAGTAACCGAATAACGGATTGAGTTATGATACCAGCTCTTAACGAGTTAATCCACTTCCTGGACAACTTGGGAGCTGTTCTCCCGCAGGTTACCGTAAACTGCCACGGTTTATCCTGTTATAATTTGGCTCGGGCAACTACCACGATCCTTGTTATTGATGCCTGTCTGCAATTCTGATCCGTATAGCTTTGTATATCTGAATATACTGTCTTCATCCAATTGCTGTGCCTTTTATCTCGAAGGAGTTCGAAAGCGAGCGGTGCCTATTAACGGTCGCGAAAGGGGTAGAAATAGTGGAAACGTATTGTCGGAAATTGTAATAAATATCTGGCGAATTCCTGCGAGGTAACCGTATTTATATTATATCTATTTAAACCCGTATAACCGTATTTTATTATAGTATATATTTATATATCTATATTAGCTTTATTAGGATTTTAGGTTAAGAGGCGCAAGAGAAGTCGAAGGCATAGCATGTGCAAAAGAGGGGGATGGAAATGGATTTTAGTCAGTAGGTATAACAGAGAGGTATAGACAAGAGTGTGAATGAGAATGTATATAATAAATGAAAAGTTAAGATAGCAATGTAGAGTTAAGTTTTTGTAAACCAAGTCCAATTTAAAAATAAATAAATAAATATATATATTTTAGTACTGTTTTATATTTTAGGGCTTTTGGAATATTATATTAATATTTTGGACTTTTGGATGTATGCACGCCTTTTGGAAGGGCACAGCCGATTAAGATGGTGAAAAATGCCCTTAGAGGTTTTTCAATGAGTCATACACCGTTCGATAGCTGACCAATAAAAACTCATCTGTGTAAAATTTTAACCCTGTAACTTGTCCGTGAGGGTAGTTACAGGGTAAATTAGATTTCGCGGTTTTCCGGCATTTTTCTAAAATTTTCTAAAATTTTTCTAAAATTTTGAAAAAATATGGCTTATTTTGGACATTAAGCCGCATGTTATAGAATTTTTTCAGATTTTTCAGTTGCAAGCTGTGATTATCAAAAATGAAAAACCCCCAAAAAATCGGAAAATTTAAGATTTCTTACTTTTATATTATATTCAAAACTTTTATATTAATTCCCTGATAAGGTACTATCACGGCTCGTGTACTCAATTTTTCACAGATTTTTTGCCAACCTACAATATTGTCAAAAAAAATGAAGCTACTAGTTTTCTAGTTTACCGCGAGTGTGGATTAAGCAATTTTAAACGTTATTGCATCGAAACAAATTGTAGGGTTAAAATTTTACATAGACGAGTTTTTATTGGTCAGCTATCGAACGGTGTATGACTCATTGAAAAACCTCTAACAGCAGTTTTGACCATCTTAATCGGCTATGCCCTTTAATATCACTTAAACCGCAAAAGTTGTTTCTACTAGTGAAAACTGAAGTTAGCCAACACAGAACAGTAATTGGCTCCTCCGGCCGACGCTTGCTCGGAATCCGCGGAACGAGACGTTAGAATGGCCGATTCCCGGGAATTATAGTATTGTGGTGGTGCTAGGAGGGTTGCCGGTACGTTTCGCGGCTATGGAGTTTTAAGGGGGTTCGCTTGTTAATAACATTACGCAACGGTTACGAGGCAAAGAATTTCGCGCGTGCGGAGGGTCGAGGTCACGACGCCTCGGGAGCTTCCAGCTCAATCTCGAGGGAGGTTGATGCGTCTGCCCCGCTGGGATAATTAATATAAGCCTCCTCCTCCTCCTCCTTCTCCTCCTCCACCACCACCCCGCGGTATCCCTTATTTATCGCGAGGTTTGAAGGCAGCGCTAGCGTGTAATACCAGGCAGTGAAATATAGTCGCCATAATGTCGAGTATTTTATAGTCACGACCGAGTCCGGCAAAAGCTGTAACCTTTGAACGTGGTTGCGAGGCGATTGCGAGGCGGTTGCGAAACGGTTGCCTTGCGATCCTGCTTATTAAATCGAGTACTCGCCGGCCCGGGCCAGGCAAAACGATCGTCGGGGCCACGGATTTTCCCGTGGGATTATAAGCGAGTCGAATTCGCGGCCACCGTCGATGTTCGCGATAACGAGTCTTCCATGGATCGTTTCGCCGAGCATTCTTGAAATTCGACGGAGGATGCTGCGAGGGTAACGCACCGTGTCCCGGCTAGGGATGGGATCGAGTTCGATATACAGGGTGGTACATGCAAATTGAGCAACAAGTGTTTTGATAGCGAAATTGCGTTTATTTTATTATTGGTGAAGCTGTTTTGGAGATTTGAGGGTCAATTTTCTTTCTTTAAATGGAATATATTTTTTTAATTTATATCATTTCAATTCATATTTTTTTAATAAAATACATTTTTTATATTAGAATATAGAGGAATATTGAATTCTGAGTAGAAATATTTTTATGGTTTTTGATTTTTTTGCTGATCGATTTTGAAACGACTCGACTTTTTTAGTTACGAATTAACCCCTTCGGCACAGCTGGATTTTGCGCGAATGAAATTTTTCATAACTAAATTACCATTTTTCTGAATATATATTTTTCTGGTATAGCAATGTATGTATATAGTCTTCTTCGTGTATTGTACTTTCACTTTAATCGTTTACTTTAATAACTGATAATACAATTGATTAAATCACGAAACGTCTGCGGAAGTCACTATAATGGCGTATAGTGCCTAAGAGGTTAATCTTCGATTCAAAGTTATCATAAAGACAAGATTATGCCAAAGTTATGACAAGATTGTCATACCAGTCAAGATTGATAATACCATTAACATTATGTCAAAGTTATATCAAGATTGTCATTATAATACTATTAAAATTATGTCAAGATTGTCATTATAATGCCATTAGAATTATGTCAAGATTGTCATTATAACGCAATTAAAATTATGTCAAGATTGTCATTATAACGCAATTAAAATTATGTCAAAGGTATGTCATAAAAATGTCATTAAAAATTGTAGAATAAATATTACGTCGTCGAACTATTTAAAACATCTGCTTTTTGTAACTTTATTGTCTTTAAATATGCGATTATTAAACAATAATCAATGTATACTTCATTTCCTGTTAATTATCCGTTCTGTTTCAAGTACTAAACAAATAAATATGTCAATCTAACTTAAAAGTTCATGTGCAATATGTTATCATGAGATACTATTGCTATCTTAACGTTGTTCTAAGTTTAATATCGCACGCTTAACCTTGACATTTAATATCGCGTTACTTTTTTATCGAGATACTTGACTCTGCAAATCGTCGCTGAAGTGCCATTAGAATTACAAGCGTTGCAATATAGTACCGATTTACGAAATCGGGTTTCGCGATAAAGAAATCGATCGTGTCCTCTAAAATTCATTTCTATTGCAATTGAGATATTTAAGGCTTGCGTATAATAAAAAAATATATATACACATACAATACTAATGTGTTGCACTGTTTAAGTGCATTTAAGGGACTTAAATCAACATTTACTTTAATAATACCTATTAAATATAATACTCTATATAACCTATATAATATTTATTAAACTAACCTAATATCTATTAATCTTACCTTTTCAGAGATACTGCCACGTATTTGTATGTTCAGTTTTCTTAAAATTATGATTATTATAAGTGTAAAGAAAATGAGAATCAATGGAAAAACTATTTATTACAGAATCCCTCAGCGATACAGAAAAAACCTCATCGAATGAAGTGGATGATAAATAAAAACAGATACAATTAAATATATTATTCCCTACTATAAAAATTCATCCCTGAACAGGTTAAATATAAAACTTAAATAATATCCATTAAAATCATTATTAAGTGACAAACGGACTTGGATCACTTTTAAAATAAACGTCTCAAATAAACCATACAGTACGAATAAATATGTATATAACATTTCCATCAATTTTTTAAAAATCTATTTCGTCGAAATTTGAATTTCTAGTTCTGTGATTCAGAATCGATAATCAAATTTTTGAAAAAAGTCTCCTATCTTTAATTGAACCTTATTTATTCCCGACCAGTTGTAACATCGCCTGCTCGGAAAACCCAACGCGTGTTCTATAGATCGATGACCCGACGTCCACCGTTTCCCCGGAAACGCGAACCGGAAGGTATCCGGACACGGGGTGAAGAAAGCGGGCTCGAAACTTCACGCTGTCGCGGCGGGTAGTTGTTCCACTCTTATCCCGCGTCTCCTCGGGCCGCCGAATCGCGCGGAAGTTTCACTCGCGATCGAAGATACCCGATATCGTCCGAGTCCAAACGATCCTTCCGGACAGTCGAGAGGATCGTCACGTCAACGACCGTTTCTCCGTCGATCTTTCCAGCAACCGTATCGATTCTCATCCACACTTCCGGCTGGCCAGCCGTAATTTCTGTCGACGGACAAGAGAAGTATTAGGTTGGAAACTATGAAACGGGCATTTTGGTTAAGTTCGTGTTCAGCTGCGGCGCCCGTTTCATAGTTTCCAACCTAATATCTTAATCATTTCGCTTGATTAAACCCACTTCTATTGGTAAATAAAAACCCAATAGATAAATCGACGTGAAAAGCAATGGGGAATGGTTGCAAAGTGATCTTCTTTCAGCGCGTAACTTAATATTATTGTATTATATTATAATTAATAATAATCAAAAATCTGTGTCAAAACTCAAATCTATGATGGGAAATCAGGAGGCTTCGTTTGTTTAAAATTGATCAGGCTTGAGTACCCCGTTTTATAAAAATTGTGGATTGATAGGAAGAGATTATTTTTGCCAACAAGGGAAACGTGTTTATGTTAATTCTGTTATGTTATTTCTGAGATGCGTTAACAAGTGTGGACTTTTAAGAATCGATCAAACATGTTTCTCTGTACCTACTTTTGAGCAATAGATAATAAATTATCTATGAGATATAATAAGATAAAACATAGGTGATTGCCCGGTGATTTACACCTTTTGATAATTCAATATAATATTAATCGTTCAATTCTGAATCTATCGAGCTCTAAAAGTGACCGATGCTTTCTAGAAACAACAAGATCGAATTCAGATAAGCTTTTCGCCATTTTTAGTGTAACGTACGCTTGATTTATGATTTGTTCAATTAGATTCTATGAATCAGTGTCTATAGATTTAGTAAATTTAAATACAACATGTATTAAATCTGTGGTCATTTTATCTGCTGATTTTACGGACAGTAGGTTGACTAGGGTGCTAGTTCATAAGGGTGCTTACTAAGTCTTTCGTTATACTTTACTCCAGAATTAACCCTTTGCACTCGAGTGGTGACTCTGAGGCACCACTAAAATTGTTATATAACGTTCCGAGATCATTTTTATACCTCATCGTCAAAGTTTATATTTAAAAACTGTGTTAAATAGTGAAGCTATTGCAAGAATAAATTTCGTATGTATAAAAGTGCACTTCGTTGCATAAAATAAAAATACTATAAACCAGAGAAGTTATTCTAAATTTACAGTTAAAATTGTTTCGAGTACAAAGGGTTAACTGTTTCTGTTTCTACCGACGATTAAACTGTTGACTTTTATACAAAATGAATATTTTATATAGTCGAGGCAACATTTAGGCTCTTAATAGACATTTATTTCTCTTCTTAACCTCTTGATGTACCATTTTCGTCACAGTTACCATGATTGATTGTCGATTGTAATAAATTCTTAGAAGTAAAAGAAAATTGATGACTATTGCAACTAAATTGACTCGACTGCGTAACTATTAATGTTTCTCCCTCGATCTTTCCAGCAACTGTATCGATTCACGTCCACGCTTCCGGCTGGCCAGCCGTAAAAATCCGCCGGAGAACCGTACGGGAGCCTCGGGAACGCCGACCCACGCGCGCGATTTCGTTCGCGAACGAGAGCGCGTCTTCGGTCGTAAAGCCGGTTAACGCGAGATACGCCGAAGACGGCGAGGGACGTAACAGTCGCGATAACTAGATAAGCGGTTGTTGTGGCCGAGAGCGTGCAAAGCCTAGCGCTGCCCCGAAAATAACGGTACGGATTTCCCACACGATTCCGACATTCCGCTGTTCGGGCTTCTCTCGGCGCTTCCTGCTTCGGATCGGAGAGCAAACGCGCGCGGCTCGGCTCGCCTCGGCTCGGCGCAAGGCGGCTGCATATGGAAATCGATGAGAATCGTTCGGCTGTCGAGATTCTCGCCGTTGAAGGACGGCAAAGCCGCGGAAGAGAGGAAGAAGAGGTCAGAACTCCCGGATAGAGACGGCAGTCCCACGGCCGCGCGATTATTCGAGAGATACGACGCATTATCCATCCTCGAATTAGGTAATACCGGTGGCGATCGCAGTGCCGGTAATACGAGAATCCGTCGTAAAACAAGATTCATCCGGAAGCGCCACGCCGATCTTGCGACGGCCGGTCTGGCCCGATGGTTTCGTGCGGAGGAAACGATTCTATCGAGCGACATCGCGTTTAGGTGTCTCAATTTTATGTTTCAGATTATTATTATTTCTACTTGTTTATAATAAGGTGTTTCAATTTTATATTACAGATACTTTTTATTGCTAGTTGTTTGCAATCAGGTATCTCAATTTTAGGTCACAGATTCTTTTTATTGCTAGTTGTTTGTACGAAGGTGTCTCAATTTTAGGTCACAGATTCTTTTTATTTCAGTTATTTGCAATCAGGTTTTTCAATATTAAATTACAGATTTTTTTTATTGCTAGTTGTTTGCAATCAGGGGTTTGACTTTTAGGTTATAGATTCTTTTTATTGTATTTCTAGTTAATTGTAATCAGGTGTCTCAATATTATATTACAGATTCTTTTTATTTCTAGTTGTTTACAGTTAGGCGTCTCAATTTCAGGTGACTGATTCTTTTTATTTTCAGCTGTTTGCAATCAGGTGTTTCAATTTTAGGTTACAGATTCCTTTTACTTTTAATGTTTGCATTCTGCCAAGCGGGAGTAAGTAATGTCCGTGGCTGAATAGATGGCACAATTTCTGTCGAGGGGCAAGAGAAGTATTAGGTTGGAAACTATGAAACGGGCGTTTTTGTTTAGTTTGTGTTCAGCTGCGGCGCCCGTTTCATAGTTTCCAACCTAATATCTTGCTCGCTTCGACTTATCTACACGCTCGCAGTCCTCATTTGCCTATAAACTACTATAGTTTCGTTTTATCATATTTTGTAAGTTTGTTTTATCATATTTGTTCAATTATATTCTACGACACAGCGTCTACAGATTTAGTAAATTTAAAATATCAAATGTATTAAATGCGTGATCATTTTGTCTGCTGCTTTTACGGATAGTAGGTTGACTAGGGTGCAAGTTGATCAGGTGCTTACTAAGTCTTTTGTTATACTTTACTCCAGATTGAACAGTTTCTGTTTAAACCGACGATTAGACTGCAGATTTTCATGTAAAATAAACATTGTATACAGTCACTGAAAGATGCAGGCACTTGACAGACATTTCGATTGTAATAAATTCTTAAAAACAAAAGAAAAATTGATGACCATTGCGACAAAGTTGTCTCGACTGCGTAACTATTAATGACAACGTCAATTGTAATATTTTATAATACCTATTATAATTATAATATTTATTATTAGTAATTATAATAACATCATACTTAATAATTTATTTCTAGAAACTTTCATCACGACTAGAACTCGTCGAAATACCCTAAGCATATAATAACTCCAATAATTTAAACAATAAAATCGTGTCATTAAATTCTTGAAATATTTTCACCATTTCAAATTCGATCTACTCGTCTCTCTCACAAATGCATAAAGTCCACAATGTAGATTGTACGCGAGCGGCAACGACACGAGAGCGGACCGCACTCTCCTCGAACGATTTGCACCGGCATCGAGTCCGCGCGCGCCTCTCCACGAGAGTGCACGAGCACAGAAGTGCGCGATCCCTCGCCTAGATTAGACATGCTCCGTGGATTCGCGAGGACTCCGGTACGCTCTCGTTGCTCCGCGAGCCGCGAGTCGATCGGCTTTTTTACCGATCGGTTTTGTTCCTCCACGTTGTTCTCATCTTTTTCTGTGAGACCACGCTATTCCCAGTAAAACACGGTGTTCCTTTTACCCGCGGCAGGGCGATCGCGGGTTCGGAAAGCGGAGAGAACTCCGGTACAATTCCGATCGCGAACGCGCTCCCGAGCGCAGACATCCGGTGACGGTAAATTCGTTACGGTTTCTACGCGTTAGTTTAAAAGACATTCGATACACCGGGACACGCCCCGTTGTTCCCGAAGACGGGCTTCGAACGTGCGAACACGTCCAAGTACGAATCGTGAAAGGCAAGTTTCGCTTCTCTCGTCTCTGTCCGGCCCGTCGCCGTGTGTTGCCTTCTCGTTGCCGTTGCTGTTTGCCGTTTGGTAGCACGCGCTTTGAATTCGGTCGCAACAAACGTCCGCGTCGCTGATCCGTAACCGTGGCTCGGCCGTCTCTCTCTCTCTCTCTCTCTCTCTCTCTCTCTCTCTCCCTCTCTCTCTCTCTCCCTCTCTCTCTCTCTCCCTTCTACCGCAACGCGTTCAGATAAAGGCGTCGATGATAAACGTCTCGCGGCGGTCGTCGTTGATGGATTAATAAGTAGGTTTTTCTGCCGGTAAAAAGCGAGCGGCGCGCGATTAGGCGGATAAAAGACGGCGCCGATTTGCAACGGTAATTGGCGGCGACGGTTCTTTAAATAGTTGGATGGGCCTTGTCGCCTTGGTCGCGTAACACAGGTAATTGTGCAAGGCGGTTGGTTATCTTTGGTCGAGAACAGACTGTTCGAAATGGATGTCGACTTTGATCTGCTGGCTTTCGAGGTATTCGATCCAATTTCGATCGCAAAGCCTCTCAAAGCCCGTGGTGACACTTGGTCAACGTTTAACCCTTTCGCTCCGACGGACGTATATATACGCCCTCGAAGAATAACATATACAAAGAGCGTATATATACGTTCACACCATATATATACTTTTATTTCATAAGATACTTTTGTCAATCAACAAACAGCTGACTATAATATTTAAGAAAAAAAATTATGATTATAAACTTTTATATTTTAGAAAGTACAGTGATATTATCATTGTAATATTTAGAGAACAAGAAACGACTTCGTAGCATTCCATACCTCAGTGCCAACTACTCAGTAACACGCTCCGTAGCGAAAGGGTTAAGCACTGTGTGTGCTGTTGTCGTGCATTTATTTATTCTCTTATTTTATTTATGGGAAAGCACTATCGTGAATAAACATTACCCAATACTATTATCTTAAAAATTGTGTTTCTATGATAAAATAAATATAATAAAATTATGTAATGTATTATAAAAAGTCACTACACTGCAGATTATATGCATAAAATCCTAAAGTCATTAGAAGAATTTGAGGATGTTGTTACGGTCTTACTATAATGATTAAAAGAAGAAAGATATTTTCAAATAATTTACGTTAATTGCAATTAAATTAAACGATTTTTATTCTGTATAAAGATCTGCAGTATACTAATCACACTTGATCTGAAAAGAAGATTAGCAATCAGCTGATACGTAACCATATCGGGCAGTATCTTCTCCTGACGCTTGAAGGTAATATTCCTCCGTTTATCATCGAACATCGTGTAAAGTACCATTTCACTTTTAATTGAACTTCTATCAGTTTCTTCAACAATGTTAACACACAGCACCGGGCAGCTCATTTTTATCATAGTAATTATCACTGAACCTACCAACCATAAACCCCTTGCACTATAATAACGAGTCAGGCTCGTGGCGATCGTTTCGTGCACGATTCGATAAATAAATGTAGACAAACGGAATAAATATTTTTCCTTTTCCTTCGAAGAAATTATTAAAGCAGAAAATCTGCTCATCTTTGTAACTATGAAGAAGATAGTACGGCAAGGGGTTTAACGGCGATTTCATCCTCGTTTGCGTAGCTCGGAACAGGTCGCGTCGTTTGCCCTGACTGACACCTAATCGCGACCAAAACTCCATTACCATATTCATAGAAACCTCATTACCATTCGCGCGCTTCCTCTCCCGCCGTTCTCGCATTGTTTTATTTGATCTTAGCCCGGGACTCGGCCCGCAGCCACGAATAGTAGTCGTATTAGGCGTATCTTTGCCGTACGATACCGGTCCATTAGCTACCGCTGCTAAACGACTGCCAATTATTTATCCTTTTCTTTTGATCCGCTCACCTTTCGCGGCGCGCCCGGCGGACGAGCGCAAAAGACGAACGATGAATCCGTCGCGCGTTCCGCGTATCTCGCCGCTCTCCGACCGCGCTCGGTCTCCGCTCCGAACGCAACGGTGTCCGGTCGTAAACGAAAGTGAAAATAAACCGCTCGGACGCGGACGGTTCCACCACAAAATGCAATTTACTCCATTCATGGAGCCAGTCCTTCGAAGCCGGGCAGAGAGACGCGCCGGAACGGCCCGGGCCCGGTCCGGGCAGACACCTAAATTATGTTTCGTTTGTCGATTCCGTTTCCTTTCTCTCCGCCGCGCCGCTTCACGCCTCGCTTTCGAGGACGCGTCTCTCTAAAAGGGCTCGCTCGAATAGATACGCGGCTGTCTCCCTCCGTCGTCTCACCTACGAGATCCCCCGGCCCGCGTCGCGCCTCTTAATATTAAAAGTATCGTCGTCGCGCGAGAGGCACGCGTGGCTGCGTGGGAGACGCACGTGGTACGAAATGTCCATCCGGAGCAGTGGAAACCGCATTCCAGGTGACGTCTGGCGCCAAAAGCGGTTCCCAACCGCGACGCGGACCATCTTGATTCTGCGTCGTCGTCGTCGTCGTGGAGACAGAACGAGGATTTCCTGTACGCTTATGACGCGCTTATGATCGATGTAACGGAAAATAATGCTTTGTTTTCCTGCAAGCGGTTTACAAATGTTGCGGCAATGCGTGATGCACGCGTCTCGGGAACGTCCGCCACGGAAGCAATCTGCAAGCAAATGCATTGTGGTTAATGGCAACATGAAAAAAATGTGAAAAGAATTATTGGCAAGTAGGCTGTGGATATTCATGCAAAGTTGTCTATAATTAACCCTTTGCATGTCTACTCTCAGTCGTCTATTTATTTATTTCTTTTATTCTTTTTATTTTTACACAAAATTAACCCTTTGCACTCGAGTGGTGACTCGGAGGCACCTGAAATTGTTCTACCACCACCTAAAATAATTTTTATATGTAAATAATATTTAGATGTAAAAACTTGTTAAATAATAAAATTGCTGATATGAGTCACAAGAATCACTCTCTTTTATGCATAAAAGTGCACCTTGTTACATAGAATGGAAATACTATGAGCGAGAAAAGTTATTTCAGATTTACGGTTAAAATGGCTTAGAGTGCATAGGGTTAAAATATATTACTGTGTTACATATGTCTAAACTTTAAACAGGAATTTTACTTCTTAATCTTGTATATGATGTCTGATTATAGAAAGTAAATAGGAAGTTGCTTCTCTTTTATTCATTTTATTCGATTAAGAATAATAAAATGTCATTTTTATATCCTTGTAATCTGTTTATTTTCCTAAATTTAATCAGAGATAAGATAAAATGAACTTGTTCTTCGCTCAACTTAAACAACTACCTACACGACTCCTCATTATTCAATAAATAATTCCTCTTTTAAATCTTCTTCGTTTCACTTGTTGTATAAATTTTTAATATTTCGTTTTTTTCTTTTGACAATTCCATTCTCAGCACAGTGTCTTTATCGTCCTTTTCTGTCAACAGAAGCGGAAGAGCAACTAAACGATCCATTCGAAAATATTACTTCGCCTTATCTACACATACTGTTCCAATCGATAGATTGTAATATGCTGGATAATAAATGCACCGTACGCGAATAATGCGAAGCATGCGTCCGGTCGCACGCGTCCAACGCTAATAGAAAATATCATCCGCACGCGGACGTTGCGTCTAATCGCAAGCGGCGAACGTATACAACCCCCTACAAAAGTATTAGAGAGCCTACAAGAAAATTATAATAATTAAAATGCGAAAACTCAGTAATATAAGTAACATTGAAATAAAATTGGTATATGATATGTATAAATATATGTATACATTTTACGTTATAAAATAAAGATCATGTGTGAAATTTTCTTTTCTTCGATAAATCTATGACGTATTGTAATTATTTCTTGCATCTATTTTGATAAAATGTATTTTATGCATATGAAAATGAATCTTGTACCTCACACAACAACAGTTATACTTTTAATAATTTTTGAAATCTAATTTCTCATAATATTATTTTGGAAGGTGCTGTAACAATTTTAGTTGTACTTCCGAATTGTCACTCGAGTGCAAAGGGTTAAGAAATAAATTCGACCCATAGAGGATTAAACACATATCTTAATTTAACATATATTTTCGTCAATACGATGCCACGTTGTAAATTCCCTGAAATGTTCGAAACCAATTGAAATATTACAATTTATGCCAAACACAATTTATGCAGATGTCCTAATACTTTTGGTGGGGGGTGTACGGTCCGAGCCGTTGCGCGTCCGACGCTTATAGGAAATCCTACGTTCGCGGACCGTGAAAGGAAGAGGGATGAAGCGACCGGCAGATGTACGGCGACCAAAGGCGATCCGACGACACGGAACTCGGGAATCCGACAATGGATGCTCCTTTCACGAGATCCCCGTGGCTCTTGTCGCCGTTTGGGAATCGAGGCGCGAGACGACGACGCTTTCACTTTTTGCGATCGGAGCACTCGCTGCCATGACCCGGGGAGAGATATTGCTCCGCGGACTGAAAATAATCCGAGCCGAGCGTGGAATGCGCGATTGTGTACATACTCGGACGCGGATACGGACGAGAGAGCAAGAGGGAGGAAGAGAGAAATAAAGAGAGAGTATAAGGGAGAGTAAGAGAGAGAGAGAGTATGAGAGAGTAAGAGAGTATGAGAGAGTAAGAGAGTAAGAGAGAGAGTATGAGAGAGAGAGAGAGAGAAATAGAGAGACAGTAAGAGGGAGAAGAAAGAAGAGGTGAGAGAGAGAGAGAGAGAGGGGGAGAGAGAGAGTAGGTGTGCGGGCCCGAGCACGTGAACGCGAGCGGCGTGTGGCGCATCGATGTTACCCCTTTCAGATTCCAAGATACCCCAATCCGGTTTATGAGTCTCGGATAGAATCCGCTTGTCCTGGCCGGGAGTAAAAATAGACATGCCTATCCCAATGCGGGATTGAGTTGTCAGACGGCCTGCCCCTTGAACCGTGTCGCGGTTCACGAGCAGATATAAAGGGGGAGAGGGGGAGGGAGGGAGGTAGAAAACGAAACGAAATGGAGAAAAAGTCGCGGTGGAGAGAAAGAGAGGCCGAGAGTTATGACGAACCGCGGATGACGAATTGCGGCCGATTAAATCGTCGGAGGTCTTCTCCGTCTCCGGTCCCGAGGTGTGTGCGTCGTTGTCGGTCCGCGTTTGCATGAGAAAACCAACCGGTTTAAGGAGGTCTTCTACATTCGAGTAGACGAATCGATTTTTCTTTATTGCGTTGCCTTTCGGTTCGGAACCTTTAAAAACGCGTCTCTGTGCGGAGTCACTCGACGGAACTCGTAAAATTCGTTTTAGTGTAGGTGATTGAAACGAATGCTAGTATCGTATGCTCTGAACGGCTATGGAAAGCGATTGGGGTTTTAAATGGTCTGCCCGAACGTTTCGTTGCTGTCTCGTTAATTGATCAGAAGTTGTAACAACGTGTCATGATCGATAGATAGCGTAATAAAAAGGTGACTCTATAGGAGCTGTGCGGACAAGAGGAGGGAACATTTTACGAACTCGGAATTGATAATTACTAGATTGTGGATTTTTGTACGAAATTAAAAATTGTTTGCATTAAGCGCAAGAAATAGAAACCGAGTAGCAAGTTCAGTCTTTCTTTAATTATATTTAATTATATTTTAGATTAAGAACAATAGATTGAGGCCTTCAATTGCTTTCCATTTTCATACTATTTTAAATTGTACCTACCTAATTTTGTTATATATGTATAAAATTGAATAGAAACACAAAACAGTGATACTGTTACAAGAATTCAACAATTTGGTTATATTATTCATACGTATTGATTGAATAAAATCTTTATTTCGAATACAAATTATAACAAATATGGCACAGACTCTAGATAAAATTAGAGATAAAGTACAAAATTAAATATGAAAAACAAAATCTATTACTTTTCCTTTTTTAAAATTCAAATACATGTAATACAACAATATAGTTCAATATTACATAAAAATAAAAGAAATAAATAGCTTTGATTGTTTAAACACATAAAATACAAAATTAAGTATGAAAAACAAAATCTATAATTTCTTACTTAAAATTGAGATATACATAATACAACAATACAGTTTAGTATTACATAAAAATAAGAGAAATAAATAGCTTCGGTGGCTGTGAAAGTGGACACAAACTACCTCAAAGGATTAAAATCGCGTCTCAAAGAGTTAAATACGGATTCGACGCCGGTTTCCGCGGAGGCCCGGAGGAAAACAAAAGGCATCCCATGGAGATCCTGTGCTCGGGGTTGAAAGCGCACGGGGGATCCCGTCGGATTTTTCGCGAGAGGCCAACGCGGCGTTGGAACTCGTTATCGTGCCGGACCTCCTACTCGAAGCTATCCCGATAAATAAAACATGCTCACGACAGAGTCCGTGACCGATCCGCGCTCGCGCGAGCTCAGAATCCTGTTTCGCGACGTACAGCGGAACCGGCCGAATCTCCTGGACGCGCGCCGATCGCGTTTTAGAAGTCGAGATCGCCGGCCCGTTCCGAAATCATTGACAACGAACGAGACGATCGCAACGACGAAAAAGTCGAAGACTAACCCTTTCGCTACAAAGCGTTTTACCGAGTAGTTGACACTGAGATACAAAATGCAACGAAGTAGAAGTCGGTTTCTATTCTCTAAACATTACAATGATTATTATTGTATTTAGTAATATCACTTTGCTCTCTAAAATATAAAAGTTTATAATCATAATGTTGTATACGCGTTTGATGTTGATCCGGTTTGTAAGGCCGGATTTGTTTGTACACGCTTGGTACAATGCCCTATTAATATAGATGTGTGTTTGTACTATATACACTTTATTTACAACACTGTACAAGTATAATATTTGCGATGTTTGATGATGTTTGAATGCGTTATGTATGAATGTTAGCTGTGATCTGTCTTTCGTTCGTCGTGTTCTGTCTGTTGTCACCTCGGTTTTGCATTGATTGGTGGAGAATAGTTTTTGGTGGAGGAAATGAAGTGTTTTTGATTGGAGGTGGGTGTGTCGCAGGAAACTTGGAATGAGGAGTGGGAAATGTGGTAGAAAGTTCGGGTTTGCGTCTTCTTCTTTGTTACAGTAAAATTATGAATGTTTGTCCGTGCAACGGTACTGTAGGTATGTTGCACGTGTTGTCCGTTCGTCGAGTCGAGTTTCGGTAAGTACGGTAGTCGTAAAGTAATATCGTTAGTCGTCGTTCGTCGGATTTTGCCTATTATCGATTGATTCGTATTTTTATGGCTTAATTACTAAAGAGGGACGGCTAGGCACTTTCGACCATCGGTGTTGCCGTCCCAAAAAAAATTTATTTTTCTATCCATTTTGCTACCACCGCCGCATATAGACGGCATCCAAATTATGTGTATACAAGTGCCATCCGTAGGCAAAATACAAAAATAATTTTGTAGATTCTTTCATATTAAAAATGTAAATATACTTGTTACATTAGAGCAATGATTGTTTTATTCAGCACAGTTATGTAAAACTAAGAAAAGCGTATATACAGAAATCACACGCAATGTGCATATTTCTGGCGCGAGCTTTCGTTCCGTGACAGTACTTCGGCGGACGTCACTGCCGTAGTGAAAGGGTTAAATGTTATAGTCAACTGTTGATTAACAAAAGTTCTTATGTAAAGTATGAAATAAAAGTATATATATATGGTATGAACGTGTATATACGCTCTTCGTATACGAATGGTCATTCTTCGAGGGCGTATACAAGCCCGTCGGAGCGAAAGGGTTAATGGAACAACAGCAAGGACGAGCACGGCGTCAGAAGCTCGCATGGCGGATTCCGCTTTCTTTCTTCTGGGTGTTCGCGGGGAGGATGCTTCGCATGTCGTTGACGTTAAACGCGACAACGGTACGAACGTTTTTGTACCAAGGCTATGGACGGCGTATAACGCGACCGTGACCCCTTGGGATATTTTCCACGATGTATATGGTGGAAACGTGGCGGGTCCCGTGTGGACCAAGGCGCGTCGAGGCCGGCGAATGACGCTCTTCATTTTTTTCTCCACGCGAACGATCCGAACCCGCCAAGGATGTCTCACCGCGTCCGGTTGCTCTTGTTGGTAAAACGCTCGCGAACGCGCAAGCGAATGGAAGATAATCTGCTGGTTATTTCGGAACCTCGTTGAGATATGCGCGGGAACGGCTCGCCGTTGTCCCCTCGTCGTCCCGGGGGGATCGCGCGTTTCGAACGCGTTCGCGAGCGAGTGCTGAAACGTCGAAAAATACAGTAAATTCCGCTGGCCTTCGGCTCGTAAACAAAAACGGACGATTTGGGAAGATACGATCGCAGTCGCCGGTTATCAACAACTATAAAGACGAGCCGCGAGCTTAACTCTTTGAGGCACAGGATTTCATAGAATAAGTAGACCCATGTTGCGCAGTAATTTTATCGTGTTTTTAGTTAAACAAAATTAGTATATTTTCATTGAAAGCACATAAAAGCTTGAACAAATAATAATTAAACTGAATTTGTTGTTAACACGTTGACGACGGCTTGACCCACCGGTGGGTCATAAGTGTCAGACCCGTGGGCTGCGTACATTTGTTTATTTCGCTTGCATTTCACAAAACAGATACTACAAAAATAGGTTTATGTTATTTTATTTGAACATTATAAACGGATATTCAATAGTAAAAACATAGAAATCCAATATTATAAACTTAACACAATTATTTAATTTTTGTAAACTTCGGGCGCCGAGTCACAGAGAAAGTCGTGAATATCGGCGCCGGCGTCAACGTGTTAAAGAATGGGACTTAAATAGTCCTATCGTGTTACGTGGGTTTATGAATGAACAACGTAAATATGTAGCTAACTATAGCAATACTACGAGGTGAGTATAAAAATGTTCTACAATGCATTACCGTGCATCAAAAAGATGGGACATTTTTAATCCCACCGTGCCCCAAAGAGTTAAACGATCGTATCTGCTCTTCACAAAATGTCTATTTTTTGTGCACAGTTCTAATTTGAGAGAATTTACTGTATTTCGCGACGAAGACGTCTTCTAACGTCGCGACTAACTTCTACGTAGACTCCCAGCGAACGACCCGTGGACGCCGCTGTGCCATAATTTTTTACGAAATAAAGAGCCAGGACGATAATAACCGGATGTGCAACGGCGCTCATCGGTTAATGACAATGTTTCAGGCTGGATGCCAAAGAATGCCGGTCACGGGAAAGGTCGTTGCCCGTGCGACATTCGTGCATTCGTGCGTAATTGTTATTGCGAGAGACATTAGTAAGTCTTGCGCAGCGGCGGGCCCGCAGAAAATTCGCGGTGCTCGCCCCGTCCGCGGAAAGCTCGCTCGCTCGCAGGAATTTTTCGGATAGAGCGATTCCGCGCATCGGGGGCCCGAACGAAACCGATTTCACTCGGCGAACGCGACACGTGTATAACGTCGCTGCGTTGTCCCGGGGCCCGCCGGGTTTTTCATGCGAGTAATTACAATGCGGTACACGGCTAATGCGGTAATTCGACGTAAATGGCAGCCGTGTACACGTCGTTGTATATGTATATATATCTTTGAATATCCCCTGGACGTATTTTACCATAATTAAGGCGGCCGGATCGGCCGCGATTGATTTACAATCCATCCGAGCCGCTCCGTTCCTTTTGAACTAGCCTGGCAGCCAATGCAACGACTTTGATACGATTGCGCTCGCCACGGGCGTAATTTCATTCGCATTATGCAACGACGTAATACCAGCTCGTGCGACGCGGACGTTTAACGTTCGATAGTGTCAGGGGGAGAGCCTGACGACACACGACCAACTTTCTAACTCGGAACGATCGGCGCGGGATAATATCTGAAATCCGCGTTTCCAATTTAATTGCCGACAAAGCGAGCGCGCTGCGTCGAGCCGCGGGCCCGCGATACAATGAGAAACGGCGGGCACGCCGACCGAGTGACTTTTCGCCAGGATCGCGTAAGAATTTTCGACGAGGAGCTGAGAGAGTGCCGGCTCGCTCGCGATTTCCACGCGATAGCCCGTGGAAATGGCTCGTTTAACGGATCGGCTGGTAATCGGGGGAGACGCGCGAACACAATTTCGCGGTTCGATTTCGCTAACGCGACGACGACGACGACGACGACGACGACGACGACGACGAATACGCTCGCCGATAGCACATTCCTCGTGACAGGCGAACGGAGACGGTAAACGTGTTCGATGTTGCGGAAAC
Organism: Augochlora pura; assembly: GCF_028453695.1. Classification (NCBI taxonomy): domain Eukaryota; kingdom Metazoa; phylum Arthropoda; class Insecta; order Hymenoptera; family Halictidae; genus Augochlora; species Augochlora pura. Next base: position 9,834,290 of record NC_135774.1, on the reverse strand, counting down.
CGGGCGAACGAGGGACTGTCGCCGCGACGAGCAGATTTCTCACGAGACCGTACAGAAAAATACGCGGGTGAACGTTAACGCGGGCTAGCGATAGGATCCGGCGCAGCTCCGCGCCGCGCAACGCCGAGAAACGATCGGCTCGGTCGGTCGGACTCGCGAAGCTTCCACCGGAACGGTTATAATCGATAAAGCCGATAAGAGGGCCGCCGATGGAACGTGTGAGATTCGAGGCGCGAATAAATTTCCTCGTACTTACACGCGACTTCTGTTCCCGGCGAGGCGAACGAGCCGCGGCCCGTCCGCGATGGACGGCAACGCGCGCTCGACAAGGTTTCGGCAATCTGGCGGGACGAAATTGTTATTTCGTGGGAATACGTAATAGTTCACCGTTGGCACATAACTTATACCTTTTCACAGCAGACACTTTACGAATTTTAACTTTGAACTATTCTCCAAGTTTAATTATTTCTCCAGAACTAATTTGTTGACTTTTTGTACAGTAGTTGGTGAATTAATTCAACGATAGTATTTTCCTTTGACTCATTCATAGATCTACAAATGAGCATGTGGTATACTTATTTCTAGCATGAGATGTCCTTTGACAGTTTAAGGATTTCATAGTAATTTTTAAGTTTAATCGATTTTACATAAAAATATCGACACCATTTTTAGAAAATACAAGGAGTTGCTGTACAACTTTCATGATCGTTTGTTTTCCAGAATGTTACATTTTAGTGGAGATCATTTTTTTTTTTTTTTCTTAGAGGTTTTACGTCGCATCAGCTGCAAGGCTATTAGCGACCTTCTATTTAAATAGACCTTATATTTTGTTTATTAAGCCTGTATCTCTAGTAAGGTATCCAAAATGATCATTGCAGTAACTATTTCTAACAAAATTAAATAACGCCTTTTGTTCTATAATTTGATAATGAGTTCAATACAAGTAAATTTCGTTTTTATAGATGCGTATCTATAAAAATCACTAAAGAGCAACCACTGATTTGTAAAAGCTGTGCTATGGAATAAGGTAAGAATTTTATTATAATTCCGTTTTTGTAATTATTGTCAAGTTAATAATATTACTAAGTTCTTACTTAAGTTCTAATGAAAATAAAAAAAAAAGAAAATAATATTTTTATATTATTCTTTCTATTAAAGTAAAACATGTTTAATTACATTTATCTATATTCATATTTTGTAGATTGATGAATCAAGCTAGAATTTACAACCTAGTTAACCCTTTGCAGTTGAATGGTGACTCAGAGTCATCGCTAAAGTTGCTCCATCCTGTTCCAAAATAATTTAAATATTAACAGACTCTAGTTTTAGAAAAATCGTTAAAAATTAAACCGTTAGTATGAATCACGAGAATTAATTTCATATGTATAAAATGCACTTTGTCGCATAAAATGGAACCATTGCGAGCCAGAAAAATTATTCTGGATTTACAGTTAAAATTTTGTCAAGTGGACAAAGTTAACTCTTTGCAGTCGGATCCATTTTAAGTGAAAATCCAAGACATATGTTTAGGTTTGTATCGTTGCCATTTTATATAACTTGGAGCATTTTACATATTATGAAATTGCAATTATGTGACTCGTACAACAGTTAATAACTCTTAACAATTTTCTAAATGTAAATAAATATGATAAAAAGAGGGTTAAATAATTTTTAATAAAATCTGTTTCTACGGATCAGGACCGCTTGAAAAAAATTCAATTTGGTCCACGTCGATCGCCGATACGTCGCACAGTGCGCCAGCCAGACTGGAAAACTCTCTTGTCGTGAAGGTTTGTCGCAACAGCCGCGACACGGGTCGCGGCCAGAGAGCTACACAGACGTCTCTGTCGAGTCTGTCAATACAAGATAACGGCGACAGCTTTCCGATCGGCGACGATAGAATCGCGAAAGACGGCGATCCTTCCTGATCGTCTCCGATCCTCGTCGATCCTCGTCGATCCCCGTCGATCGCTGCTCGCCGCACCGCCGGGAAACGGAACGGGTGGGAAAGAGTTTTCGCGTCGCGCGCGAGAGCGAGGCAAATAAATCGATGTGCCGGCAGAAATTGCGCAGCCAGCCATTGTTGCGTTAAAACAAAGCTCGACCGGTGTCTGGCGTGCGAGTCGCCCTCCTCCGGCTGTCGGCCGGGGTACGTTACGCGAAAGGAGTTCGCGCTCGCTCGCTCGCAGCTCGAGCCGGCAGCATTGTGACGACCTACATAATGGGAAAACACGCGGAACGACTCGCATTCTTTCCGAGCGAGGTAGACGAGATCGCGCGTCGCGATCGGTACACGGTGAGAGGAGAATATAGGAAAGAAAACGTTCTCTCCGGCGGCGTTACGCTCCGCCAATGGCTGCAAAGCGCGTTGCGAATCGCGGAGTCGCGACACCGCGAAACGCCCTCGGCGCTGAAACGAAAAGACACGCGCGCGCGCGCGGGGCAACCGGGGCGCGCTCGGCACCGATAATCGATGGGACCCCTGCCGCTCCGTTCCTTGTAATCGAGCGGCCGCGAAAGAATCAACGTTTCCGCGTATCAATCGGCGGACCGATCGCGGGGCCGAGGCGGGGCCACGGAGGCTTTACGTAAGAACGCAACGAGATTTGACCCCGTTCGAGTCGCAGATGAACCGCGTTCCGTTGCGTCGAGCCGCGTTGCGACATCTGGCTCGGCCGCTCGCGCGCGCTCCCCGGGAGAAGAATTCCGCGCGGCGTGGCCATATGGCGTATCGGCTCTCGGTATCGGCCAATTAATTCGCATGAATCGAAGCACAGATAAGAGACGTTGATCGTCCCCGATCGAAGACCCGCAGTCTCGCTGGTTAATTGCTCTTTAAACGACACGCGATGCCGCTCGATATACCAGCTCGGGTGTACGCGCGAGGCCGCGCGAGGATACACGACGGCGAGCAAAGCGAGGAGAGAAGACCGATCGAAGCGGAGAGACGAACTTTCAGTCCGGATTCTCGAACTAGTAACCCCGGTTTCAGAGATTCCCGCAGAACCGCATGCCAGCCTAACGCTCGCGTAACGACTTATCGTGCAATTTCTTCGGAATCTTCCTGCCCGCTCCGGCGCAAACGCCGAGGGAACACGCGCCTGCCCACGGCAAATAGCTCGCCGTTCCAACGAACCCGTTCCATTTCGTCCCCGGCGGAATCGGCTCTCGCTCTCTCCCCGAAGGGAATCGGAAAACGCCGCCTTTCTCTGTTCTCGCTGCGAACGAATAATCTGTCCCAGCTTCCAGCGGTCCTCGCGACGCGAACCCGCGGCTGGCTCCTGATCGCGTTGCAATCGGAGCGAAAGTGTCGCGCGTCCCTCGGCGTGAAAAAAGGAAGCCGAGAGCTATTCGCGGCCGCGGTGATTCGCCGGCGCAACGACGCGACCCGGCTCCATTATATTCGTTTTTCCGTGGTCCGCCGCAGCTACGCGCGGTGCCGACCTGTCGCAAATGAGTCGCATCCGCGCAACCGGAGCTCGTTCCACCGCGTAAGCCGCCGCGCGCGAGCATTTCCCGTTCCATCATTAGAGGTGATTTATTTCAGGAGCCCCGGACCTCTTCCTCTTCCTGGTAGAAACAAGCCAGCCACCCGACCGGCTCCGGTTCTTTGTTTCTTCGCGAGAGTATCTTGGGTTACTCCTAACGAAACTTTCCCAAATTCGTTAAATCCTCCCAGAGCGAGCCGGGCTCTCCCGCGAGCGGCCGCGTTCGAATCGCTTCGTGCGGCCGCCCGTGTTCCTTCTCCTCTCGCGTACGCTACGCGACGTTACCACAAAGGCGAGCGCGGAGAGAGAAGCGATCCCGGTAATAGCGGCATTACTTTATGCGATTCATTCCATTCTTTCGTCGTGACTATGACAAATGAGCTGTCCCATGGGGCTCTGTAAAGCTACCTCCGCTTGTGCGGCCAACGAGCGTTATTCCCATGCCAAGGACATCGTGCGGCTGTTTTAGCTGGAGCGGGCGCGCGCGCGCGCGCGCACACTTCCTGGATCTGAATCGTTGGAAATAATTTATGTCCTCGTTCTCTAGCCCGGTACCGTATGCAAATACGCGCTGATCGATTAATCGCGAGAGGACGACGGGAGCTTCCTCGCGAGGAGTAAGACATCGTCGTCGTCGTCGCCGCGCGCGGCCCGGCTCCGCTCCGCTCGGCCCCGCTCGGCCCCGCTCGGCCGCGGCGGTTATTAAACTGGCTTGTATCCTGCAATTAACGAGGCTCTCTAGGCTCGCGTGCCGGCTGCCGGGACGAACGGACACCCGATGGCAACCCGTCGTCGAATGGCAAAGTGCCATTCGCTCGATGACCTCATCGGGAATGTAGACGACTTGTCGGAGCACTCGTAACTATTGGAATTAAAATTCTCGCGACGGCCGCGTCGTGGCCAATAACAGCTACGGAATTTCACGGTTACGTTCGACGAGTGAAAATCGCGCGAGCCGTTTTCGCGGCGCGCGCGGGAACAGAGGGAAGAATAGCTCTGCTTGTTTGCTAAGATGAATCGCTAGTGTCGAAGTTTCTTGTATACATATATACATATTCTTCCGAATGTTTATTATTTTAGAAATCAGTGAAATTGATGATATTTCTTAAAAATAGTGAGTAGAAACAGCGTTTAACACGTTGAGCGCCGCGTCTGTCAAATATGGCTGACACTAATTTCTAACCAATCTTGAAAATGCAGTAGTATATTTGAACAAATTGAATTTGACTAGAATGTTTCAGATGCGAAAGAGCTCTAATACTATGATAAATATTAACTTCCTAGTTTCGCTTTAATTAATTAACCTCTTAGACACGACGCGCCATTATAGTGGCCTTCGCGGATGTTTCGCGCTTTACTCCATTGTGTTAATATTTATTGAAATAAACTAACAAAGTGAAAGTGTGTATATATATACAATACACTAAGAAAAGAATATATAATATAGATAAAACTGTATACAGCTATACCAAAAAATGATATTAAGAAAAATGGTAATTCAGAGAAATTTCATTCGGACAAAATCCAGCCGTGCCTAAGAGGCTAAATTGCTTTAACTGTGTGAAGATTGTAGTGGTCGACTGTCAGCACTTAATGTATCAAACATTAACATTTTATGAATTTTATTTTTCAACTAAAACTTGCTTGCTATTTGTGTCAATAGAGTAAGAAGAACCTATTTTACATTATATATTTATCTTGGATTAAGAAAAATACATAGTAGTCTAAGGAGCAATGTTCATAGTTTATTTAAAAATATATTCGGTGGAGGATAGACATCCTGCATGTTTTCCATAATTGACGGCGGATATCTTCCGAGATCCACCTGGTTTAGCATTTTTAAAAGGTAGAATGTCTTCATTATACTTTCTCCTATATAATCATGCAAAGATCACTTCCCACAACGTCGCGCGAAGGAAATTATTATTGTATACCTAAAGCGTATCTGTCGCTGGAGCTGCGCCGAGCGCTGCGAGGCTCTCGCGGTTAGAAGAACATCAGTCCCCCGGAGGTAAGACTAAATTGTCATATAATGGCAATGTTAAATAATAAAAACCATTACTTCAAAAATTACTGATTATCCAGATCATTTCGAAACATGTACTGACAGTTTTCAATTACTATTCATTAGTTACATGACTTGGACATTTCCGATGGCGTAACGAGAAATTACTTCCTATAGAAAAACTCAGTCCTATATCCTATAAATATTATATCCTAGGATCATATCCTATAAATCTGATAAAAAGTGTGAAGAATTCCTTATTTGAAATAAAAATTGCATGTCGTTACTATGTATTTTTTTATTTAGTAATGTTAGAGTTAATCTCAAGATGAGCAGAACGACTTATAAGTATAATAATGTAGTCTCGAACAATTGGAACTTGTTAAATTGATAGCGTACTAATTTTTTAATTTACTATTATTCAAATTGTAAAGATATATCTCTGTGTTATTTATTTAATATACATATGTTATCTATGGCAAATGTTATAATAAAGCATGGTAACAGTTAGGATAAATGTCTCACTTTTACTTTTACAAACTTATATAAAACGGCTGTTTTTAGTGCTCCATAAATCTAGTGTTAAATGAGTGTTTAATCTCTTGAAATTAGTAGATTAGTATCGCAGAGGCGCAAGTTACATTCTCTTCACTGTGAGAAACAAGAAGTGTCATTGTTTACCGATCAAACATATTATTAAGATAATTTAGAGTTAAGTTGATTTCTGGTAACTTTATGACAAATTTCACTTCCTTTTTTAATATTTTTGTAACTATAGATTACGTTCTTGGACATGAGATAAAATTAAAAAAAATGTGTCTTATGTCACAATGATCTTAGTCTAGATAAATTGTACTATATTATAGCAAATAGACGTGAGCAGCTAATTTCTCTGCCTAGCTCAGCGAACGGACACTCTTCTAAAAAATATAATTGCAATTAAATCGGCAAGCTTCGACAAGAAAACTTGGTATAATAATGTAGAAGAATTTTAGCATCTATAGCATTTTCTGCATTTTTCCTAAATACATTTTATGAAATTCTAAATGTATTTTTAGCATTTTTGTAAAAGTCATCTTAAAGATAATCGAACGTATAATTTAAGTTCTCGATGAATTCAAAACTAACTACATATACGATAAATAATTAAACCATCTAACAATCAAAATACCTTTTTTTTAAATAATCATTGTCCATACTAACTTTCCTGAGTGTAAGAGTAATTGTTTATTTTTTTCTCCAATTATTTACGTACGAATAAAGACTCTAGATTATGATTAGGTAATAAAAAAGCTAAAAAATCGATTTCTCAATTTTCCTCATAGCTCGAATCACAGCGCGACGCTATGTCACGAATTCGACACCGCTCGTCGTCCGGCGACTCTCGGAGCCGGAACCGTGGAACGACCGTAGGTGATACGATCCTCAACCTTTGTAGGTCGGCCGTAGGGGCAATATCACTTTCGCTGGCACCACGGGAAAGAGGGAGATTCTGTACCGTTGACCCGTGACCCGCCTTTCGCTGCCGCACGATGTGACAACACCGTCATGATAAATATTCAATTCGCGTCGTGACGGCAGAGATCCTTTTGTCTCGGGAACAGTCGACTTTCCTAATTAATTAATTGTTCCCGGTTAGCGCACCGGGCCCGCGCCGTTAGCGCGCCTTCCTCGATCCGCCTTCCTATACCACCGACCAGAATTTCCCACGCGAAACTTTTTCTTTCGGTTGCACGCCGCTTCTCGGCGTCGGCCACTTTTCTCCGTGCATTCACCCGATCGGCGGCGGAGCCTCGTAGAACGGCTCAACGTTGCTGCGCGAGCAACGGGACACCTTCTTTTTTTTTCTGTCGCACAAAAGAATCGGAATCTTTTGTCCCGTGCTTCGGTCAGAAGTTAGCACCTCGCGAGAAACGTCGCGGCGCAGGTGTGTGCGCGCGCGCGCGCGCGGAATCGGTCGAGAATAGGTTTCCGCGTGAACCGATTTCACACATGTCGGTGCACGTGCAGACCCGCGTACACAGCATGTGCATAACTCACTCCGTCATAACTCACGATTGCGTGGGCAATGCCTTATAGGTATTGTGATCGTCGATTGCAAAAGATACACGCGACCTCTTTTCAGACCGACTCTGCCTCTAGAGTCCGGATCTCGTTCGACCGTCACGATTCCCGAGAAACGACAAAGTTCTCTCTCTCTATGTCGCGGAATCGTTTGAAATTGGCCAGCACAGCCGCCGGTTATTATAGTCCGGTGTCGGGAATTTTATCGGTAAATTCTTTGGTCAAAATTTTAGTCGGAAGATAGTTCGAATTAATTCTTTGAATGACATTTTTTCGATTTGTTGTGTGAAGGGGCGTCTCTTTGGTGTAGAAATTGTAATAGTAAGTGATAGTATAGCAACTGCATGTGTGCATTATAATAGTAAGGAGTATTATACAGGTGTATTATAATAGTAAGGAGTATTGTACAGGTGTATTACAACAGTCAGGAATATTATACAGGTGTATTATAACTGTATAAAGTATTGTACAGGTGTATTATAACTGTATGAAGTATTATACAGGTGTTTTATAACAGTAAGGAGTATTATACTTTATTATAACAGTAAGTAGAATAACAATGATGGTAATCACTAAACTGCAGATTTTATTTATTTATGATAAGACTGGCTCCGTAAAATTTCAAGCAATTAAAAGAATTTAAGATTATTCCTACACACTCCACTATTTGTCACATTGAAAGTAGAAATGGATTTTTATTTGAATCTTGATCCTTTTAATAGCTTCGGAAATTTTTATTTTGCATAAAGATCCGCTGTCTAATAATCACAGTAAAGTTAAAGACAATAAGAGAAGAATTAAGGTGCGAAGACACAGTGTTTGAATGAAGTAAAGGAATTACAGAAGTCTATAGAACAGCAACAACAATAGACATTTATGAGTAATCGGTCTAAACAATTAATTCGCTTGTTATCTATCGACTAAGATATATCAAATGTCTTTATTCTTTTATCTTGTTTAATATTGCCGTAAGACAACATCAAATTGCAACGGATTGCAACGAATTGCAAACGCTTGATACAAAACAGAATAGCATTGAATTTAACAGCAACAAACACTATATAAGCAAGTCTTTGAATTTTATATATTAAAGACAAAATTGATTAGTAATTAAAAATGGTAAAAATATTAAAAAATTCTATAAATGACAATATATCGTTTTTAATCTCTTATTAAAAAAAGGAAAGAAAAACATCTGTCATTAATTTGTTCTTCAATACAATCAACGCAAAAAAATTTGTTTCGCATAAAAGTTCACAATCTAGTTGTTAATTAATTCATGCAACGTTTCTGTAACGACTATCCAATGTAGACCAACCGCAATAAACCTAAATGAGGGATCATAAGCCCGAATCGAAAAGTGCACGGTACGTATGGAAAGTCTGCTATAACCGAGGGGTTAAAACGAGCCTCCGTAAACCATTTACCCGATTCGACGATTCCTCGAGTAATGCTTTTGTTTTCCGTAGAAAACGGCCGTTTACCCCCGGCGCGTATAAATAAATTAAAATCCAATGGAAAGGTTCGAGCGGCTCGAGGAGAGAGAGAGGATCTTCCGTAATTGCTGCGGTTCACCGGGATGGCTCGCACGCACGACGACGACGACGACGACGACGATCCTCTCCAGCCCGGCGGCAGGGATGCATACTTTCTCGTGGCAACAGGAAGAAAAGGGTCAACGAAACGCTCGCGGAGGCAGTGTTCGAAAGGGAGAAAGGAATGGAGAAAGACCGAGGGGACGGCCGAAAGAAGAAAAGACGAAGGAGGAAAGAAGAAAAGACGATGGAGGAAAGAAGAAAAGACGATGGAGGAAAGAAGAAAGAGGGGAGCCGTGTTTCCGAGAGGGCCCGCGTGACGAGGGACGGAACCAGAGTTAAAAAAGAACCGCGAGGAAATAGCCGAGCAGGAGAATCAACGGAAAAGGAAGGGGGGGATGGTATTAGAGTCGACCTTGAAAAGAACCTTGCAAGGCCGTCACGCTTACCTCCGGATCGTCTCGAGCTGGTGCCGATGTTGACGCTGCTTGCCTCTACGTGCTGGATCCTATTCGAGATACGATACCGGTGAAAGCCTATGGAGCCGCTCGCCTCTTCCGCGCGTCTAGTATTACCCGTCTCGAAATCGATCGGATTTCGACGGACATTCGGATCTCGAAGAGAATCGCATTCCAGAGGCAGCCGCGTTCCAGTCGAATCGCGAGATTAGAACACGGTTGCAACAGTTTTCTATTGGTTAGGTGATATTTAGTCTGCCAAGCGAAGAAATACCTTTGGATTACAAATGAGCGTTATTGGTAGCGGTGGAAAGGATACTTAACCTCTTCAGGGGTAAATTTTTATAATAGGGAACAATCTATTAATTAATTTTTGCTTTTTTATATATTATCCATTTCATTTTATTCGATGAGGTTATTTCGGTATTGCTGAAAGATTCTGTGGTAAATAGTTTTTTTAATTCTCATTTTCTTTATACTTAGAATAATCATAATTTTAAGAAAACTAAACGTAGACATACGTTCCAGTATCCCTGAAAAAGTTAAGTCGTTTCTTTTATCATTATTTTATTGTTATTCAAAATTCAGATATTTAAGGATTTTGCGTTTTAATCCTCGATGACCATTTTACATTTTTTTGGCATAAGTGACATCGTAGGGTTGCAAGTGACTGAAAATAAAATCTTATTAACCGAAGTATTTTTTATTAATTTGAGAATATAAGATATAAAGTACATCATGAGTTAAGAAGATAAGGAAAATCTCAATGTTTTAATATTTATTTACATGTTTGTAGACGATTTAAGAATGTTGCGGGGTCGCTGGCAACCCTGCAGGGTCTTAGGGTTAACAAATTTAAAAATATTACTAACCAATGACATGATAGTATAAGTCATCGGTATAATGTCATATACATATAATATGAGATATATAAATGAAATTATATATGTGTAATATAGAAATGTAAGTATTAAAATAGTTGCCTCGATATTTTTGAAATATGAACTTAGGTCTCTTTAAAATTAATGGCACATTTAACAAAGCAAGTTTAATATTGGCTTGACAAGAAAATATCTTCGGTTGTCAATCGTGCAAAATGTTGCAATTGTTGTTTTAAAACCGAGATTACCTTCTTGCCAACCCAATAATGTCTGATAGACAGCCAAGGCTAAAGTCAAGAAATGTCAAGACCATTTATTAATACAGAAACCAGTGGTTCTTGTCATAACATGAAAAGTCTGCTGCAGATATTTTTATTATATTATACTTTTTCATGTTGCATTATATTGATTATATTTTATTTGATTATATATTCACTATATCATAAAAAGAATATACCATAAAACTTTTATATTTTTCAAACTCTTCAACATCTGCAAACTTTAATATCCTTGAAACATTTCTTACTTTACTTCTACAGATAAATAACTATTGTCAGTACTATTAATAATCATTAATACTTCGCGCGAACTCTCAGAAACCGTCGATAATGCGAATTATCTACAAATAATAAGGAAGTAATAATTAAAGCAATCTGAAATATCGCTGATAAATAATAAGAATAACAGAGAACTGATCTCCAGCAAACCAGATGACACATTAAAGCGTGTAAAATGGAACAATTAAATTCTAACAACTTGGCGTCTATTCGAAATGTAACAAACCAGCCAAGATAGAGTTCTGTCCACAGGTAACCGGTAGAGAGCGGGATAAGCAATCGCTATCGAATGATTTACAGTGTCGAATTTTCCAAGATCTCTGGCTATATCTCCTGGTTAGCCCCGGCTTTTATCTATCGGCCGCGTGACAAATCAACGATCGCGACAGGTGTCCTTTTAACGCGATGAATAGCTCCCGTTTCTAGAATAACCTGATTCGCGGCCGCGGCAGAGGTATATTCGGCGAATACGTAAATGAATGGCCGGGGGGACAGATAAAGCGTGGCAACGCGAGCCGCGTTAATCATCCGGTGGCCACGATGGAACAGTTTATCGGGTTTCCTTATCGAGCGATGACGTCCGCAAGGCCGAGCAACGTCCTCAAGCAACAGTTTGTAGAACGGTCTGCGCGAAAAGTCTGTTTCCACAGGCGCGCACATTCCGATGCCGCGCGTAATCGACGCGGAATAAATACGCGCGCGGCTTCTTTCGTGCCCCTACTGTCGAAAGTACACGATACGATGTCGTAACGCCGCACAGTGGGCCGCGGCATGATTCTAGCAAATAAGAGATAATTCTCCGTACACGCAATCTTTAATGTTAACTATTATATTACTGGAATTGGAAGATATTGATTGTTGTGTTTGCAGAGTTTTCAATCGGAAATTATTTCTTAATTATTTTTACTTTTAATTTTGATAATATTTTTAATTGCAGTGATTGGTTGGCTATATTTATAATTTTTAAATTATGTGTGGAGATAAATAAATGTATATATTGTATACAGTTTTATCTATGTAAACAGGAGGAACTAGTATTGCTGATGTAAACCTAAATCCCTGTTTATGAGTATCTATATGGTGACCCAAAAATAAAAGCTTATTTTCATAACAGTTTGCAAAGTTTTCCACTTCGCCTTTATATTAATTAAAGAATATAATAAAATTAACAAAAGATAAACTTGAATATCGTATAATAGTAGCATAAAGTAGAATATTAGCTATTTTCAAATGCATTCATCTCAAAACATGCAAAAAATTCATTAAATATCGCCTGGACAAAAATAAAGTTTATACTTTTATATACAAAATCCCTGAACGGCAAAATAATACAAACTTTATATTGTTATTTATCAAAGAGAAAAGTGCCATCTTAAACCACCAGTAATTAAAAATGTGTGTACATATATTAAACTATTAAAAAAATAGCTATTTTGTTACATAGAACATCACTTAGAGACACGTGTAAAGATTTAGTAACTCGAGCAAACCACAAGTTAAGCAACAACAAATTATAAATCACTGAATTTTGATTTGCTAGAACCGCGATGCGGGCCACTGTGCGTCTCGAGCGCCGCGCAGGCACCGGTTTAATTAACTTACAAATTGAACGACTGTATATTCGATCGCTACCAAATGAGGAGAGATCCGAGCGCGGTCTCTTCCTCGGGGCGCGTCCCGCCAAGGCGTGGTCTTCGCATAAATATTCGTCAATTTCTAATTAGCGCACCTTTTGATCCGACTGTTCGGTCTCCGCGAGCTCGAGAACTCCGCGCAGACGGTGGCTCGTCTGCAATTAGAAGATGGACGCGCTTAGTCGAGAATGTTGCCGAGGTTAACGATGATACTAATAACCTCGGAATACCGGGAATGCCGCGGATGCGGCAGCTACCTCGGCTGTTGAACAGATTGAAAATTAGACTCGTTTGATTGTTTCTGTCATTTGACGGTCGCAGAAATGTTAATGATTCCGGACATCAATTTTGAGAATTCCGCGAGCGAATTAGCGACAGGGTGTATATTGCAGTCACGTGAGACAAGAATATAGAATGCAAATATTATTGTATTTGCCAGGTCTTGTTAAATTGTTAAGGTTATGTTAGTAATTATTAAATGTTTATGTATATGTACATGTTATTTAGTAAGTAAGAACATATTGTAATTTTTTGAGCGATGCTCAGTTATTTTTAACTTCGAGTTATCTGGCCAAAATACGGCTGTTTCATAATTATTGTAACTTTGAGAAAAGAGAAATTTTTAAGGTTATGTTTTCGAACTAATTTTTTCCTTAGCGAAAATAATTTTTTCTTTAGCGGAATTGTTTATGAGTTATTAATTAAAAGCTGTGACCAATGGGAGGCGATCTCTGCTAACGCAAGGCTGTCGAAGTTCAGTTTCGCCAAATAGCTCTGTCGCCTTGTGTTAGTTGAGTTCGCTTCTTATTGGTCAGCGTTTTCCGTTAATATCTCGTTAACAATATCTCCGAGAAAATATTTATAAAGGGAAACGTTACTTCCAATGATCTGAGGAACTCTTCGTTTCCCAATTGAGTGATTTTTGCGACATCCTGTACAGTAAAAATACAGTAAAACATAACCTGTACAGTAAGCAAGAGAATGTCAATCATTTTTTAGGTGAAGCTTAATTTTTTCCAATTTCAAAGTAACATATCTCAGAAACGACATAAAATATCCTAAGACTGAAAATAATTTTTAATTTGTCGTTTGTTATATTATTAGAATTAAAAAATTTTAGTGTCAAATGGTGACGAAAAGTTTGAAGTAACTATATTTCGAACACGATAATTATATACTAGAAAAAGACGAATAAAACTGTTTTCTGTAATCCGACTAATTTTTTTCTCTGCTTATAACATAAAAAACAATACATTGTAAACTATGCCAATCTCAGAATATTTAATATATAAAAAAAATAAATTGTAAACTATTTCAATCTCAGAATATTTGACATCCTGAGATATATTATATTGGAGTTAAAAATAATTGAGCATCGCTCCAAAAATTATTGACATTCTCTCACTTACTTTATAAAATACACATTTATATAAGCATGTAATAATTTGACAAGATATAATATCATTACATGAGAATATTCGGATTCCACATTTTTATCTCGCGAGTTTCGTCGCACAGCTGCACAGCGATCTGGAGGACATATTTTTGTGACCAAAAATAAAAACACGTATAATCGTTATTTTTCAGAACAATACACAGAGGGTGTCCCCGAGATAGGTGAACAAACTTGGATATCCTAATCTACGCACACTCTATAGGGCTGAGAAAAGGTCATATAGACATAGGTACGGAAACTCTTCGTTTTCGAGATAATAGCGAACTATAGAGAGTTAAGCAGTAGTCTTGACAAATAATACTATCAATATGTTGCAGCGGTAAAAAATTTAATTGTCACGACATGTGACGAGGATTCTAAATAATACATTAAGATTCTTCGAACGTATTTGGTAGACTATAAAACAAAAGGGGTGTAGAATACAAATTTGTTCACCTATTTCGGAGACACTGTATATGTGGTTGTTTGATAAGTTTACCGTTCTTTAACGAGAAAATAAAAGAATATTTTTTAACGTCTATAGTAAAAACGGGAAAGTAAGTTTGATACTTTTCTGGCAATTTTGAGATCTTATATTTGTAGAAATTTTTATGTTAATTGGCACAACATTAACTCAAGCGCTTTTTTAACCCTTTTCACTTAACACTATTTTAACTCTAAAGCTGAAACTATTTTGATATAAAGTCCAACAGAGTATCTCCATTTAACACGACTTATTGTAGCAATTTATGCATACGAAATTGTATCATATAACAGTTTATACTTTTAACAGTTCTTTTAAAAATTAACAGACTTCTAACATTTGATAATATAAAAGTTTTATTAGAAGATTATGCAACGATCTTGAGTGGTACCTTAGAGTCACTACTCGAGTGCAAAGGGTTAACATGATATCAAATGATTAATTAATTCTATTCGCCATTTGCACGTGAGTAGTGACTCAAGATATCGCTAGCAATTGTTACATCACATAGCTAAATCATTTTTACATTATTTAAATTTACAAAACCTGTTACAAGCGTAACTGCTTCATGAGTCACAAGACTCGATTTATATGCACAAAATGCACTTCGATTGCAAAAGATTAAAACATGCATAAAATGGCTTCGAGTGCAAAGGATTAGTAGCATAACATAGTATAACATATATTGTATAATATAATATAAATACACATAACCTAAGAATAGTGATAATTAAAAAATTTCTGTTTCTGATTCCAAGCTATGTACCTAAATCTTCAAGCTTTGTAAAACGATTTCGTCATCTTTATCGAAATCTTCATCTTCAGCTGATTCATCGTTTATTTTCGAAGGTGTCGACGGTTCCCTTCCGACTATGAATGAAGGACACAACGAAGATAATGCCACAGAAGATAACTTTAATTTGTCGGCATATCATTCTTGTCTCCGATCAATTCAGGTAATTTCGATATTAATCGATAATATTATCTAGTTCTTGATATAAAACGTGACTTTATAAACCATCCACTTGACTTACCGATTCCACTGATCATACTCTATGTTTTTGTTGTCGTAAAAATGTTTACCCGTCGATACGAATAAACAAAATAAACAAGTAAATAAACAGTATTTTCTTATTACGAAATACGCAAATTAATTCAAACAGCTTCCTTGATCTATTTCTTCAGACTCGGCATAAAAATCTAAAAACTCAAGAACGCGAACGGGCGGTTTCCATCCGTCCTAGGGAACTTTCCACGACGAAATCGCGGGCTCGTGAAAGCGACTGCCCGAGATGCGGGCACTCTGTCGCCGAACGTTTCCCCGAGTTACCAAATTGCCACTTATCTATACGAGATACGCGTTACCCGTTGTTACACAATGCGTTACTCAATTGCTCGTGTAACGCAAGGTCAACCGGCAGAGCGACGTATAGGCCGCGACCGCTTTTTCTGCAAACCTTCGGGCCGCCGACTCGAATTGGTAGCGAGCAGCCGCCAAGAGTGCTCTTCAGGAGAGGAGCCGCCGCCATTGGACGGTCTTTGGCAAGCAGAGCGCGTTAAGGTGGAAGAATTCGGCTTCGAGCACGCGTTGCTACCAAATTCGCGAGGCGAAGGAGAGTTGAAGAAGGGAGGTCGGAGGACCGACGACCGAGAGGACCAAGAAGACTAAGAGGACCAAGAGGACCGAGAGGCTGAGAGGACCAACAGGACTGGGAGGACGAGGCAGCCGCGTCGTCGATCGAGTGTTACGCAAGAATCGGTTCGCCGAGGTTGGCAGTCGAGTTATTCGCCGTTTGGCAGTTGGTTTATTTGCCGGGCTGGTCGGGTGGGTTAGTTGCCGGGCACGGCAACACGGCAACACGGCGATACAGCAATACAGCAATACGGCGACTGCGAAGACGGTCGCCCAGGCACGAGCAAGAAGTAAAGGAGAACGTCCTTGCAAGGCCGGCCGCCGACGCCCGAGAGTCAAGCCTCTCTCTTTCGCTTTGCTTCGCGTTCCCTCCGCTTCTCTCCAGCCTCTCTCCGTTCCACGTTCGCGTCGCCCTGCTCTCCCGGCTCCCTCGCTCTCTCGCTCTCCCGAGCCCTCTCCCGATCTCCATCTATATACATCCACGTACGCGTATCCGTCGAGAAGCCGAGAGGGAGAGAAAGAGAGAGAGAGAGAGGGAGAGAAAGAGAAAAAGAGAGAGAGAGAGAGCAGCCCCTGCAATCCTTCGACTGCACCTTCGCCGGTTACACGCGGCTGTGTAACATCCATTCTACCATCCTGTTTGCTTACATAGAAAACTGTCGTCTCACCTATCCGGGTGTAGTTACCAACGTGCATCCTGCATACCGATGCACCGAGGCCGGGATAAGAATCGTAGTACGATGAGTTCGCGTGAGAAAACCGGCAGATCGAGTCGGTTCGAGTCAGCTCCCGGCTTCCTAGAAATACCACGGTTTTCCATGTAACGATACGCAACGACTAACCGCCTCGGTTCGCTGGAATGCGGGAGCAAGCGCGGTCCTCGAAAAGTTCGATTAATTTCCCCGATACTCCTCCTCCGTTCGACGCCGGGGCACGACGCGGACCGGACCGCGCGACAGCCCGATGAAAAATTCCCCGTGGGCGGACAATCGAGAGAGAGAGAGAGAGAGAGAGAGAGAGGGAGACCCACCTTCGACGACGGATAACTGTTCGTACACCGGGGCGATGATAATGCTCCTATAAATACCCCGGCGTCTCGGTGGCCGCGACGCCGATCGAATTCGAATCGCCGCGGGCCCTAGGGTCGAAGGGACCCGTGAGAAACCACCCGCGGACGGCTACCGCTTACTCGCGTTCTCGGAACCATGATGGACCTTAATTTACGCGTGTCGGCGCGCCGAAGAATGCCGTTTGTTCTTTTGTTTAGCGCGGACCGTTCGCGACGAGGCGTTAAACAGAGAAGTCGACGCACCTTGACACGGTCGAACCGGCGGACCAAAATCGTCGCCGGTAAAATGGCAAAACGGTGTTCGGGCATGCGAGTCACGTACAGGTACCGTGTGCCGTCTGACGTCGATCGTTCTCGCTGCTCCCCCCACCCTCGTGTTAGCGACAAAGGCAATCGTTAAGGAGATAACGTTATATTGTCCGTGATCGCGGTCGACGCGCCTCGCTCCGTAAACAGGAAAAAATTCCTTTTTTAATCAGCGATCGGCCGCGATTGCGTTGCGGGAGATTAGTCGACCGAGCGAATTCCACGACATCTTACTCGAACCGTGTGCAAGCGTGATTCAGCCGGTGAGAAATTTTACAGAAACCGAGCGACGAGCGCGCGCGCGCGAGCGCCCGCGACGGCCAACGTTACGCGGCCAGGTTTTCGTGGGTGTGCGAGAGAGACCGTTGGCAATAGGGTTCGCCTGGCCGCGACGTAGGCGCGAATCTATGAATGCATACGCCACGCAATATGCACTCGTTCATGCGCGTCCCACTTCGGGCCGCGCCGGCTGGAACGCGCATGTGCACTTGCACACCGATTGGTTGCGCAATGCCCGCTACACTCGAAACTGTGGGCGTCCTGATCCTGATCGATCGCCGATCGGCCCGTACCCCGTTGTCGGTCGCATGAATCGTGCTTTTATAAATAGGCAAACTGCCGCTTAATACGTGGCGGAATAATATTTCACGCGTCACCGAACAACGGCTGCAGGAAACGTACTCTCCCAGATATCCACGCGATCCGGTTCGGGCCATTCCAATTCTTTTTGGATGGCGCGCCTCGCGACACGCTCCGTAGCGGGAAACACCTTAAACCAGTTAAATATCGTTTCTGATATTCTAATATCTAATAGATTAGTCATTTTATGGTAGTTTTATACAGTTGTTCTATCTGATACATTTTGCCACATGGTGTCCTTTTTTTTGAATATTCTATGCTGAAGAAAGTACCTTGGTCTCCTTTATTTATAACGAGATAGATATTAATTGAATAACTGCTATTATACCTTTTTTTAGGATACAAATATACATTGAAATTTTTAGTGTTAGGTTTATTTATATCTGCAGTAGTTTATCCGGTCAATGACTTAAAAATAAGACGGCCATATTAATAACATCATAATGATAATGGTATATTTAGTTTAAGTAAGGTTAAAATAAAAGCACTGTGTAGATATTTTTATAATTTTATCGATTTTTGAATCGCTGCAGGTAATAGGTTAACTCAAGAACGATTCCCTTCTATTTCTAAATAACATTGTGGGGTTTCAAGTGACCAAAACTGTATCTTAATATCATTATGAACCTCCTATGAACTGTATTTTTCTCTTGCTTTTATCTGCAGACAAAATCGCAAGGCATTTACTTTCATATTTTAATTTAATGGTGCTACCAACAGTCATCAATATTGTTACAGATTATCTCAGACACTTTGCATAATTAAGACGTATACGCCGTCTTATCAAAAGACTAAAATTATTTAGTATAACATCAATATACCAGCATGTAACCTGAAAGTCACACAGGCTCCTAGAGAGTTAAAATATTATTTATTACTGTCAACATATAAAAAAACCGAAAAATTGTCTCTTCATAAACTACGGCATGCATTAGAATGTTAACATTGCAGACAAGTTATTTTGCGAAAACACCGACAACCCTACAGGATCGTTTTAGTATTAAATAAATACACGAATCACGTGGTATTATCATTTCCGTCTAACGACAACCAAACTATTAAATCGTTATTTTCTAAGATCTCTCTATCATATAGAAACGCATACCGTGTTCTACGCACAGAACGTTATTAATATTAGATACGCGTAGAACGCATAATGCATCCGTCGGTTTATAAGGTTTATAAGTCTGCTATAATTTTTACTTTTCCGCTTCTGCAGGGCCCGCGAGCCGTGAGCCGCGAAGCGCGACGCTCGATTATTATTTATCGCGTTAATTGGCATCCGAATCGATGGCCGCGAGTTCCCGATCGATTTGTAGGGGCCTCCGTCCGCGTGTTTCAGGCCCCGCTTGTTAAATAGCGCCTCGGAGATGCTAACACCGGCAAGATCCGGGCGCCGATAATCACCGTGCGATTTAGCTCGTGTCGCTGCCGCCGCGGCAGGTATTCGAGCATACACGGCACGGTGTACGGCAGCGAGAGAAGTGCAGGAGACAGTTCGTTCCACGGGCATTACGCATTGCAGTGAGTTTTGCAGCCAGCGATGCATAAAATCGGAACGCGAGCGAGCCGCTCCGTGCTTCGGATACTTTCGAATCTAATTCCGCGGACGCGCGCGCGCGCGCGCGCTCGCTCGCGCGGCCACGACGCAGCGTATCAAGCGCGATCCGAGCCGAGCGAATTATGCAAACGCTCCTTTTTTACCCGAGAACGTGCGCGATACGTTTCGGAAACGGCCGATCGTCCCCGAGGCCTTTTCCCACGGGCAGAAGCGGTGCTAGCCCGTTCGCGGAACAAAGTCCGATATTTGCGCGATCATCCTTCTTTCTCCGGCACCGAGCACACGATACCGTCTAATTTATCAATGCGAGCGCGCGCGCGCGCCCGCGTAGTTGCGTCGATTATTTTTCCATGTTTTACCGGTCGGCGCGGTGCGCGCTGCTGCGCTCAGCAAAAACGAATCGGATTTTTAACGGGGCAAGTGATAAACGAGCCGTGCAACGATGTTACAACTAACGCGAAATTACTCCACACGCGACCGGCGTGATCTATTATTTACGCTTATTAATAATATCGTTCGGGTAGGGAACGTTTGGTTTATCTTTGTATCGGGCGGAATCCCTTCCCGACGAGAGGCGATATTAATGCGCGCTAAAGTTTTCCGGATAGGCATCTTCGCGAGCTGATAAATCTCCGGGCGGCTCGGAGGTTCGATACGCTCTGTAATTACGGCACGTAACGAAAGTGTTACGTGTAGGTGCACCGAAAGCCTTGGGGCCGAGCGTCGGGTATCTAAGGGCGTGCCCGGACCCGGACCGAGACAACTTTTATTGTCGACGATATCATTCACGGTATCTGCGCCGATTTTTTTCCCATCGGCAAATGAATAATCGCGTCCCATTTGTTGCGCGTCGCCCGGCGAGATGCGCGCGCGAGGAATGCGCGAGGGGCCGAAGGGGAGAACCTTCGAAGGGAGAAACGGGCCGAGGGCGTGGAAATTTCATCTAGGGCGGAGGAGTCAATTACTGTGACCTCTTGACAGCCATCGGGTGTTTTCGCTATTGACTATAACTTTAGTAGGTTAACGCTACTTCTATCAAGCAAAAGGTGGCAAAAGATACTTTTCATATTTTCATTTCCAATTATTATACGAGTTTAATTATTTCTTTACGACCGACTTGTTGAGGTTTTGTGTAATAGTCGTTAAATTAATTCAGTGATGTCATTTTGCTTGGGTTTATCGTGGATATAAAAATTTGTATATGGTATACCTATTTTTACCATGAGGTGTATTTTAAAAATTTCAGGATCTCATAATTGCGTGTAATTTTCGACGATTCTATATATAAATAGCGACGTCATTCTATGGTATGATATTTTATAGATATGTATTTATAAAAATTAATGTACAGCAATCAGTGATTTTTAAAAAGTGTGTTATTGATTAAGGAAAGAATTTATTACAATGCTATTTTTATGATTATTGTTAAGTTAATAATGTCACTGTGTTCGGTCATCATCCTAGTAAAAATAAAAAGTGAAGAATATAATATTTTTTTATTGTTCCTATTAACATAAAATATGTTTCATTACATTTATGTGCATTTATATAGATTGATGAATTAAGCTAGGGTATACTAATTATTAGCATAATAATTATGTTAATATATCAATAAATATATTGCTCAAATTATCTATATTTAACTAACAATTTGAAATCTCGATAGTTTTTGCAGTGATTTGCATTTGGAAGCAAAGAGATCTAAACACAAAACACTTAATGGTCGAAATAGATATACATGAAATCGTGGTGGAAATAGTGTTAAATAACATTGCTTAACACATTTTCTTCTGTGCACACTGACTAACACATCGAGCGAAAAATATGTTCAGTTACTGTTAAGGCTAAACATAAAAATTCAAATAAATAATCAGCGTTATGTTATTCTATAATCTTGATACCAATGCAATTAACATTATGATATCTTATCTATAACCGATTTATTCTACTGAATATAGATCTTCATTCTTTCAGCATTTTCGCAAGCTTTTCCATAAGCTTCACAGAAAATTTCGCGATTTATTATCAAAAGCTCCTATCTTTTACATATGTAATTTTAACAAATAAATAATTAACCGGATTTAAATTTGAAAAGGAAACATAACACGCATTATCCGATAATTATGCTATTACGCCAAAAAAATTATGCTTGAAAGTAAACTAAGTAATTGGCTAGCCAAAGTAGCCGACTAAGCTACCCTAAGTGCCCTCTTCTCACGATCATCGCGAATCCAGCGGAGCTGAAAGTGACAAAGTCATGGAAAGTGAAGGCTAATTTAGACGCGTAATAATACGTATCGAGGTTTGCTCGTCGACAGGCACTCACTGAGAGACTCTCTCGCGGAATTTCAGCTCGTAAAGCCAGTCGACCATTAACGTTTTGCCCGCATATCTCGCCTCGATATTTTTCTTGCTGGTTATTCAACGCGTCGACTTTGAGTCCGTCGAGAGAAACAGTAGACGCCCCGGCCTCGACGGACCTCTCCCTCGGCCGATCGGCTTCATCGGATCGAAGACGTATCGCCGAGCGGAAACCGTGCTCGATGATTCCCGTGACGTGCATCGCGCTCGTCGCGGCGTTGCGTAAAGGTCGTTCCGATAGCGCTCATCCCCGATAACCGATTCCAGCAAAAAAAAAAGAAGGTACGAAGCTAGCTTTAATCCGGTCTAGTCGAGTATCCGTAATCTGTTGGTCTACGTGCGCAAATAATCTCCTCTGACATCCTCGATGAGCGCTCGATAAGATAGCGGGTTCTATGAAACCAGCATTTCCTGGTTGTTGTGTTTAACCCTACGGTGAGTCAACGATAAGGATCTTTGAAAACGACACGGCGCGGTCTGTTAAATACGCGTGATTCTAGTCGACGAGATCGTTTCGCCATCTTGGACAGATCTTCCCGAACCGATTCGGCCGTGTCGTCGCGGCACAACTCGCATAAACTCGAATCAATAGGGGCTATCGGTCGGACACGGATTAGATAAATAATGATCGCGAACGAAGGCAAGTGCGGAATGTTTGACAAGCCGAGTCACAATTCCGTCGGCGGCAAATTGATTTATAATGCGCAGATATTAACGCGTTACCATCGGCTACCAATTGACCCGTGTCCATCCGGATTCGCGATTCGTGGCACACTCGTTACTCTTTCGAATTACCCGTGCTTGTATACGATGTATACAGTATACGAGACTGATATTAATTTACATTCTCAATTTTCTATTCAATTCGATACAGTACTATGTATTAATTTACATATTTCACCGAGAGGTTTGAGAAATTTTCAAATTTCCCAATTTTTTATTCAATTCGAGATACTACTATATATTAATTTACATATTTCATCGAGAGGTTTGAGAAATTATCCAATTTTCCAATTTTCTGTTCAATGCGATATATTAATGTATATTTATTTACATATTTCATCGAAAGATTTGAGAAATTTTCCAATTTCACAATTTTCCTTTTAACTCGATATACTCGCTGATTTACCTATGTTATACTAATGTGAACAGAATTTCCTGTCTTGCCAATAACTGTTCACCGAAACTAGAACCTTTTAAAGCTGAAATATCTTGCTTTAATAACCGAGTCTATAATCTATAACTAACTTTAAAGTCCACTTTATCTTGTACGTTGCGTAATTTGTACTTGTATTACATTTCTTTTTTTGCTGTTAATCTTGTGCTCTATTGAAAACAGGTGTCTTCCTGTATTGCATAATAACACGTTCTTTGTCATCTATTGAATAAACCATTATATTTTGTTTATTCAATTGACGAATAAAATTTGTCTATTTTAAGTATGGTTAAGAATAACGTAATCCTGTCCACTTGAAGATCTCCTCCAATTGTGATGTTACAAAAAATATTCTTATATGGAATCTGACTGGCATCAAGAGAGAAATACGAGTAGAATTTTTTAAGGACACTTTTTTGAAGTTTCCAAGGTCAGCCATGTTGATGACTATGCATGATTTATTCTATTAAATTGGCGCATATTAAATGTCGGATTTTTATTACGTGTAAATGTTTCTCTGTTTATGTTACGTTGTTGTGTATTACGTAACTTCTTTTTAAAGTTTTACTGTGTAGCGCCGGCGTCATGTTCCAAATTGTGTATAACCAAAAAGAAAATTTTCACAATTCTGTATTTTGCATTTTGAGTTTTATACGAGTATAAATTCTGCGGATATTCGTATGATTTTTTACAAACAGACCTCGTTCGCTCCAAAAGACTAAAATATCTTTAAAAACAATATTTATACATTAAAAACTAGTTAAAGAAGATATATCCAAGCAGATTAATTAAACAATCATGTCTCGAAAAAAGATATAAAGTTATTACTGAAGTGCGAATGGTACGCATTTATGACAAATGTGATTAAGTACAATTTAAATCAGTGGACAGATTAATACAAATTAAAAACATTGTTCCATTAATTTTAACTGATTAAAATAATTACAGAAAAAGCCTTGTGCTCGTCTCCTATGCCTTGCAACTGGTATAGACAATTTGTATTTTATTTTCCCAATTATTAATTTCAAAAGCTAAGATTTCATACGGAGCAACCCAAGTAAAAGGATATCCTAAACCTGTAAAATCCCCGTGGTATGCCAACTATTATATTGAAATGAATATTATCACTTAAATAATGATGAATAATTAAATTAAATTAAGTCTAATTTAATTAATGATATCACATCGGCGCGTTATCGCCGACTCCGACTTGACCCCCGTGCAGACGCGCGGCACGTGATCTCGTAGCCCCCTCGAATCTTGGCTCCTGCCGAGCAATTAATTATTTCTGCTAGGTTTAACGAGGAGATCGATGAGTCTAGGTGGCTCGGCGATCCGTGACCGTGGCGCAGGAAAGAAGAACGGATCGAGATCGACAACCACTGGATCCCGAGACGATATACACGTGTGGTCTCTGGGTACAGGGGACCGCGCGTATCGCGTTACGCGGCCTTACAACTACGGGCCTCGTCGGATACGGCCGATCGCTCTTCTCCGGGACCGATCGAGTGCGAATCGGGTTCGCGTATAATTCAGCCTGTTATTCGAAAGACAGAAGAATTCGTGAGCGCGCCGCTTATCCGCCGAGGGTGGGCAGTGAAATCGAGCGGTCCACGAACAATCGGATCGAATCGGATCGAATTGAATCGAATCGTTGCACGGCTCTTTCGCATATCTGATAGTCTATTAGGTTTTGCGCAACCCACGTCCCGTGGTATTTATCGAGGTCGAGTCGATCAGCGTTCGGAGCGTGGGTCTTAACCTGTCACAATTCGATCGTAATTTCGCGATAAAACGGCGCGCGCTGTTGTCCAATCGAACGACAGACGAACGCCGCGAGGACCTGTTTTCTTTCGCGCGGTTCGGGCTGCGCTATTTTCGTGCGCCTCGTTAAACCCGCGCGCGAGGAACGTTCCTACGCGCGCGGAACGCGGTACTCGACGACACGATGCTCCTCTTATCTTCGATTGCGTTTATGGAAGTCGCAGCTACTTGAACTTTGAGACCGTCCGGTTGCGAACGGTTCTCCGTCCAGCCACGCGTCCGTGCGCGCGCGCGCTGCTCGCGCGAGCGCAAAAGCTTGCGCGAGACAGGCCTGTTACCTTGCGCAGGCCCGCAGAAAACGAACGAAAAGTTACGTCGTCGTAAATAACAGGCTGCCGCCTCGCCATCGTCTAGATCCTTTGTTCCGAAATGAGGTACAATGTTGCGATAGCTTGATCGACGAGTCGCCGGAGCGGCGGCGGCGCGAGTTATCTGAAAATAAAGGAAACGGATCAAATTGGATCTCGCGTGCCCGGCTACGGGCGAAATTGATGTACGCGATTCAAATTGTCGAAGACGTCGGTTATCCGGTTCTACGTAGAGATACTTGCGAAGAACATAATCGATCAATTATCTTGCAGTTTTCTTTCGCAATTATACGTTCGCCTCCTTTCTTACCTTCCAGCATCCCCTCCCCCCCCCCCCTCCCCCTCCCCCCGTCGACGGAGCGCACAGTCGTACGCCAATCGTGTTCCATGCGTTCGCCGTAAAAACCGTCTAATGAGAGACTCTGAATCGAGCATAAACGATTTGTAATGTCCAGTTATTCGTTGAACGCTTCGCAATTAATGGTTATCGTGTAAAATTGCCCGGCAATTCTACGTGGGGGAGCGCGCGCATCGTGCCGGGAGAGCTCTCCGCCGTGGCCGCGCGGCGTTTACGCCGTTTACCTTCAAACGCGAGGAGATTCCATGCCTCGCGCGGTAAATTTAGTACGAAATCCGCGTTCGACACTTACCCCATACGCTCCCGACAACGGTATGATACCTGTGCGCCATTATTCGCGGATTATCGATCCGAGTTCGGGTCGTTTCGGAGGAACAGTACTTTATCGGTAGAAACTCGTGATCTTTTAAGAATAATAACAGTAATTTATTGACAAGTAGAGACCCTTTGGTGCTCGAAGTAGCTACAATGTAGCATGGGTGATACAATGTTTAACGTGTTCGCGGAGAGTAAACGGTTTAATGGTTTGCAGAAATAGATGGATAATAGAGGGAGATTTAAAATAGATAGATAATAGACAGATATTTAAAATAGACGAATTATGGTAGATATTTAAAATAGACAGATTTGTTCTTAAATTCGTGGTATCTAAATTTTGATTGGTAATATTTTGTCCGAGTGCTCAGAATATTATATTTTCATGTACATAATTCAATTCATGCGCATTTTTTTTCACGCAATTCGGTAAATACAGTTCATTAAATTAATTTAATAAATAGTTAAATTTTAAATAGGAATCTAAAATTCATTGCACTCATTTCTGCCACATTAAAGCTAAATTAAAATAACACATCATTCTATTGTAGTTAAGATTGATTAAATTTAAACACAATCAATTGTTTTGTAATAAAGCTAGCTTTCTAAAATAATTAAAATTAATGAAATTAAAATGCATAATAACTTCAGAAAATCGATGCTACGTAAAGTTGAATGCACGATAATGTGGCTTATAAATTTAAATATTATAGCATCCACATAATCTTGCATCATGACGAAAAATAATGCTACAGCATTCAATATTTAATTGCATTTATAAAAGTTGAAGTGACATTTGAAGTGATATTTTCCTTATCTATGTAAGCAGATCGAAAATATTCAACACCGACTTTTGTGATTATGTGTCTTCCATAAAAGTCGTCCAATTTTATAATTATGACTACCCCAAATTTGAACTAAAATTTCCAAGCAGTAAAAGCAACTGATGTCTCTTTTTTCTTAAGAATAACAAAACTGATTTTTTCTAACTTGGCGATATTTTTAATATAACTTAAAGCTTCGATTAAGTAATTTATTTGATAATTTCTAACGAAGATGACTTCTTAACTGAAATAATTTAAAAAGAAGAACTGTTGAGTTTATTGTTAACGTCATTAATGGGCTCTATTACTGGGCCGTCTTTATTTTATCTCATCTCGAACATCCATCAGACACCGTGTTATTTTTAAACAAGAGAATCGTATCACATTGTAAGCGACAATAATAGTTCGACTCGGTGGGAGACGCACCCCATATTGTAACAGAGCTTCTCGCTACATAGCACACGAAATCTAAAAAACCATGGCATTGAAATATTTCTTTCTAATTGTATCAATTTTGTATTAAGTGTACACTAAAGCATTAATTTTTGTATTAATAATATATAATATGAAAGTTTCATCTTACGATACAGAAAAATGCTACATAATAAATCTTCGAAAAAAATCAGTATTAAACCTCTTTAAAAAATTATGACAAGAACTTAAGCAGTTTCCTTTATCAAATTTGGTTAATGTTGCAATAAATTTCACCCCCTTATCGCTTCCCTCTGAGTTCAGCAGGATTTTTAAAAACGTCAACATCAACTATGAACAATTGTGCTTCATTTCCAGCCCATGCTTCGAGCATCAGGTGCATCGTGTCCTCGACGCCTACCGTTAACAGATAACCCGTAATCTTCGATTTATTATCCAAAGTGATTCCTCCCCCCAGACGAATAACTATGAAGCACGACGAAGTACAGCGCCGGCAACAAGGCGCTCTTCTCCATCAACTTCGTATCGATATCCACGTCGAATCGAGAACTCTTCTAATTGCGAGCACGATCAAACGTAAAATGTAGCCCCGACGATGATCATAAGACTCCGCGGCGAGCCTAAAAGAACCAAGAAAATGAACGTGTACGGCGATTCGCCGCAAGAAGAGATTTATTCTCGTAGCCGGAACAAAATCGTGATTCGCGCTTGGAGGCTCGAACGAGCTCGTGTTGTAGCGCGGTCAAATTAGTCGTGCGGTCGTAAAGAAAGATTTTTCCCGGGGATGATGACTTAAGGGGGTCCAAAGGACGCGCCGGACGAATGATGTATATCAGCCGTGGTGGCTGGCGAAGGACTGCGAGAGCAGGACTACCACGTTTCCTGCTCGCAGCGGAGCCGCGAGTTCTCCGAGCCGCGACTTCGAAGCTCTAAGGGCTCTTCCAACCTCCCCTTTCGAACACGCGGGGGACGCGGAGCGAACGCAGATTGCAAATTACTGCGATAGCTCCAGCTGCCGCGACGATTCCTGCCTGGCTGGCTCGCTGCCTGCCTGCCTACCTACCTACCTACCTATCTACCTACCTACCTACCTACCCATCTACCTACCCCGACCGACCTACAGCTACGCTAGATCTTCGCGTGTGACTGCCGCTCCGCCTTGAGCTAACGCCGCACTTTGATAATACTTTCCCACCTTGCGCAATTACTTTCCACCGACGGTCCTTTCGCCGAATCAGCGGGCAGAAATTCGGAATTTTTCATTATTAACCCTTTGAAGTCAAGGCTATTTCAATTTGAAATTCGAAACTTGTCTCCTGCGGTTTTTTTATTTTATATAATTTATTGCGATTTGTGTATATGGCATTGAGCCTCTCGGGAAGTATGATGGAATTTTAATAGGTTTTTTAAAAATGTAAATTATGATTTATAATGATTTTGAAAATTAGTATAGCAATATTTAGTGGCGCCTCAGAGACGCCACTCGCGTGCAAAGGGATAACGCTTGGATGGCAGACATTTTCAAATAGTCAGACATGGCTGGCTTTATTCGAATTTGTATGGTTAATGTTAATTTGTATGTTTTGAAAGCGTTTTATTGGAACTAAAGCAAATGGTTTTATTTGACTCAAAATTAATAGTTGATAATTATAGATGACTGCCGCAAAATTAGAATTTCGATGGAATCTTTGCAACTCTGGGTCCAAATGGACCCGACGACTGCCAATCAGGGTTAAGGTTATGAATGCAGCTTTATTATAGCTGCATCTGCTGTACTTTGAATAGACATTGTACAAACTATGTGTGTAACAGTTAATAATAATAATATCGTGGTGCATATATTAGTATATTATATACTACCATTACTGTGTTTTAATTCCTTGCACCACGTTCTTTTCCATAGTTACGTTAATTAAAATTTATTTCAATGTTTAAACACTGATACTAGAAGGGTGGAATTTTATTTTAATTTAAAAGACGTAACATCCATATTTTGTAATAATTTAAGATAATCTAAGCTTTTTATGAGTTTGACTCTTTAAGAGTTATAAATAGACTGCGGATTTTATGCGTTTTTGACAAGAATGACTAGATGGAATACAAAATATTAGACATTTAACCCTTTGACCGCGTCGTACTCCTAGATATATCAATATAAACGAAGAAAAATAGACAAATCAGTTGCCGTAATTCGCTATTACAGATCGTCACAAAAATAATCATAAAAAAAAGAATTTCAATATTGATAACGAGTAACAAGTTCCATCTGATAAATACAATATTTAACACAATGTTAAGTCGATGCAACACTTATACCTTTCATAAGGAATTTCATAAGGAATTTTAAAATATTGTATCGACATAAAATTAAAATTGTCCATAAAGAAAGTAAATGACTACGTACTTCCTACATCTTATAATTAATGAAGACAATTTTACCTTTACATAAAGATCTAAAGACCTAATCGTAAATCAATAGCCCACGAGAAAGGGTTTCGAAAACAATGAATAACACCGTCGTACGATTTCCACTTAGAAAAAATTGAGAAACAAAGCTGAAATCGACATTCATATTCCCTTTGAAGCACCATATCTTATATTCAGCAATAATCGACACAAAATTCTCCAATATTACATATTTCTTAACACCTCGGGACGGTGCGCCCCCCCCCCCCCCCCCCCCCCCCCCCCCCCCCCCCCCGGCGCGCCCCCCCCCCCCCCCCCCCCCCCCGACCCT
Organism: Augochlora pura; assembly: GCF_028453695.1. Lineage (NCBI taxonomy): Eukaryota > Metazoa > Arthropoda > Insecta > Hymenoptera > Halictidae > Augochlora > Augochlora pura. The sequence continues at coordinate 9,804,226 of NC_135774.1, read as the reverse complement.
CTCAAAGGCGCGGATTGTTCGCGCGACGGCCGTGCAAAGGGAGCCAAGAGTAAGAGTAATGTTTATTATGCAGGGCCGGGTAGGTAGAGTAGGGAAGAATGAGCAAAAGTACTGTTACTCGCACAAAGGCTGCCCACGTTTTACGGTCAGGATGCTATAAAAGCGTTTGGTTCGCGCACACCCAGTTCTTCCTGCAGTTTATTGCTATTGGAAACGGTTCAGGAAATCTCGTTCCCGCGTAATGCATTTACAGAACGACGCTTCGGTTTTCCTTATCTCCTTTCATTTTACCGGCCCGGCTCGATACGATACGACGTTTCCCGTAGACACCGTTATACCTTACCGTCCCGGCGCGCTCGCGCTTCGTGATCGTGAAATTATTTTCTGCGCTTCTTCGCGGCTAAATATTTCACGCGCCTGCTCGATAGAAGTTTCGAAAGGATCGAACCACCTGTGCCGGCCGGATCGGGTTTCGACTACGGTAGGCGCTTTTGGTGGTCGACCGAGGACCCACAACGTTCCCAACTATCCGCAGCGTGGCCACCGTTGCCATTGTGCCGCGATACAGAAGGAATCTACGACCAGGAAAATAGAGAGAAGAGATATCTGGAAGATGGTAACCCGCGAGTGGATTATGAAACGAAAGAGAAATATAAGAGTGAAGAACGGAAAGAGATTGGATTAATTTATTCTGTGACTCGACGGGGAATTTTTTCAACTAAAATAGCCTAAGGAGAGCTTTATGATAATTATATCAAATAGTTTCTTAACTCTCGCTTTCCAGAATTATCAAGGTTTTTTTATTAGTAAATCTATAGCTTCCTCTTGTTTAAATTCTGAAAAAATCATGCTTGCCAAATTAGTCTCAGCAGCCACTAAAAATGAGAAAAATTGTAAGTCAGCCTATAAAAAACTGAAGACAAACGTAATAACTTTGAAGAAAAAGGGTTGACAGAACATGTACTATAATCACCTCAAAGCTGACCTTAATCCAAGATATTTTAGCTGAAAAAATTTCTACTTAAACTGCTAGCAGTAGAATAAATTAAAATCATCGCATCCCATGGTCCACTCTGTATGGTTCTCTGATCCGTTCCTATTGTTAAAAACGTTCATTGTCGACGTTCGAGAAAACACAAAAGAAGAAGAAGACGCAACAAATACACACGAGAAACGCCAATGTAATAAACTGTATGGTTTCTTTATGAAGAAATACCAGAAACGAAAAAAGGTCTCTAGACTAGAAAGACACCGTAAAAGGAGCACAAGTTTATCTTTGGAATCTGCGGTGGTAGAAGGAAAAGGGCGACAACAACGACCAGTCTGGAAGTAACGATGGAGCAGTAACTTGCCTTCATGGTGGCGTTACAGCATAATACAACACCTACAAATAGAAGTCGCGGAACGAACGATGCCCTTTTACTGGCTACTTTACGACTACCAGGGGTCCGGAGAACCCTTCCCGCGAGCCCTCGGATACCCGCACAATAGGCGTCGTCCGCCTATGCGCCGCGGTCACGATCCCGAGAGAAATTAGTTTCCGCTGGAACCGTGCAGACTCGATTAATAATCGCAACTGCTTTGAATGAATCGTTAGAGCCGATCGGCGCGCGATCGCTTACTCATCGAGTATCCGCGGCTAATTATATCGTTAGAACAAGGCAGCGTACTTCGTCGGGAGGCCTTCCGCTCGAAATTCCTACGATCACTGACGCATAACGCGCTTACCGATTTGCATATTTGAAAGTGAGCGAATGACTTTGCTCCGAAGGGAGCGAGAGTAAATAAAGGGTAACGACGCGGCTACCTTCGGCGTGTTCCTACGGTCGTTCTAAATATTCCGCGGAACTCGGATAGGGCCCGGGCGGCAGTGGACTGACGTTGGAAAAAAGGGAGCCGATCGTTGACCGGATTCACGGTGCAACACGATCCACGGCGCGAGGCGCGCGAGGCGAAGTCGCAGACAAGGCGTTACCGTGGCGGTACGGGAGAGAGCGTAATCCTCGATTTTCAATTTCGCCAGAAGGCTCGGACTAAAGATACCACCAAATAAACCAGTCAACGTCCTGACAGCAACGTAACAGTGCATACCACCGGCTGGCGAGGACCTAACAAGCACAAGTCTTCGGAGCCAAGGTAACACGAGAGGGCCACCAGCGTAGCCAGTCTCCGGTTTCGAATTTGTCTAAAGTAATTAAAACCCTGCGCGAACCTTTGCGCGCACGTTATACCTGCGAATCGACGTATACTTGACGGGGTTCGCTTTAACTTACAAAAAAAAACCGTTTCCCCGCGAATTATTACACCGGCGCGACGCGACGTTCGCGCGGCGATGCGACGCGCGAGAATCTCAGGGGAAACGGCAAGTCATGGTCAGACACGCCGCCGGATATTTTCTATTCTGTCGAGAGAAATCGAGGGGAGGTCCCGGTGCAGGATTTTTAAAGGATCGACTTTTCCTTCTCAGTTCTCGCGTGCTACGATGCTTAGAGAATGTGTGTCTTATTCGAAAAATTACTAAAGTTGTGATGGTAATTTAACACTTAATAGTAGTCTATCAATCGGCTTTTGTCATTACAACCAATAATTTGTTATTGATGTAAAAATGTTAGACTGTACTATTGTAAGTTCCGATGTAATTATATATTTTTTTTTAGATATTAGGTACTTTTTGCGAATAATAAAATAGATAAAATAAATGTTATTTAATGCTGGTGTTATGAAACGGTCAAAATGTTAGTGGATTTAATTATCTTGTAATGACATAAATGTTACGACTGAACGACCGGTTAAGTGACTTTAAACGCGTTTTACTAGGAATTTTAAGTCTTCGAACCGGCGGGACCGATATCTTGAAAACTAATTCGTCACTTTAAGTGAATTAATATTTAACACTAGAACTAAAATGAGTGGTATTTGATTGGTATATGCTTTATTCAAGCATATATTATAATATAAATTGTATGAAATCCAATCTTGCCATTGTTATAAAATAGTTTACCTAAAGTAGTACTATTATAGTGATAGTACTACCACTAGTAAAATAATATTAATGATATTTAAAACAATTCTGAGCTCGAAACAAATTTTGAAAATATTTCTTGCATTCTTATATCTGTTCTTCCTAATGCAACAGCAATTGATTAAATTCAGTTGACGATTATTGTATAATCAAATGAATAATTTTAAAACTACACTATACCAAAATTTTTAAAGAATATGTTTTCGTGATAAATTCGCAAAAAAAGTGACGTGTTCCTATAAAATGCCAGAAAGATATTAATATTACCAATATAATATAAATGATTAGATAATAATAAGTGATTCATAAGTAAAAAAGACAGAGATATAAATACAATAAAATAAAATACAAAATAAAAATATTGGAAACTAAGATTTTCTATTAAAAATCTGTTACAATCTGTAAAAATCTGTTTCAATTTCAATTTAAAATTTCATTAAAAATTCAATATTATTAAGATTTATTATAACCTTTATCACCTCCATTTAGTGTCAAATAATTAACATTTCTATTCGAACCCTAGTATAATTCAAAATCTATTATAATTTCTATCATCTCCATTTAGTATCAATTAATGCAAATTTCTATTACAACCCTATTAAAATTCAAATGTATATTAAAAATCGATTAAAAATAAATTTTCCATAAAAATGCCACGCACTGTAACCTAGTTCATCTACCTAGAATGTACAGTAACGACAATAAATGTAAAATGACGGAAAGATTCCTGACAGCGCTGGAAAAAATCGAGTTTCTTATCTCGCTCGCGAGAGATATCGATCGTGGGTAACAGGGAGAGCGCTCTCTCCGAGAGAAGAAAAACGGGGAACCGACCACCTGTTTAGACCAACCTGTCGCGGTCACCCCGGTTGAATACGCGATGTCACGCGTTCTATCCCACCGTTACATCGAGGATTGTATGCAGAGGAGGAATTCGATTGTCTCCAAATTGAGGAGCACTTATCTCAGCACGTGACTCTCTCTGTGCGCCGGCAAGACAAGCGGCATGTTTTTAGGGTATTGTCCCTTCAAACGTGAGCATTATAAGGCGTTTTCTCGGCACGAGGAATAAAGATGTCCGGAGGCACGGCCAAACAACTCGCGTCTGTCCCCCACGAAATTCATGCGCCTCGTGACACGATCGTGGTGTGCAAGGTCTCGGCGACTTCCATCTCGATTTCAGGCGTTTCACGGTGGGGCATTTACCCTGAAAACACCGTGAAGAAACATTTTTTAACTGATATCATATATTTGTGATATTTTACAATGAGGCATGTAAATGTGTACTTACTTATGTTCTTCGAATAATTTGCTGAAACAATTTTCTCTAACAATATTTCTAAACAAAAATATGGTCTGAAAAAATATATAATTAAAATATATTATTATATAAGTAATTAAAAACTAATTTTTAGATTATATATATGAGGTTTTATTAACACATGGATGAATAAAAGAATTGCATGTTAAATGTTTCTTCTAAGGAAAAAAATTATTTTAATTATTACTTAATAATTTCGAACGGAACAATAATCTACACTGCCGCAAGAGCTCTATAATTATAAATATTCCTCTAATTATTTCAATAACACCTAATAACTACCAATTTTATCTTTAAAAAAGGGAAGACCCTATCCTTTTCTTATATAATTAAAAAAAGCAAAATAAAAAGAGAACATATTTAATAATACACAACTCAAAACTATGGGTAATTAAAAAACTGTGTTCTGGTATAATTTAAGTACATTAAACTCTGGCGCTCCTCGAACTAAAAATAAATAAAACAATTACAAATAATATAAAAAGCATCGAATTATTTGACGACAAACCACTGTAAGCTGTGTAATTATATGCAAGATGAACAAATCAACTATTAGCGCTCCAATTCCTCATTATATTAATATTTGACAAAATATCATCTTCCAAGTTTTCGGAAAAAAGCGCTGCACCGTGTATTGCGTCTAGGTAACTATTTCCTGCTGCGGATGTATCGAGCAGCAGCGAATCGGATATCCTCTATCCTCGGCGACGGGGGGGATCTCCGCGCGTGACGTTCAGCCAGAAAAGGCGTTTAAGATATCCTCCTCGTGACCGTCACGCCCTGAACGATGTCCGGCATAACGCGAACCGCAGCGGCTCGGCTCGCGTCGGCGCGACGTTCCAAGAACGAGAGGCGACGCGAGGCATAGGGACAAAAGCGAGCCGCAATAAGCAACGCCGGCAATACCGTGTCGCGCGGGACCATCGTTCATTGGGTTGCTCGATCACGTACGCGTTTAATTGAATTTCGAAATCGTGAGGAACGCGTCTGGAGATTGAACGGTCACCGCGGACCACGTCGACGGAAACCGAACGGTGACCGGAGAGAAACCGGAGGGAGACTAGTGGGGGACTGGAGGGAGGGAGGGTCGCAGGGAAACGAGGCGGAAAAGCCGCGGAATCGGAAGGTTTCGGGGTGCTGCGTGTGGGCCGTTTGAAAAATGTAAAGTGCGGCGACCGTGGTCGCGGCCCGATGCTCGCCGTGTGTACAGAACGGTTCGCGCGTAATGATGACAAATGGCCGCGCGGTGTAAATCATCCGGCCGACCGGACGGGTCGGATCGTCAAACGTAATCTCCGGGGAGGCCGCCGATGGAACGGTCGGAGGAAAAGTTTGCCGGCGCGGGGAGTCGCGGCGGACTGTTAAGGGGAACGCGTACCCCAAGTTCACCGTGAGAACAGCTCGGCAGGATGGTTTGCGATCGTATTTTAAGACGCGAAAGGGGATACGGCGTCGTCGTGGGCGTGCGTACCGCGATTACCGAAGATACCTGCGGCAGATGAAGACATCAGGATTTGACGGGCCGACAATAGAGTATAAATTACCGATGGTAGGAAGGGATGTTGACGGTGGTGGTAGCCCGGGCTCTCCTATCGTAGAACAGAGAAGCGCGCGCGCGCTAGCGTTTATGCGCGAACGGGAACGTTCGGCGTCGAAGGTCCGAGGCCCGTGGTGGTGGTTCGAGCGTTCGACGCGTCGCTGGATCGTAGGGTTTTATCTGGCATTGGCGGGACACGATTCGCCGTCGAAGGGATATCCGTAGGCTCTCTCGAGCAGCATCGCAGCGAATTCCTCGAACGCCCACGAACCGTTCGGCCTCCGAAGGCGACGAGGCACGATCGAAGAGGTCATCGCGGCACCGAGGCTAGACCTTCGTGCTCGACCTTTCGATCCTTCGAGGACAATGAATTCATCGCCGAGCCGTAGATCCTCGGCGAATGTTCCTACAAAGTTTCGCCGGCGATCTCTCTCTCTCTCTCTCTCTCTCTCTCTCTCTCTCCCTCCGTGCTGAACCCGAAAAACACGCGGGCTCGGCCGACCGTGTTTTTCCCCCGATAGCATGAAACGTCCGAAGCGTACACAGGCTCTGTAGTTTTGCAATAAATCGTAAACGAGCGACCGTTTCACACGACATTGCTGTAAGGAGCGTGGGCAGCGGCTCCGGTGTGGCAATATGGCGCCGTGCCCGGCCGTCCTTCCGTCCCACCTGGATATATAAAACGGGCATTGCGGTTAATTAACGAGCATTACGTTAGGTGCCAATCTGCATAATTAGCGGCCCGCGCGTTACACCGCGGTGCGTTCATCGTGTACACGACTCTGCACGTTGTACGCGGACGCATCGTCGTCGTCGTCGTCGTCGTCGCCGTCGTGCATGTTGGTCCACAGAAATTGCTCGACGACAAAGAGAATTCGACGCGATAAGGTAAAAGTACCTATTATGGAACGCTTTTCAAGAGTACGGTAGAATCTCTGTTATATGAACGCTCGTTATGCGAACCTTTTATTATATAAACGTTCCACTATGTGAACGGTATTCTTACTACATACATAAATGTCGCGTGGCAGCGCAGGAATGAAATTTATAATAATCCATTATACTATACAGAATACGAGGATGAGAAGATTGCGGTAAACTTAGTATAATAATGTGGTATAAATTTCATAAAAATTACGATAGTCGATCTCATTTTTCCGACGTCTTTATTTTACAAAATGTTTGAAATGCAAGCCAAAAAGGTGGATAGCTAAAACGAAATAACAGTGACGAACACCCGTATTTAAATAAAAATTTCTTTACAGCTGATTAAGTGTGAATTCATTTCAAAAATGTTCGAAAATAAGGATAAAATATTTCCATCCACTTTCATATGTTGTATCCGTTTTCCATGTATTGTTTACGCAATGTTTTCAAGAATTGGTTCAACAATTATGCAATCTTCAATAATAGGTACTTTCGCCTTAAAATACTTCAATAAATAATAGTATTTGCTTAACATTTCCCTTTCTCTTCTCCTCGTTAGTCTTCTATTTGATCGCCATCTCTGTATTCTATTAAATAACAAAGGGCTCGTCCCATTAAACGAATAAATAGTATCGATATTATTATCATCATCATTACTATGATTACTATGATTATTATTATTACTATTATTATTTTAAAAAACCTCATCCCGCGGATGCATGTACGCCGTAGATTGGGAATCGCGCGGTTCACCGGGATCACGTATAGAAACGAAGAGGCAAAGAAAAGATGGGAAGAAAGATCGACCCCCTTAAACGAGATTCCTACCGGCTGCTGGCTCGCGTCTACCTGTTATTCTAGCTAAAGGGCTGCATTCCAGCTGAATCTAAATGCCTGTGTCACGGATCGCAATAAACCTAATGGCAGCCACACGACGTTCCTGTTTCTGGGTGAGCGGAGTCGCCCAGCGGTCGCTTCCGACTCGCGGACCGCTCTCTAGAGAGAAGCCTTCCACGGCGTCCAGAAATTTTGATCGAGCAGAGAAGATCGTGTAACGTGCTCGAGTTATCCGAGGGAAGACGCATCGGCATCGGCGATTGCTCCTTCGACATCGGCGAGCCGTGTCGCAGGATATCGTGCCGATCGTAACGTCGAATCAGGGGCTCGACCGTTCCGAGATGTCGATGATAGAAGGGAAGACCGGCCACTGGAACGCGAGCAGCCGCGATTATGCCCCGTTACGGAGTAGCCATAACGCGGTCTAGCTCGTCGATATCGTCGTGAACGAGGCAGATATCGAGTCTGTGTACAAGTCTGCGCAAGGTCCAGGCTTATCCTAGAGGCCGCACAATGCGGCAGAACGAGCCCGCGCATCCGTCCTAAGTGGATCTACCCTGTACTTGTTACGTGATGACGACATTTAGATGGTTGCTGGACGATAAGCGGCGGAAAACTGGAGCTTCGACTATAATAGGGCCGAGCATCGAGACAAAGCTCGCGAACGGCGATCAACGCAGAAACGAAGGGAGCACGCGAGCCGGCCGATCGTATTCTCGGTACGACGACCGCGCTCTCTACTCGGCGATCTCATTCCCGGTATATAATGCTGCTATACATATAGGAGAATGATCCTCTCGATTCGAAATTCCGAGTCGCGCGGCGTCCGCGAGGTGATCGCAATTAAGCTAGATTCGCGCGAGAATCCGATTAACCAGAAATGCTAATTGACTCGGTCCCGGGAGGAAGAATCAACGCGTTGCGCCACGCGAAAATTAGAAAGGCACTCGCGGCTACCAATTGCGATCGCGCCTCCGTTCTCACTCGCGAGAAAACTACGCGTATCCGTCTCGGCGCCAGCGTCTCGGTGCACTCCCCGAGACTTGTGCAACCGAGTCGCTCCCGACTCCTTAATTACGGCAGCGAATCGAATGGGATTGTTGCAGGGCCGCCTCGCCGACCTCCGCGGAAAGATGCTTCTGTCGCTGCAGACGGGGGATCTTAACCAGGCGCTAGCCACGGGATCGAGTTTCATTTAATTTAATTTATCCGCGCGGGCTGCCCCCTAGCATGTTCAATTACCGTGATAAAGAAAGGTTATCCGCCGCTATGTATCGACATTCCTGAAAAATACCTGATCGAGCGAAGCGAATAAAAGTTCGTTAAGAACGTTCGCTCGTAGCCGGAGTATTTTAAGGCTGTCGCTTCGCTTTACAAAAACGAATATTACTTATAAGCAGACTGCGGAACATAAATTAGATAAAAATGTTATTCCTGTTTTAATACCCGTACGAAATTGACACTAATGTAATAATATCCTTAAATTCTCCTAACATTATTACAGGTTTTATAATTGATTTATTCATTTCTGTCATAAACGCATAAAGTCTGCATTCTGCTTGTAAAATATCAGACAGTTAAACGAATATATAAGGCATCTTATTTAATTTAAAATAGATTTTATCCAGATTCAATTACGCAAATAAATGTGACGATCGGATTTTTTATTTTATGCATTTCACGAGCAGTCGAGAGAATCGAGTATTTTTAGCCGTCCGGTCGGTAATGCGTTAAGATATCGGTTCGCAGGCTGAAGAATCGAAATCGAAACCGGAACCGGTTTCAGAAAAACCGATATCCTCGTGACGGACAGACCAACCAGCAATTCCGTCCATCGTAAACATAATAAACGAAACCAAACTATTACGTAACGTTAATTACATTCGCGTCGTAATTACAACCACTCGAATCCGACCGATTAGTTAAGAAACTAGCGGCACGATCTTCATTTCAACGAGACGAGAAATGTATATGCGCGCGCGCGTGTGTGTGTGTGCAGACTTTTGCTCGCCACTGTAAGCCTTACAATTAGAGTCTAAGGTTTTGTGCGCGGCTCGAGTGCCCTCCTCCTTCATAGACTCGCCGCGGACTGTTCGCGCTGCTCGCACTTTCTTCGGCCTCGATCCCCTTGCGGGAACCTCGATACTTAACTTACGTATATCGCTTTCGCAATCATTATTAGAGGTTGTTGCGCAAGCGAGAGCGTTCTGTCCTATATGAAATATCGGCTGCGTTCAATCTCGACCGCGGATACGTTGTAATTAGCGTGCAAGACACCGCGCGGAGGCACCGTATATGCTCCAACGCGGCTCGAATACGCGAGAGGGGGGCATATCGTAGCTCGCGGGACACGCGGGCGTCTGCGAAAAATTCAGATGCCATCTCGGGATACATGGGTGCTAGGAGATTCGCCACGGCTGCGGCGGCGGCGGCGTCGAGGCGACGGCGAACGAGGCGTCATGGCAGAGCGATGCAAGTTTTGCGGCAAGCCCTCGACGTACCAATCTTCGCCTTGGCCTGCCTCCAGTTATTCATCCCGTGGCTCGGCTTTTACATCGTATCAACGCTCCTCCTATAATAAGTCATGGGCGGCCGCTTATCGGTTTCGCGATAGAAACGAAAACAGTGTTAACGATTTTCCTATTCACTGGCTCGCGATCCGATGCGCCGATAAATCTCGCCGCGTATCGCGTAATATACAGCGGGAAGGTAATTGCACGATGGAAAGGTATCGAGGAACGATCTAATCGCTCCCTAAGAGCAGATGCGCTGACAGATGGCCGGCAACGACTGTTCTCAAACACGGGCTACCACTTGGCCCCCGGGGTCGCTCTAATCAACCGGCCGCGAACCTAACTCCGTTAAGCTCCCTCGTTAGCTTTTTTTACCGCTCGATTAACCTGCTACTACGCGGACACGTCTCTCGTAATCCACGCGTCCCATTTTCCGCCTCGCGCCCACGCGCTCCTAGAGAAATAGCCGGCGCGACGATCTTCCTCGACCGTATCGCTCCTGTCGGCCCGGTCGGCTTCGAAACCCATCGGTCCGGGACGCGATGGGAATCGAGGCCGATCGTTGCCACGCGAAACGCTGCCCGGCTCCTTATCCTTCGTCGGCGTGCCGGCGACGACCACGAAGACCACGACCGGTGACGCACGACGCGTTCGTCGAGTGTCAACAGAGTCGTGCGTGCGGTGCCAACTGAATTAACGCGACCGCGACGACGGCTCGTCGCTTTGTCTTCCTCCTCTTTCGTTTGGCACCTCTAAGTTAATTTAACTTTATTTAACTTCATTTCACTCAATTCAATTTAATTCCATTTCATTTCATTTGACTTAATTTCATTTCACTTCATACCATTTCACTTAATTTAATTTCATTTCATTTCACTTAATTTAATTTAATTTCATTTCACTTAATTTAATTTCATTTCATTTCATTTCATTTCATTTCATTTCATTTCACTTAATTTAATTTAATTTAATTTCATTTCACTTTATTTAATTTCATTTAGTATAATTTAATATAATTTAATTGATTGAGTATAAACGGGTCTGATGCCCTTTTCAGTTTATTAACAAAATTCAATATAATAATAATAGTGATAATAATAGGATATAATAAGAAAAATAAAAGTGAATAAAATATGATTAAAATATATAAAGCAAACACAAACTACATATCCTAACTTCTGATTACATTATATACAATTGATTTTCAAAATTAAAATCATGAATGAAAAAGTCTACATCATTAGTATAAATCTTAACCAAATTGAGTATCCTATTCAAAAGATCGGTATAGTAATAAATAGACAGCGAATTTCATGAATTTATTGCAAAATTTGCTAGAAGAAATACAAAATGGCGAAAGCATTGCAAGAATTTAAAAACACTTTTACGTTATTTTCAACTAATTATAATTATAATAAGAAAAGATACATTTTTATCTCTTTCCATACAATCGTTGAACAAAATTTCTATTTTGTATAAAAATCCGCGATCTAGTAACGAAGCACAAAGGATCGTTCTCGTAAAACATCGCGGATTGCTAAAAATGAACCTGGTAATATTAGGGTTAACTTCATGTGGCAGTCGAATGTCGAACGACAATGATCTTGACTAAGCTATACGACATTAAATTTAATTGTAATATTGCCATAATTATGATCCCGCTTGGACATGGCAGATCTGAATTTAAACGCAACATCTGGACGGTCCCTAACTGCCGAATATGCTTATTTAATTGAGGCGATCATATTGCCGACGCGTGTTCTATTAGGGCGAGCCTATTGTTTTATTTAAATTGAACCCTTATCCATTTAGCGAAAGCAAAAACTACCGGTGACTCATGTATTAGTCTGCATCGGAAGTTAATTATGACTTGATGTAATAAATAAGGGTGAAATAAATTGTTTTAAAGGTACATTCGTCGTATTTGCTGACAAATGCGTTGTGAATCGCAAACGCAAGAGGATTTTCTAGGTCCGCGCGTAAACGGAAAGCCGCAATTTTCGGATTCTGTGGTGAACGGTTGACCATCCGAGAAACTTTCTTTCTCTCCCTCTCTCTTTCTCGCTCTTTCTGTCCGACTGTCTCTGGTCACCGCGAGTCGAGTCGAGTCCTTGGAGAGCCAGCGGAATGCTTTTGGAACAATCTGCCCGAGAGCGGGGGCGACAATCGCGCGAACAAAGACGCGCGAGTTTAAATATAGCCGGCGGCCGGCCGGGCTAAGTTTGTCTTTATTGAGGTTCATGCCTGTCCGCTTTCGACCTCGTTGCTTTGAAAACCGCCCACTCGATCGCATCCGTAACGCGCGCGCGCGCGCGTGATTGTCCCCGTCGTTCTTTTTTTTCCCCCCGGAGTCGATTAAAATCGACGAGCAGAATTTTTCTCGCCGGCCGGGCTGTAACTCGCGATCGCCGAGAGGGTCCGCTGCGCGTTTTCGCGCACGTGTATGCAAATAAGGACGAGCCGGTAAACGCTGCATGCGACTGCGCGAAATAAAGGGATGGCATAGGTGCGTCAGTGGCGTGCGGCCGGGGGGACTCGCAACCGCAGATAAAAGAGAATCGCGTGCGCTGGAATACGAGAGCACGTCGAAACGCGGCAAAGTTGTTGCTCGGCCGGCCGGCTAACGACACGCTAAGGACGCGCCGCAAATATAGGCGGCTTGTACATGCAACGATCGCCGAATCTTTCGGTACGGCCGATTTATTTTACGAGCGGATCGGCCGGCCACGGCGGGAGAAAGGGAGTCCCCGTTCCGAGAAGCTGATACGTCTCGAGGGATCACGAACATGGATTGCTTCGTAATTGAAAAACCCTAGATGGCACGATTCCGCGTCGCCGTCTCCCCGGCTTGTGCTCCGCTCCGCTCGGCACGCCGTTTTATTAAATATCGAGGCGGCGCGATGGGGAACGCGGGGATGGAAACTGTTTGACCGTTTCGGATCGCGAGCGACGTTTCCTTGGAACTAGATGCTAAGCGATGCGCCGAGTGACGGTTCATTAACACTTGGAACGGAGACCAGTGCCACGAGGCGAGAGACGCGGGACGAGAGGCTCCTCTCCTTATCTCTCGGTTCGTTTCTGCGCGGAGCGTAGCCTGTTCTTTTCTTTTATATTTTTTATTTTTTTTTTTTTAAATCATAGGCGAGTCAACGACTCGACAGAAGAGAGACGCGTTCCGTTGGATGGTTTCGACGACCAGGATGCGAGCCAATGAACCTATCCAGCAGCCTCATTATCGCCTCGAGTTTCCTACGAATCGTCCAAGCGACCGCCGTGCCCGGTCTTCACCGCTCCTCGACGCTTTGTCGAGCAGACCGAGCCGACGCGGACTCGACTCGACTCGACGCGACTGCGACGGGCAAACACGGCCGGCCGGGCACGGCTCTCTTTATGCTTTTCTATGCGAACTTTGAACAACGGCGTCGTAAAGGCGACCGAATAATCGGAAACGTTTCCCGTCCGATCGTAAAGCAGACTCGATCTCGACGGCTCGATTCAGTCCTTATCAATCGATTCAAAATCGCGGCGGCGTTGACATGGCTCGTCCGCGGGTAAATCATTGGCTCGACTCGGTTGGCCACGAGCGGTGACATGTTCCGTAGCCCTCTATCAGAACGAGTCTATTAAATCTGCAACAGGACGGAATGTCCACCTCGGCCATTACCATTCCGCCAAGTCGTAAGTTATCTTCGCTGACAGTGGGCGCGCATAGAAATGTCTTTGGCCGTGATACCTCTTGACTTCTTCTTCTTCTTCTCTTTCTTCCTCTGGCTCCTCTCGTTGCTCTTCTTTTGCTCGGTGGCTCTCTCTCTCTCTCTCTCTCTCTCTCTCTCTCTTTCTCCCTTCCTCCTTCTTCGTCCCTGTTCTTCTTCTCGTTCAGCTCGAGGCCGTCTTTGGCCGCGCTGTCAGCCGCCGGCACCGGTATCAGTCCTTAGAATCAATGCGCGCGACCCTTTTCGACCACCACCTCGCGCGCATCCCGCCGCCCTGAAATCTGTTAGATCGTTAATAGGTCTCCGTGACTTTTTCGGACAAATCCAACCGCGCCACGGTGCTCCGTATTCCATATACCGTCCCGCGACGTTCGTGGCGCGCGCAAAGGGATTCGCAAGCACGGCTGTTCCGCGGCGAAGGTCGCCATTTGGCATTCAACGATCCTGCCGTGCCTATCGAAGGTTCGGATTCGAAGAGGTACACACTGGTCGGGGTCGTGGTGTAACCGATTCGTATAAAATTTGCATCGCATTCCAGCCAGCCGTTGGCGCAGCGAGTAATAGCGGCCGTCGTGCGTCGTTGCTAGATCTTTGAGGAGATCTCACCTCGGCACCTCCGCGAAACTCGCGGACACGGAGGACGAAGGAAGAAGGGACGCGGAGATGCGGAGATGCCGTGGTGGCGAGACGAGGACGAGACGCGCCGTTGCCTGGGTATCTTCGCTCGGTCGCTGGTGCCGCGGTGCTGGTTGTTTTGCCGGTGGTGCAGCACGAAAAACAGGTAGAAGAAGGTGGAAGAAAACCGGCAGCCCTTCGCTCGTCCCTCTTTTCGAGTGCTTCCAATTCTCTCGCTGGCCATAAAGGTTTTGTTGCGGCCGGATCGCCGTCGAGTTGAACGGTAAATCAAGATGGTTGCTTTACGTAATGGAGTTGCACCGGCCACATCTTAATTAGGAAAAATCTGGAAGCACATCCGTTTCGAGCTCGGCGATCCTAGGTGGAGTTAAGGCGCCCATTGCATTCTCATTAACCGTCCGCTTTTGAACGCAACCCGTGCACCGCACAGCGAATCGCTCGTTACACTATTTATCTTGGAGCCTCTGTTTCGCAGAAAGCGGGCCCCCGTGTGTACGTAATAATACAACCGCGGGCCCCGGTATCTCCGCAAGATCTATCTACGGCTTTTCAATATGCGCGCTTCTAAATACCCCGTTAAACGTTACTCGTCCGTCGCGCTTCTTCTTCCCATCGAACATCGGGGAACGCGGAAACGACGCCGACGTTTTATTAATAATCGGGGCGCCCCGCGCCCCGCGCCGCGCGTCGTCTAATGGACGAAAGTAGAAAAAGTGATTTTATTCTAAGGGAACATCCGCTATTTGATCTTCGCATGGCGGTGGATAAATCGATTTTGACCCAGAGTATTCACCACTGAATGACGGGTCACCAATTTTTTTCATTTACGATTATAGAGTTTGTAAAGATATTATTATTTCTTCTAAATTAAAAGAAATGTCTTATTGTTATTTTTATAACCATTTATTTATTTTTTAATTATTTAATAGTTAATATTATCGTTTCTATTATAAACATATAGAAAAAATAGTTTTATAGATAAATTGACATCTCTCTCTCTCTCTCTCTCTCTCTCTCTCTCTCTCTCTCTCTCTCTCTGAATCTAACATGTTGTTTTTTTTTAACTTACACTAAGTTAATAGAATACTTAAACAGCATTATTCTTTTAATATCACCCTTACCTTAGACGTACTCGTGGTATCGATATTATTGATGAAATTCAGTCAATTCGATACCAAATTACTTAATAGCATGAATCGACATGTATCGAAATTTTAAAACTTCCTGAAACTATTACAAACCAATACTGTTTAAATTAAATCGACGTTTCTTTGGTGCTTTCTGAAAGTATCGATACACGTTTGATGATTTGCGAATGAATGGATGGCCCTTCGATACTTACCGGTAATTGTAAATGCTTGTTTAATAGCACGCGATATTAAATAAGCTCGTTTGATGCTGCAGTAAATTATCTTAATAAACGGAGTTACATTTTCATAAATGAACAAAAATAATTGTAAATATAATTACCATAGAATTCTTATCGATTTTATCGACTCCTATTTTCCTGCTTGTTGTATTAGTATTAATGCTTCCGTTCTATGTAAATGAATACTTTCATAAAAATATATACACACAAGAAAGTATACCGGTACCGGTATCTTATAGCAGCATGAGTCAGGTATCGATACTTTATAGTAGGCATTGAAGAGGTATCGATTCTGTTTTTGACAATTTTATATTTTCGAGTTTACGTTTTTGATGCAATTCAACATTGGATTGAAATTGTCAGCTGGTATCGATAAGTATCGATGCGATATCAATCTGGCCACTACTGCAATACCTAAAGTTTTACAAAACTTCTTATCCGCAAAGCGCTTTGTTAAAGAGAATAGGAGCAGAAATTTCTTTGCTCTGATTAGCTGCAAAATCAATGCTACGATATGGTTTACCGTGGATTGGATACGTAATTAAATAACGAGGATGCTTCAAAAAGTGAAAGGAGGTAGAAAAATCTTGCGAAATCTGATAATTGCTATACCTACACGCTTTTCGCAATCGAAATCGGTTTCGGCGATAGGTTCGCGCGCAAGGGATCGCGATCGTTCGTTGTCGAAATCCCGCCGAGTTTTGTACGCGCAACTCGCACGGCGAGGTCGCTGGTTTAGGTCCCGCGGGGTTACCAAGATGAACTTTGATCCAAATTTACGTGGAATAATCAGTTACGCTCATTAAGCTACCCGTTAACGACACCGCTGCGATGACTTCGGAGACGGATGGCGGGGCCTCGTCTCTCGAGCACCTGCATCGAGAAGTACAGTGCATAATGTCATTACGTTACGGCTAACCTTCGCGGCGCTGACTTTGTTACGACGCAGGCGATCGCTTGTCTGGAAACGTTCCCGGGCAAGATCATCGAACTGAACGACCACGTGAACAAGTACATGCCGGACTCTGTCAGGACCAGCAGATACATCGAGAACGCTTCCGGTCGGAAAGCCAAGTGTCACACGACTCTGTCCAGCATCACGAGGAATTGGGAGTCGAACAGCGTTTTGGATTATGGTAGTGCTATTGGCAACGATTCGACTATTTTTATTTATTTTTTATTTGTTAACCCTGTGTAGTTGGAGCCAATTTAACTCTTTATTCGAAGATAGTTTCTCTGACACTACTTTCACTTAAATATTTGTTAGTGCAGTTTATGCATATAGAATTAGGTCTTGTAATTAATACAAAATAATGATCTCTTAAATGTAAACAAACATGATGAAGTAAAAATTATTTTGTAACGTGATAAAACAATGATGAGTCAGAGTCTCCACTCGAGTACAAAGGGTTAATTACTCGTACTAATTACCTTTTGATTACAGGATACAATTCCAACTAATAATTTAGTTTGAGAAGAAATTAATATCCTGAAACAATTAATGTCGTTGATGGAATAGTTCACATTTTTAATATTTCTATTGATACAATTATATTGAACATCAATGAAGAGACACGAAGTTAAAAATTTAAACTTAGCATATCAGGGTCGGTCATCAACCCCTTTATCAGTTTATGTGCAGAAACAAAACCGTGCTTTCATGAGACATTAAATAAGATAGTTTGAAATATGCGTACAGTCATGATCAGACGAAGATAAGGATAACTGGTGTACAAGGTATCTAGCAAGCGGTGATACAACGCTGATAAGCGTTGATTCTACGTCATAAAATAAGGATATGAAATAAAGAAAATATAGAATAGAGAATATAAAAATGTAGAATAGAAAATACAAAAATATAGAATACATTTTAAAGAAAATATATTATTCGAAGAAAATGTATATGTATACGTTTCCGAGAAAAAGTGGATTGGACAAATAATATCATCGAATAAACCATACAGACTTGACGCATCTTTCAACTCAGCTTCCTCAAAACCTTAAATGAAAAGATTGTTATTCCTTTTTATCATTCTTTTTAATCAACCTCTCTGCGTTTATACTATCAATTATATTAAGCCCTGTATAATATAATAGTAAGTCGCGTTTTGAACTGCACGAATTCGTAACCACAGTATCGAGCTATTGTCCCGTGACGACGTTCGACCGCGGACGTCACGGAGTTTGGAAGAGAAGATGCTACAGAGGCCGAGGGTTCTCCGGGTCGGGCATGCGACGTCGACCTGGCCCGTTGGGCCAGCTTCTGGCCTTCCTGGTCACCAGCCTGGCGACCTGCACCAAGAAAATAGTGATCGGCCCGTCGCAGTACATCGTCGACAACGTAATCGCCGTCTTATTCCGAAGGTAAGACGCCCCGCGGAACTGTTATCTCGGCGGTAGATAAAGCTCGTTCGAAATCGGTGAACAGACGCGAGCTGAGGCACGCTCGATGCGGTCCCTCGCCGAATTGGGACAGCTCTCTCTCGACTTACGTGACCACGGCCAAGAAGGACACCACGATCATTGGAAATCTTATCGATATCATGCGACCGGCCACGGTGAAACTGATCGCCGACACCACCACCGTAAGTGGATTTTCGAGTCTGCATCGGGACCCGAGCTAACGACCATTTTCTTCTCGGCTGATCAGATGAAACGCTGGCTGCAAGCGGTCGCGATGGACAACGCGCCGTCGAAGCCGAGCGCGGAGCCGACGCCGGAATCGGTGTCGACGTTACCGTCGAGCATCGACGATCTGACGAACGCGACCCGCCGAATCGAGACCATCGACTGCTGGGCCTACGAGCTGTTCTTCCATCTCAAGTACCTCCAAGTGAATCGCGCGCCACGCACCGCCGACAAAGTAATCCTTTACGCTAATTGTGGCCGTTACGTTCCCCGTTGCCATGCCGCGCGGTGAACGCGTTCGCTTCCCTTTCGAACCAACGCGACCGTAACGACAATTTTCAATCGCGTTCACGAGCTCGTTAACGTCACTTTCGATTCGTCCAGGTTACGAACCAGGTGGAGGCGGAGGCCAAGCCCTCCGATGTGATCCACGCGAACCTGTGGCACCGTTTGGTCCAGCTACGCGACAATTACATCATTCTTTACGACACTCTGCAGACCTTCGACAGGGAGCAGGATCTCGAGACGGAGAAACCGTTGGAAACGTCGCCAGCCTCGATCAGTACTTAGCAGGGAACGAAAAGGTATCAGGAATTGTCGTTTCAAAGTGTTATACAGGGTGATCCAGTTAAATGTTTCCTTTTAAATATCTGATCCAATAGTGAAGTTACAAAACATTTTTATCATATGAAATTCGACTGATATCAGAGGACGCGCGGAAGCAAGAATGAGCTTTTTTTAAAGGTTTTTAATCATAGTAAAATTTCTTATTTTAAAATTATTAGTACAATTAAGAGATTTTTGATAAATTACATTATTGGAACAACTGCTGTAACAAAAATTGTACGAAATCTAAATAACTTGCATCTTTTTACTGTAGTCAATATGACTGATGAGTTTAGTATTAACATCAACTGCGCGACAATACCAATGATCTTGAAAACTAATAAAACCATGAGCTTGAGAAAAGAGTGATTAGAATTGAAATTATATGAAGCAAACTTTTCTTTAGCAAAAAAGCACTCCGCGGCTTTGTGTACGAATTATTAACGAATAACATTGACCAATGAGAGACGAGCTTGGCTGGCGCAAAGCGGCACTGTTTTTCGTTAATATCTCGTTAACGATGCCTCAGAGAAATTTTTTATAAAGGAAAAAGTTACCCCAAATGACACCAGAAATCCCAAATTTCTTGATTACAAATAATTTTTGGAACAACTTTTATAGATCGAAATATTTAGATGGACCACCCTGTACATCAATTCTAATCGAAACAGTTTCAAAGAACCGAAAAGATCTAGTAACTTATAAAGTGCATCGGTTCTAGCTTATATCAATTTCGCTTCTGGTTCTACAAAACTGATATTACATCAGCTCTATAACTATTATTATTCCGTTCTGAATTTCGACCATAAACTCCCTAGGCAGTTCTATTGTACTCAATAAATGCATCGATACAATACAAATACATTAACCCTTTGCACTATCGGTCCTTTCATGCTGTGACGATTAGCACTTATTCATACTTAATAATTCTCTTAATAAGACCAGACAATTTTTGTTTCCTGTATTGTCTTTATTTACCTTCGTTTCTATACTTTCATGAGAGAAGAATTTATTTTTACTTCGATTTAGAAGAAATTAATAATTTATTTAGTAGAGCTTGCATAAAATCTTTACCACGAGTCCGACTCGAGTGCAAGGGGTTAATACAATAAAAACATTTAAATAAAAAATCATGATAATAGTAACAGTTTATCAACGTCGACTGAAAACTACTTGTTACATAGCATGCAGTAAAAACTTAGATATGAAAACGCGATTATTTGTAATAGCTAGTCACAGATAAGGAACGAAAATAATATCCAACATACTTTACAACAGTTTTGAGACATTTTCGGTTCTCGATAACTGTTTGAAGAACCAAGGCCGATACCATAACTGTTTCCAACCCCTGTTGTTTAGGCTCGATTCGGGTAACGTATTTCCCGGGAACACGAGTGCAAGCTGTAGAACAGGTCTAACTCGCTGGAACCCCTCGGCCGTTTGTTTCGACACGAGCGAGCTGACATGACACGCCATTGTGGCTAACATTTAAACTTCGTGCCGAGGAAGGGAACGCGGACAGGCTGCGAGATATTTTTGCAGAAGGCGAGATTGCGATACACCGACCCCTGCAGTCACCGTTCGCTCCGTCGGCTGTTTTTCCTGGCAACCTACTTCGACGGATCAAACGTCGGCTCCTTTTTGCAACAGTATTATTATCGGCCGATAGTATCTGGGCTCTCTCGAAACGTCGTGAACCCGGCGTGCCAATTTTGATAGTAACACTTTCGTACCGCGTCGTCGATTTCTTTGTCCGTTCAGTGGGAAATAAAACGAAGAAGAACCGCGCAGATCGTCGCGTCGATTGCGTTCGTCGTCGCGAGCCGATCGCTCGTTCGAAGAGATCGCCCGTTGGCGCATCGAGAGCGACACTTGCCGCGACAGGTCGATACCCCGCGAACTTGCAACATTGTGCGACGTCGTATGGACTTTCGAGCGTTTTCCTAGCACAGCTTCAGCTATCCTGGCCCTTCGACCGTAATTGCTCGTTCGCGAGATCGCGCTTGCGGCGAGTCGAGGAGCTTTTATCTCGGGTCGAATGAGTCTTTTGAAATTGCCTGTAATTAGGAGCACGGTCGAGATACCGATCGACGACGGCGCGCGCGCGGTGCACCGGCGCACCAGGGCCGCGCGGTGAACTCGATTGCGACAAGAATGGATGACGAATGGGATCGCTAAATCGACGCGAATGGCTTCGCAACGAGCCGATCGGCTCGCGAGATCGGCACACGCGTAAAACGATTCCGTGACGGTGATAAATGCGGCTCACCGTTCACCGGAAAGCCTGCGGATTCCGCTTGCACCGCGATCGAGAAGGACAAGCGCCGACGACGGCCGCGATCGAATTCTTTGGCGCTCGCGAAAATTTCGGGTACAACAAGTACATACCTCGAATACTTTCGAATATCCGAGATTTAAAAATTGGAAGACATATTTAGACGTTTCATTAGCTTCTTACCTGATTCTGTATCATTTGTCTCAAGCATTGTTTTTAAACCAACTTGTTGAGAAACATATCAAAATTTAACCAGCATTGCTTTAAATTGTTTAGTGGTAGTTGCTATTCCGTCTGTCAGCTTGCATGGTGTAAATAATATTGTATTCCATTTAAAAAAAGATTGAACTTCAAATCTCCGAGAAGGCTCCATCTATAAAAAAAAAATGCACTACATACTATATCCCTTTTGTATTGAAAAATTTGTTAACCAATACATATTTTGGAAGTTGCAGAATATACGCAAGTTGTGCCTTGTATAATTTAATTCATTTATTTGGACCGGTAAATACTATTTTTACAACATAAAACAGAAATCGTATTAAAACTAACAGATGATCAGCTAATCAATGCATTAGGTTAGTAGTTTATGCGAACTTGTTTTGCTTTGTGATATTGGCAGCAAATATGTCTATTTTATCGCTGCTATTATTGACAAGTTGAGATGTTTAGTAAAAAGGGTCAATCGCACTGAATCTCGATGAGTAGAATGAGGTCCTGAGGGGCAGTGCTCATCTGGCAAAACGAGGAGGGTTATTGAAGTTGACAAGTCGAGTGACGCCTAGGGTTGTTGGTCGTACCACATACAACTCGTGCATATAAAACATAGGTCAGTAATGATCCTTCTGAACTCTACAGAGCGTATGTTCAGTGAGGACATTAATGGGCCGTAGTTACGATGACATTGACGATCGTGAGAATATACAGTGGCCCGTGAAAATATTCCTACACCTTTCAAAATGCAATAACTTTTACAAAAATATCGTGAGATACCTTACAGTTTTTAGTTTAATAGTGTCAAAACTGCGACTTTTGTTACAAATATATATAATTTGCTGTAACAGCATCAATCGATTTCGATGAAATTTTCAGCATGCATACAGATTTTTGAAATCTTCGGAGTGCATTTTTTAAATTGTCATTACGAGGTCAGATAAAATAGTTAAAGACGAGAGTTCTTTATTTTGTTTGTTGCTCGTAGTCGAAGCAAAATTATTGATAACGAAATAGTTTAGTAATTGTCTAGTAGACTAATCCATCTATCATCTAATAAAATTCAAGTTATTTAGTGTAATTTTAAACAAAGCTATTGCATTTTAAAATGAGAGTGAACATTTTTATAGACTACTGTACATATGCCTGCCTTTGTCGGTACTTTCTCATGTGTGTCAATATAGCAAAAGAGTTCCCCAATTTACGACCATACCCCAACACGTTTTTAAGATGTCAAGTACCCGAAAATGTTCAGAGGCCGATCTGAAATTCGAGTACCCGACCAGAACCCCGAGAAAATCGCGACCCCATGCAAACTCGAAAAGTCAAGCACCCGTGCATCCCCAGAACTACCGCGGCTTCACCTCCGCGAGAGCCGCGTTCGCGTCTCGGCAGCCACTGGTTTATTTTGGTAGCCGGCGAGGGAAGAAAGTTCGCGGGAAAATACACCGTGGAAATGTGCGGAGACGGTCACGACGTAGAAACGCTTTCCAACGCGGACTGATGGGTTAGGTATCCGTTAACGCATCTAGCCAAGAGGTAAAAGCGTTAAACGAGTATCGACCCCAACTAACCTATGATCTTGGTTAATGGTTGATCGCGAGTTAAGCCTCGCTCCATCCATAACAGCCTCGAACGAAATCCCCCGAGTGGCTCCATCGTGCGAACGAACGGTAGTCACGACTCTGATTACGGACCATAATACCATGTAAAACGCCGGAGAACCGCACGAGGGGAAAAACACTCGCGGAGAAAAAGGGGGCCCGCTGCGCAGCGGCGAAGTCTCCCGACGCGGCGGCAGCGGCGTGATAAGGCCCGTGGAGCAATAGACGTGTCGGGCCCGGTGCCGGGGTCTCGGATAAAACGATTGATTTTCTATTAGGAAACTCGCGCCGGCACACGATCCCATCCGGCTATCGCTAGTGACTCGCTCGGAAGCATCTCGCATCCGCTAGAAACACACAAATTCATTCGGACCGATGAAAATGGTATCGATCCGCGGAGATTGCTGCTCGACGCTCCGCGCACAGGCTCTCGCAGGGTCAAACGGCGGTGAGGCAGAAGCGTTCCTACGGTCGAGAACGAACGGATATCGCGGCCGTAAGATCATAGACGAGACTACCGAGATCCTCGTGAACCGTTAGAGTTAACGACGAGCGCTTTCCTACCTCCTCGCAATCTTTACGCCTCGCAATTCTACCAGTGGATGTGTCCGCGATACCACGGTAGCAAGAGGAGGCGGACGAGCAAGACGAAGATCCGTCCGAAAGACAACGGACTCGCAGGGAGGCGTGATCGTATAATTTGCCTCGAACGGTCATAGACGTGGCTATTCTACAGGCAGGAGCCTCGGCAATCTCCTTTGACAATTAAGGGGGTGTTGTTCTAGCCTAGGACACGTTCTTTTTTATTTTCTTATAAAATAACTAGGCGGCCGGTGGGTTGCAGATTGTAGATGCGAGAAATACATAAAGATAACTTTGCTGTGAGATTTATTAAACTTTATCCTCCAGTCGCAAAATGTTCGAATTTCGAAATATTGCTTTGATATAACTAGATTACGAATTTGAAGCATTTTATGATAAAATTGAGTATTTATAATTCGAAATACTATAGAGATTAAAGGAATTTAAAAGTTTCAATCCATTATTTTTAATCTATTAAATGATACATATAACCTTGCCATACTATTTTCTTTTCGATTACTAACATTTTGTAAAAGAAGAAAATTCGCATTTATTGTATTCTTTCATGTTCTTAAGTATTTAAAAATTGATAAGAAAAGTACAGAATTTCATTGCAACCTAAAGAAGCGGAATAACATTCTCATTTAACAGGTTCTCAGAGAAACCGCCATTACAAGTTAGACCTGATAAAATACGACAAGGGGTTAATGAAAGAATGAACTTGCTATTTCATCTCCATTTCTTGCAACTCATGCAGACAATTTCTATTGCGCATAAAAATCCGCAGTCTAGACACAACATTCTTCACACTTGAAACCTTATGCCTGCATGTGCCCTTTCGGGTCACATGGTAATATCAAATAATTTTAGATTTTTTTTCACGAGATGATGTATATGCCTTAATTATACACAGTGTCCCAAAGGTCATTTGCAATTGAGAAATGAGGTGTTCCTCAAGTCATTTGGAGTAACTTTCTCTTTTACAAAAATTTTCTCCGGGGTGTTAACGAGATATCAAAAATGAAACATTGACTAGCGTCAAACGTGCTCGCTTCTTATTGGTTAATATTCTTCGGTAATTTTTGTAAAGGAAGAAGTTACTTCAATCGACCTCAGGAACCCTTCATTTCCACATTACAAGTGACTTTTGAGATACCCTGTATAAGGTCTCTGAGATAACCGCCAACAAAATTGACGACGGATAACAACGCCATCAACCTGAAATGGCTAGTTGTTTGCACGTAGATATTTCAGGAAAAAAAACCTATAAAGCGTTAAGAAGATAAGGAAAAAATTGATTTTTTGAACCGTTACGGTGGTGGCTCGTCCTTGAAATAGGGACACCGGAGAGAACGCCGAAGCGGACGTCGAAGCGGACGTCGAGTGGACGTCGAATCGATCCGTCGCGGAGGATAAAAGGTAAGCTGACCTCGTTCCTTAGGATTCGTAGCCGCAAATGCACGCCGCGCTCGTACACAGCGGTATACCGTTTCGCGAACGACGGACGTAACTGGAGGCCAACAATGCTCGGTTGCTTGTCGAGAGAGGTTCGTGCAACGGCGCGGTAGAAAGGAAAATGATTTTATAATAATCATCGAGGCCTGCTCGCCGTATCCGTCTTCTACCGTACAGCGAAACGGAGTCGTGGGTGTGTTCCGCGAGCACGCTGCCCGGGAACAATGTGACATTATGGTAAATGACCGAGACCATTGTCGTCGAGGAACGCTCGCTGTGCACTGTTACGTTTCATACGAACACGACCGGTTCGAGAACCGTGTTCGGGGTTTCCTCCGGGCGGGAAGGGAAGGAAGGGTTAGGTCGCGTTCCTCCGGGTCTCGGAAAATTTGCGACTCGAATCACGGAACGTTCGGCGAGCAGTGGACGGAGATCCGGCGACGCGGGCCGATCCGGGCAATCTACATATGCGCTTTCTAAAAGGTGGTGCACGATTACAGAAACCACGCTTCTTTTTCCGCGGACACCGGAATAATTTATAATCCAGGAAAACACGAAGCGCGAATCTCGAGTTTCAGCCGACCGTCTAACCGCACTCGCGTGTCTTCATCTGCCTTGTTACATGTATACGTTAAGAGCGGTCGCCTAGAGCCAGGGATCCGTGTACGTACACACGTTGTTGTCCTCGGCGAACACGCCTCCGATCCAATCCGTGAAACTACGAATCTCGTAGCGAGGCGGTCGGATCGATCGTCGAACCAGCCAACGGGTTTTCTAGCCTTACGTAACGCTTGTTTATCGCGCGATCAATATTTCGCGATTAGAAATATGTATATTGTTATCCCCGTCGACGTAAATCCAACGATCCGATAGCTCGGCGTCGTTTTATCGCCGCGCCGCGACGTAAACTGTAGCAGCACCGTTGTCCGCGAGTTTCCGATTCGCGCCCGGGAGAAGAAGAAAATAAACCGCGCGTTCTGGATCCCGGAAATCGACGTTCTTCTGCCGAGGATCGTCCGCGGATCGTCCGAGGATCGAGACCGCCGCGCCGCGCCGCGGTACTCGGACCCGGCGCGTTTCCACGTTCGATTCATAAACGTTCGCTGCTCCGCGACTTTTGCTCGTTACTCAGCCGTAAAAAGGATCGCTTCTGAAGCTACGTAAAGTCAACGACCGTTTAAAGCCGGCGTAAAAATAACATGTAAATCATGGCGTAACTGTCGGCCGCACACGCGTATACTTAATAACAAACGAGCAGAAAGTTTATTGCCCGAGCAGGCCGCGTCTATTATCGTTATTATTATTATCTCTGTGATTATAGCGGACCCGTGAAGCCATCAAAAAGTTGATGAAGGTAGCCGTGCGGTAAGCCACAGAGTACCGTGCACTCGAACTCATTGACAACCTATATCGGTAGTCGTGATGCAACCCGTCGAAGCGCGCGGTGTTGTAACACGGCGAATTAGTCGGCGATCCAGCCGCCGGGGATTACGAAGATTCGGCGAGGATTTGTTTCGCTTCGGCGCGGCGCGGCGACGCCCACGCGTCTACGACGATCCGATTCGCGCGTCCACGTTACGCCCGAGATAAGATTGCAGCCGGCAGAGACGCGCGCCTCGCTCGCCGCGATATGCGCCGTATTTTACGGACTGCGTTGCCTAACAAATCGGTCGATCGACAGTAATTGTTGTCCTTCGGTAATACAACACCGGCATCGACGCAAGGAATACATACCGTTACAGAGGCCTCATTAGCGCGACTGATCTATAGCCGTGGAAGGATAACGGTGGAAAACGTCCGCGTCGTGAAACGCAACACTTTCCACGTTACCGGGGAACGGATTACGCAACCGCAGGTGTATATTTCGCTAAATGTTTGCAGGGAACCGGGTATCTCGTGGTCACGCGATCACTTTTATTCGTCTCCGGCGAAATCCGCTTCCTGATTCCGACCGGCTAGGAACCCTCCACTGGCCGAGAATCGCGCCCGGTATTTTCGCCCCTCCGCGAAATTACTGGGGCGGTCGTGGGGATCCGCGGAATTATTGGGGCGTCCATGGGGATCGAGAATTAAGGCGATATTGTATGTTATTGCCTCGAAAAGCCAGGGCGATGTCGAGACAAGAAATTAACCCTGGACCAGGGGTGTTAATTGAAATTACATGAAGGTTTGTGTGGGGTCACCCCAAGAGGGGTGAAACCGAAATCACGACACTGTCACTCTTAATTATGAGATAATGCTGTTATTGGCAGGTAGATGACACTGCTCAACATTTTACTAAATGATAAAGAAACGATATTTATAAGACAAATGGCCTGGGTGTCAAACACCCCACGCGACCGCCCCGAGTTCAGTTCGAGATAGGGTATTGATCTTGTCTTCTTTAGAATTTCCAATATGTTTAAAATACTGTACTTGTTTTAATGTATTTAAGTAATTTTCATTAGAAATTGTTATTTGTTAGAAGGGTATAGTTTTATTTTATGAAATAAAACTGTATTCTTGAAATGAATAATTTTTAAAAAGAGGATAAAATGATTTCAGTCTATTAAAATAAATACAGTATTTTAAACATATTAAACATTTTAAAGGCAATTTTTTACAAATTACAAAAGAAAAATGGGAAAATCGACATCGTCAGAGTTTCCCAATTTGTTTCACACCACACTGACTATCTTAAAATTCCTATGAACACAGTTACTCTTTCCAATCATACTAATCGACTGTCACGTTGACTAGATATTTTACAAATACATTGTGCACCAAGTAAAAATAAATTTAGTAGCTTACATATTTTATTCTCAAATATTGTCCATTCTCGTTTCTAAGCTTATGGACAATTTACAAGAATTGTAGAAGGGTTGATCGTGCATATAACGAATTTTCCATCGATACAAATGAAATCAAAATCCGCTTCCTGATACCGAGCCGTCCAGTGACCGGGAATCGCGCGAGCGGTGTTTTCGCCTCTCCGCTAAATTACCGATAAACCTATGCTTTATAGTCTGTTACGCGAGCAGATGAAAGTCCGCGGTCTGGTGGAATTTTGAGGAAAGACGGCCGGGATCTCTAGCCGAGAGGAGAGACCGTCGGCGTTTCATAACGATAATTACCCTTCAGAAGCGTAGTTTGGTCGCGATCGACGCGAGCGGAATAACTGGTTAAACGATCCCCGGTTATACGAAAAGTTACACAACGAATCCTTGGTACCACAATGCGCTTATTATTTTTCATTTTTAGCATCGGATGGCTTGTTTACAATATTAGCATCGCAAATGCCCGGGGACTGCGACGCGACGGCGGCGCCGCTCTCCGCGACGCAGTATGTATACGCGGCTTTAATACGCGGTACCCCATCCGGGCCTCGCGGCCGCGGTCGACTCGCGACTCCGTGTAACGTTTGATTTTCTCGTTCCGCGAGAAATTTATTTCACGCATACGATTACGGAAAGCACGCGAAGTGGCAGGCGATAGATTTAAATTAATCAGGAGGCGACGGCGCGCACTCCGCTTAAAGATTCATGGCATCGGAGATAAACGCGAAACCGATGTACGCGTTCTATCGGACGCCTTGTATTGCCTAAGCGGAGATCGATTATACCTCTTCGGTGAATGATTTAATTAACGTTTATCGTTTTTCCAGCGAGACGCGCGCGCGCGCCCGCGCGCAGACCCAACAAGACCGATAAGAACAGGAACGGGAAGAAGATGAAGACGGAGAGTCTATTTTCACTTAGCCGGCGCCGGATAAAAACGCTCGGTATCCTAATACGACTCGAAAATTATTAACGATAACTCAGCCGGAGTGTCCGGGATGTTTGCATAAGTTTATTGAAAATGTATATCCCGCGCGATATAGTATCGAAGAGCTCTCGCGGGTCTGAATCGTCTAGTCGTTTGAACGTCTAATAGAGTTATATGCAAGCTGGAACAACCGGTCTTGAACGTTGTAACAGAATATCGAAAGCCGAAGACGAAACTGAATATTCCTGAGCGAATCGCGTGCTAAACCGAACAATAAGCTGCCTGCCTCCGCGGCTGCGTCTATCCGATTCCCTTCGGCTTTTTGGTTCTCCAAGAATTCTCTTTAACCCTAGAACTCCCGAGTTTCTTACGCACGAATGAGAGGGTTCCTCGAACTCTAACTCCTTTTATTATCTCGCAAAATGTGATACTTTAGCATTTTGTACTTTGTCATTCTTATAGTGCATGTGCTTTTATTAAATCTATATTGATATTAACCCTTATTCGATAACAAAGTACCCGTTTCTTCATACTTCTTGTCTCAAAATATTTTCTCTTTTAAAAATATTTCTCGTTTCCAGCAAAATATTTTAATATACAAACAGATCGTCTTTATTTCGAGATATTCTCTAGATAAATAATAAAAATGATATTTTATTGCGATAGTAAATATAAACTAAGTAAAAATAAATTTTAAATAATTATATTAGAGTTATATGAAACAGTAAATATTGGTTACGAAACAGAGAAAAATTTTGATTAACCTCGACCCTATTCATTTTAAAAAACGTATGGCTCTATGGAAATTTTGCACTTGCTTTTAGATAAAAAACATAAATCCTCGTTTCTTCTATAGATAAATATAACATCTATGAACGTAATCATGTGCACGGTCTCTTTCAATAATCCTAAAACAATATCGTTGCACTATATTTCCATTGTTATAAAATTTTAGCAAACTATGTAACAGCATTATGAAAATTTCGACTACTGTACACATAACACTGGTAGCTGGTAAGGATGCACTTCGAACGTGAGGATTCTAATTGCAGCCACAATGGCAGAAAGTGCACAGATCGTACGTGTCCGGCGCAGCAGGATGAAGCCGGACGAGAAACACTCTCGCCGTTAGGCTCGCCGCGGCCGAGTGGCCGCCTGATTGGACCAGCCTGGCATCGCTAACGAGTATAAAGGTCGGTCATTTCTCGATAAAAGTTGGGCTAATCAGGGCTGGCGTTCGAGCCGGACCACCAAGACGAGGAGACGTTGTTCGCGGCGTTACGGCATTCCACTAGATTAGCTCCGATAATCAGCCGAGAACTGTTCCGAGGAGCATCCTCGCTGGCCGACCGTGGCGGGAGGTATTCTAGCGGGCGCTAGAGAGGATCGCTATCCTCTCCGCTCGTGGACAGTGAAGACGGTGTTCGGGGGCGACCGGCTGCTCTTGGCAGAGCGCAAAATTCAGTGTCGTGAAAGGAACATATCTATTTACGAATCGGTGTTCCGCGATGATGAACGCCACGAGGCAGACCCGGGACAGAAATATGTATAACTGGATACGAGAGGCTTGAGCGGCACGCATGACTCGCCTCCTCGGCCCTCTCGGGTATCGTCAAGTTCAAGGATGCCTTCGAGGTCTAGGTTCACCAGAGACAGCCGTGCGCTGCGCTCAACACCGATAGGATGAGAGCGACGGAGACAGGGAGAAAGAGAGAGAAGGAGAGAGAGCATGATAGAGAGAGAGAGAGAGAGAACGAGGGAGAGGGAGGCAGAGATTCTTCCGTTTCGATTCCACGCTCGTGTATCTAAGGATTCGCCGTAGCGCTATAGCGATGCCTCGAGCAGATACGTACATTGTTTCAAAAGTGCGTAGTAAATTGCCTTGCTACGCGCGTACTAAACGATGAGACGCGTTTCAGTAAATGCAAGGCCATGGTAGATCCTTCGGCACGATGCCTGGCACAACTTTTCTACGAGCCCCGGTGTTCGGGTATATTATATTGGCAACGCGGGACGCGCTCGTCCTCTCACCCGCGCGGCGGTCGTCAAGTTCAAGGATGTCTCGGGTAGACTGGCGCATCGGCACCGATGCACCCCCTTAAACCTTATACATATATACCGACAATTTCCCTGAAGCGAAAATAAACCATCTATGCGGTGTCGCGTGTGGCCAAGATGTATAAGCCATACACGTATGATATATTTGGATGTACCACTTATACGGTTTCGAAGGAAGAATTTATGCACCGATATTTCAATAAGTAAATCAATTTTAATGGTCTAGTTTAATGCGTTGTTAATTTGTGGGAGCTATAAATGGATGTATAGGTACATAAACCTTCGTGAAGTGTCCAAAATAATAAGTATTATTTACACTATTTTAAACAACACTTGTAACATTTTTATGAAGCTCATGAGCCCAGTGTAATATATTTTGTAGAAGGTAATTTTCAAAAATTTATTTGAGATCCATGTTGAAATATTTATGAGATTTATTTTAGCTTGAGTAAGTAGTAACAATAAAAATAGATCAATGTTTAGAGAGAAATTATCTTTATTTTATTGGTTCAAAAATAAAATAGTTTCTGTCAGCCTACTTCGTATTTTAAAGCTGTTAACTGTGTCATACATGTATTCATTATAATTTCTTAATACCGAACATTATTCAATATTTTTATTCTCAATTCTGCTATAGAATTTTTCTCTTTTCTCCAATATACAAGTCTCGTCAACGAGATATAATCTGCCCGTACCATCCGTTTTGAACAGTCCTTTGCCTGCGTGTGACGTCACGTTTTCTCACGCAATCTTCGCTTCACTGGATCCTGAATTTCCTAGAATACATGGTCCGAGGATGCACGGACGCGTCGGCCATTGAAGAAGAAAATGCTTCTCGACCCCTCGACCGGCCACCGTGCGAAGATAATTATGCCATTGGAATCGTAACGACGTAAAAGAAGATGCCGGGCACCGCGGTATTTTTTGCCGGTAGAATCGCATAATTTTCCCGTAGGTATCGCGGATATTAAGTCGACCGTCCGCGCGTATACCCGAGGTTAGAGGGGCTCGATAACGATATTTATCGCGTCAGTTTCGCGCGGGCCGCCCTCTATCGGTCGCTGACTTACCATTTCAAGAGTATCACCTTTCACGAAGGGAATGCAAATTTATGGTAGCATCAACGCGCCGATACGTACACGTACAATTACGGGCAGACTTCAGCGGGGTTCGACTAGATAGCACGAAATACTTGGGCAAAAACAAGAACTCGTGCATTCCTTGACGTAAAGCGGCTGTAAATTCTTCGGGAATACGAGACTCGAAAGTGGTTGCCAATCCATCGAGGTTGAGAAACTGGCTAACACCTGCCGCGCGCGCGCGCGCACGCGCTCGGTTCGCCTCGTGAAAGATTGCTTTCGAGATTGCCGTAGCTTCGAATTAAAGCCGAGGAATGTGTGCTGCGAGAAATAGAGAGCAGTAGAATCCGTGGGGACACCGGCAAAAATCCGATGAAACTGGAGCGGTGGATCTCGAGGGAAATTTTGATCCGCGAACAATGCTGTCCGCGATGAAAGCGCGCGCGCCGCCGCCGCAATGGGTCCCAATCGAAGAATTACATGTTCACCACGATTTTAGCATTGTCTAAAGACTACTTTCTATAGGTCGTTGAATTGATGGTTTTCATTTTTTATTGAAAGAGAGATTCTTTTTTAATTTCTTTTATCGAAGCTCGTAGAAGAGCTGATTAATGTTCGTTGGGAATATTTTTTGTCGGAGCGTCAGAAATGCTTGGAAAATTGCGATGATGTGCGAATAACAAATGATATTGAATATATTATTTAAATAAACGATGATACTTGAAATTTATCTTCATATGAGTATATTCCTTATAAAAAGAGACACAGCGTCACCGTTCACACCATTTTTCTATTTACATTAATTTCCATTATAGTCGAGGAAAAGTGATTTTATCTTCCACTTTCAAGTATTGATTTTACCCAGTCAGCATTTTAAATAAAAAAATAATCCTCGTTTATTGAAATAATGGTTTTTTTTATAACATTGTAAAAGAATCATATTATTAGGAAGCTCTTAACCCCTTACACTATAATAAGCGAGTCAAACTCGTGATGAATATTTCGTACATAATTTAATCAATACGGCTAAAATTAATAGAAATTATTAACTAAATTAGATTAACTTAAATTAGAAGTTATTAATAGACAATTTAATAAAAAAACATCACTATTAAATCGAAACAAAATTTGAATTTTCTGTCATCAAAATCTAAGAATGAAAGTAAACAAAGACCATCAGCAATCCTCTTATTGCATCAAGGAAATTGTTGAGGACGAAACAGTGCTAAGCAATTCTGAAAGAAATCTAAATGCAAGGGTTCACCGGGATTTTCGAAGCCGAAGGGACTGCGCGCGGTTCGAACGATCGAGGCTCGCGCAAGGTCGGAGACCCATTTGCGAGGAAAGGTGCGCTCACCTTTTCGATCACCGCGGGTCAAAGCGGCCGCGCGAATACGCTCGGCTCCACCCACCGCTGATAATCTCTCGTCTAGGTTTGCGAAAGGTGTGGTTGCGGCCTAACGACGGCCGTCCAACATCGTTCCCTAACGATCTCCGTCGATTACACGCGCAATTAGGACCGGTAAAATGATTACGTAATCGTGCGCAGCCCCGGCCCGGGCCCACGGCTATTCTAAGCATTCGGATCCTGCGGAGGTATCGATGCTCGATCACAATTGCGAGCGTCCGCGGCATCTTCACCGTTAGGGGAAACAGGATGAACGCGACCGCGCGAGAGCGCAACGAGCATCGCTTGGCAGAATATCAAGGAACGCGAAACTCCAAACTTAGACGCATTCCACGTTATTATTAGACGCAAGCTAGAACCGGAATAATATTGAGATATCGGGGGAATCCTGCGAGACGACGCGCCGAACGGGACAGATCTAGGAAATCGCTCGCTCAGCCGGAGTGGCAGCAAGTTCGTTGCACCCGATCCGAAGAATGTCGCAACGGTGACGACGCGATTCGTCGATGGAGGAATGATTACCCGTTGACGCGGCCTGCGAGGATCGCGACCGGCACGCAACGCGCTTACCAACACCCGAGAGGAATAATCAAACCGCACACGATCGCCGCCACGCGACACTAGAATTTTTATCAGCGAGATAAGTACTTATTCTCGCGAGTCGCCGGGACGTACAGTTATACGATCGGCTAACCGCGACGCCCGGATGAGGCCCTCCTCCTAGCGAGGACGCGGTTCAACCTGGATCGTGGATCTCCGGAGTCGAGGGATCCGCGATCTTGATGTTGCCTTTCTCATCCGATCCAAGTATACGGCAAATGAAGCGATTAGGAACAAGAGTGTGCAAGTGACCAAATTGAAAAAATCTAAGTAGATGCTTTTAATGGATAGTTTGAGCAGGAATTTGCCTGATGGTAATAAGATATTAATTAATTCATTGATCTGTTCTGCGAGATATTAGCTTCTGTAAAAACTGCTTAACGAGAACGCGTTATTGTATAAAAGTAAAAGGATGCGAGTGCAGTAATATCTGTTTGCCGTCGAATCGAATTGTTCTGTAATTATTATAAGCGGTGCTAAATGATGATATCGGTTCGGAAATAAATGTGTCGTAAAATGGAAACGAGAAATTGGCTACGAGAAAGAGTTAATTGGCGCAGTCGTAAAAAAAGATTATTGTGCAAGGAGTTAATAAAATAGCTTTAGACAAGCTCTAATAGCAATGTTAATCACAAATTGAGGAAATTATGAGCCGAGATAAGGAAAAGGGAAAGTGAAATAGGGGAAAAGAAAAGCGGGAAGTGAATTTGTCGGTAAAAAATGTCTATGTGGCTGTATTTATTGGAAATGAAGAGAACTACTTCTAGACGAAACATCTTTAACCCTTTACATTCAAAACTATCTTAACTTCGGAACCATGACATTTCTTCCGACCGGTATTTCAATTTTACATGATTTATTTCAAGCGCGTGACGTTGAGCTTATTGATCTATAGAACACTTTCATTTTCAACTATCTTTCAAATATAACAGAATATGGCAGGATGAAAATGATTTTGAAACATGATCTAACTCATCTCCAATGGCGTTGCACAGTCGCTACTCGATTGCAAAGAATTAATATTTTAAAGGACGTAATTAATTTGTAATTAACCATCGCGTACTAAGGGACTTATTTATCCGTAAATAAATAATTGAATAAACGTTTACGGCAGTCGCCGGGGCTAGCCGTGGCGCCAGAACGAGGCCCTCGTGACGAGGACAAGGCTCGACCTGTAGGATCCCTGGCGCCGAGGGATCGGCGAACAGGCGGGCGAATCGGGTGAACGCGTTCGCGGCCTATAAAACTGCGGAGCGTGATTTCCGCGGGGATGGAAACGTCCCAAGGAGCAGCCGGCCGATATTAATCTCTAGGAAAGGATATATCTCGTTACCACGGTGTGCCATAAACAAGCCGACCTCGTTGCGATCCAGACACACGAACTACGCCTTTGCCCTTAAGGGCTCGTGGCAACAATGCTTTCGCTTTGGCCCGTACGAACAGGATCTCCGCGAAGGATCGCACAGGCGCCAATGGCGATGATGTAGGTGGATCTGAATGCGGCATAGGAAGAGCGAGGTAAATAGTGAAAGGAGCAGAAGAGAGAAAACTAGTGGACGATCTGCGAGGTTAGGCGCAGCCACGGTGCAAAGTCACTGCACTCCTGTGCCCCGTTGCGAGCCGCTCGCAACCGCTGCAACTGCAGCAACCGCGGCAACTGCGGCGAGAGAGCTCCTCTCGTTCGCGTTCGAGTTCGAGTTCGAGTTCGAGTTCACGTTGCCCGCCACCGCCGGCGCGAAGCGAGGCTAGGCGAGGCGAGGCGAGGCGAGCGGACAGCCGGTTTGCCGGCTCGAGAGGTATTTTTCATTGACAACGAGAGAAAATAGGATACGCCTGTTCGCCCCTCCCCCGCGCCACGCTAATGCTCGACGAGTGGAAAAACTCAGGCCCCGACTATTATTAGAATCGTACTTAAATAAGATTATGTGGATTGTACGGACAGGTATGCGCGCTGACGGCGCACTATCTTCCACCGGTGTGCGCAGCCCTCTCGGCAGATAACTCTGCGAGTAACGCCGTAACGAATCGACTTAATATCGCCGAGAAACGTACACACACCAATAACCCGGCCGAGATCTATCCAGTTCTCCGGGTCCGCGCCGCGCCGCGCGACGTTTCCCTTCGATTTCGCTCGGTCCGCAGAAGAAACGAGCAGAACAGCCAATGTACAAGTATAATCCGTGCGCGCGACGCCTTTGTCGAGCGTACCCGGGGTCTCCCCGAGTCCCCGTCGCGTCGAGTTGGAAAACTACGTCGCCTCCGTTTCCTATCGTTCCCATCGGAACACCGCAAGCTCTTCTTCTTCGCCGGGTTGTTCGCGCATCCAGGCGTCGAGAGTGCTTCTTCGAACGCGGAAGCTCGTGTTGGTCGCGGGGGAGTGCGCATGCCACATGCCACATGCAGCATCGTATCGCTCGCCCGCTCGGCCGCGGCCGCGGCCGCTCGACCGGCCTCCTCGGAAGGTCGTGCCATTCAGCGGCCGTTCACCCGTCATCCCTTTCTTTTTCTACTCTTCTCCTTCTTCTTTTTCCTACCTAGCTATCTCGAGTATAGCCAATACTCACGGCATTGTTACCGTATAGACACGCCACTATGTTCGCCGCACGATCGACCGCCGCGCGGTATCCTATCGGTCCGGGAAACCGCTCGTCTCGGTCATCTCGACTCTCATCCTCGGGTCGCATCGGCTCCTTCAAGATCACGAGTTCACAAATCCGCGTCTGTTAGGAAAAACGCCGTCTGTCGCATGGTTTCGCTTTCAACATATTCTCAATTAAAGTTCTGAGATCGTTTGTTGCTTCTCCTTAACCCACGGATGTCTAATATTTCTACGCTCGGCGGATACAGGGTCAAATGAGATCCGAAAGTGATATTCTTTTGAAACGTTTGAAGCGCAGCGTTGTTTATTATACGAGGGTTGCCCTTAATATTTCGGGATTAGAGAACAAAAACAAATATTAATCATCGAAAATCACTTTATTGTTTTTCAAAATATTCCCCCATGAAGATCTATACACTTTTGATGAATGTTTTAAGTTACTGTAAACAACACAAATAGCGCTCGTATGTCAAAACGTTCTGAGTACGTATAACCTCAAAAATGTCCAACTTTA
Source organism: Augochlora pura (assembly GCF_028453695.1). NCBI lineage: Eukaryota > Metazoa > Arthropoda > Insecta > Hymenoptera > Halictidae > Augochlora > Augochlora pura. The sequence goes on along the minus strand of NC_135774.1, from coordinate 9,766,986 downwards.
CGATAGAGCTGTCAGTTGCCAGATTGCAACACTAGGGTTGCCAAATCCCGAAACTTAAAAGGCAACCCTCGTAATACCAATTATTTGTTGACAAAAGTTAAAAAACTGAACGTTTAGTTATTTAATTTTTTATTACGTACAACAATAGGAAGAGAAGCGTGCTTCATTTACGCGTTGTAGTGCAATTAATCCAATATACTTGGAAGCGAGATTCCGTGTTCCAGTAAAGGAAATAATGTTCTAACATGTTCAAATTATATTCACAAAATTTTGGATCTCGATAGCATCGATAGTGTTTTTAATAACAATTATGTAAAAACTGAAACGAAACTGAGAGAGCCAGTATGATATTTATACTCTGCATAAGCGAGTATGACAGTGAAAGGTTGCATAAACTAGAATTTTTAAAAATTGTGACATCCAGCGTTTTTTCTTACAACGACGGAAATAATCCCGTGGGACTCTGCCCTGGTCCTGTCGAAGTTAAAAGCAAATAAATATTTTTTATTACGGTTGCGGAGTTACTTATCTAAGAGACCGCAAATGGTGTTTGGCAACCATCTGTCTGATAGGATAAACGTCGACTCTTAAGTTCTCCAAGGTTCACATCTCCGGCCTTTGCTTCTTCATCTTTTTACAAATGACATCCGGATGGGTTGGGATCATAATGACGTAAGCCGCATTTGCGAAAGTTTTGACTCATCTTGAAATGTAATGTATACATGCCAAAATCTTAAAGAAACAAGTGATAAATTATAGAGTCACTATAAAATTGCTCAACTCTGTAATTTATTTCTCTTGTCTTTTCAAGATTTAAAGATACATATGACATTCCAAGATATAAATCGCTATAAGTCACTATACAAGTTACCATTTTACTTAACTCTAAGCTATTTTAACAACAAATTTGCTTAGTCAGCAATACGCGTGCTAATAAGCAATAACACAGCTTATTTCTGGAAATAAGGAAAATACTTCGAATACTGTTACTTTTTACTTTTTGCTGATGACTTAACGCTGTTTTATTCTATTGTTGACCATAATAGTCACTCACACATGTAAGATGACCTAAATCGACTGCACGATTGGTACAACTATAATAAATTATTTTTAAAGTATAAATGTCCTGCTAATGCGTTTTTCACACACCACGATACCGCCGTGCGTGAGTATTACCTTGGTAACTATCTACTATTACCTGTGGATAATGTACACCATTGCGAGGTTTGCTTCTCGATGAACCTTTCTTTTGAGAAACGCATTATACACGCAGGCGGCGCTGCCTTTAAAACTCTTGGTTTTATTAGCAGGACCGTCAAACATTTTAGAGACACAGGTACAAGACGTTAATTGCATTGTATCTTAGTACGTCCTTGATTAGCTCGCCGTATTACAAAAATCAATCTACTAAGAATACGCTTTGTTGTTAGACATTTAGAATACATTTAAAATACAGTATAAATTTTTATTATCGCTTGAACATCGCCGTATCAAAACGCATCTTATCTTGTTCTACAAGCCCCCTAATGACGCAATTACATCACCAAGGATACTCTCCATGTGTAATTTAACTGTACCAAGATTAAATAAAAGTTATCTGAATTATTCACAAGATACTTGAACTATTTTATCGAGTTGATAATAGTGTTGTAGTGACGGGAAACATTTTGGCATACATTCCGCTCATTATTGGGTTTTCATTTTTTTTGACAATGTTGCAGGCGAGCAAAAAATCTGAGAAAAATTGAGTACACGAGCCGTGATAGTACCTTGTCAGGGAATTAATATAAAAGTTTTACCGCTTTTAGTTTTCGAGAAATCTTCAATTTTTCGATTTTTTGGGGGCTTTTCATTTTTGATAATCACAGCTTACAACTGAAAAATCTGAAAAAATTCTATAACATCCGGCTTGATGTCCAAAATAAGTCATATGTTTTTCAAAATTTTAGAAAGCCGCTAAAGGTGGAAAAATGCCGGAAAACCGCGAAATCTAATTTACCCTGTAACTACCCTCACGGACAAGTTACAGGTTTAAAATTTTACACAGATGAGTTTTTATTGGTCAGCTATCGAACGGTGAATGACTAATTGAAAAACCTCTAAGGGCAGTTTTGTCTATCTTAATCGGCTATGCCCTTTAAGAGACGGTAGCGTCTCCTGCCGAGTTCGAAGATAATTTGTTATTGTCGCGCCATCTCTGAAGATTACACGGGTCCGATTGCAAAAGTATCGCGCTAAGGGGAAATTGCTACATTATCGACTCCATCGGAAGGTACCCAGTCGGAGTTGAGCAGCCCCTTCGTCCAAGGGGCAGGGTTCGAAGGGACGAAAAGCGATAGGAAAGCGAGTAAAACGGAGAACCTACGGCGAGGATAAAGGCTCGGACAAAAGACGCATCGCGATACGGAACTGGCCCAGGGTTGGTTCGAGCCCAGCTGATACGCGGAGGCAAAATAGGCACATTTACAATGGCTGTCGGCCGATACGATTAGCGTCCGGACGCTTTCATAGTCGCCTGCGTATCGGCAAATGGACTTGGCACGGACGTTCACCTCCCGTCCATTTGTCCCGGTGTATCCTCTTATCTTTCTAAACTCGCGTCCTCGTAACCGGTCCTTGGAACGCGTTCATCAGCCGAGCGACTGTAGAGCTGGACGCTTAGGGTGTCGACGAATTCAGGAGGATGAAAAATCGGGTTTCCGTCGATTGCCGACGATATCTTAACCGATCCTAACCGACATAATATAACCGAAGATATTAACCCCAAATGACAAACCGTTTCCACAATTACACTATTAATGATGTTTAGAACGAGTTTCAGCTTTAATAAAATTGCATAAGAAGACTTGCGTAAAAATTCGCATTCTAAGCATTACTCGTTACTGCACTTGTTCCAATTTGTCTTATTTTATCACATAATGGGCAATGAATAAAATTAAAAAATAAACTAAATAAAGTAAATGATGGTGAAACGACTGTCAATTAATATCGTCGACGCAATAAATGTCGGCCGAATGGCGTCGGTTAAGACACGATCGGAGATTCGATGCCACCCCGAAAAGTCGCGTCCGCCCGGTCTAATGAATTCGTGCGACGAATCGTTCGGTCTCCAGCCGCGTGTCCCCGGTTCCCGGGACATTATCTCCGAGAGCCCGGTTCGGTTTCTTCGGGATGAAAAGAAACAAGGACATGGAGATATACGGCTAATGACGGGGAGGCAGTCGCGTGGATAGACTGGAGGTATTCGGTTCGTAGATTTTCTCACGAGCCGCGCTCCGCCGGCAAGACAAGTTCTTCCTCGACGTTCTAGTACGCTCCGAGCGATTTCTCTTGTTAATCGCGACGTATGTCCTCCAGTGTTCGTCCTTGGGCAGAAGAACGCGCACGATCGATACTGCGCAATCCTCGATAACCTCTTTGATTAGAAGAATCCAACGAGAAAGAGAGCCAGACGGCGCCAGCCGGTGCTCGGAAAAAGCGGTCGCGTGAGGCGTTCTAATGCTCGAATACCAACGAGCTTATACGTATTTCCAGATGGTAGAACCGTTTCTCGTTCCTCGATCGATGCTGACAGTTATACGAAGGGATAAGCGTCGGCTCGATCCAAGACGATCCTCGCCTCGGATCATCCTCGGAAAGTCGCGAGCCGCATATTTCGAGCGGATCGGACTGCCGGGGAAGAACTGGTCGTCGTTGGGATCGTTTAACGCCGGTTTCGTCCCATCGTTTCGCGAACGATTAAATTTTCGCGTTTCGAGCGCCGTTAGCGTCGACGTAATTAAAGCAATTATCGATAGACGCCGCGCCGCTGATTTCGATCTCGGACGAACGAAGATCGAGGAGGCAAGTGGAGACGAGCAGGTGGGTACCGCCGCTATTATGTCGTGAGAAACTATGCGATTAATTTCCTGCTCCACGAGTTACCGGCGCTACCGACGTACAAGTTCCAGTGGCAAGAACCATGATACCTGAAGGCTAGTCCGCGCCGGCAGCGAGCGTCCGGCGCACGAACTTCCGCCGAAAAGCTTGCTCGCTGCTAGGGAATCGTGCGGTGGATCGCGAACGATCGGATAATTACGCGAATAAAACCCGCCTGCGGTTTTTTTCTTCTCGCGGCCCGATAACTCGACCACTTTGTCCGCCGCGGCTTTATCGCCTCACGCGGCCCGGCATCGCGATGAAATTCATCGTTAGGATCGAGGCGATCCCCGTCGTTAATATTATCAAGGCCGACCGGTGCGCTCACGGCAAAAAGATGGATCGTCGCTCGAAACTATTTAACCGGTGCATTAGTCACGATCGATGTCTCATTAAGAGCCCCGGGTTCTCGAATCGATGCGCGGACGCGACGAACCCGAACGAACTCGGAACGAACCCGAACGAACCCGCTAATAAGCTGCTGTCGCAGTACATTATTTCTAAACGTGTCTAAATTTCCTTTATGCGTTTCACCCAGGTTCTTGTACCGATCTAGAAAAAACCGGTATAATACCGATAGCATAACTGTATAACACCGGTATTGTAATACCAAAAAATACCGGCATAATATCGAAGTATAACCGTATAGAACCGGTAGTATAATACCGAAAAATAGCAGCACAATGCTGGCATTATACCGGTATTATTTTCAGTTTCCTTATTTCGATTAGGAATATTAGAGTCAGCCAAGAATGGAAATAACGTATTGCTTATAAAGATTTTTGATGTATTGTTTGCAGAAAGGTTACGATACTAAAACCAAAAAAATGCGGGTTTTTCGTAAAACAATACGAGTCTGTCATATCGACATTTCTTTGGTAATCGATTTCGATACGGTTACCTCGTACAATACCTATGTATTCAACTGTAGAAAATGCATTCAATTGTTCTCCTACATATTAAATTATATCATTGCTCATCTACCAACAAAATACGTGATTTAGGATTTATACATTTCCACATAACCTTTTCTTCGTCAGTGCATTCATAATGTGGTCACTTGCCCTACCCAGTACTTGGCTTTCCATGTAAAGTGAGTCACATGAACGATATGTAAATCAATGAATGATTCATATGTGAAAATACAATTTCTACGAAGCAATACAGTTTCGTTACGGGACATTCCGGTATACTAAATGACGTTTCATATCATCGTCACCTGGTGATAGCAACTGCTATCGAAAAGGGTCGTCGATGTGTTTTAAGCAGATTTTATAAGAGTTCTTGATTCGACACATCACTCGATTTTGGTACATACGGGTTCTCTGGTAACTTTTGTCATTGCTGAACAGTTATGTTACTGGCAGGATAATCAATTTTCAAACAACATAAATGTCAAGCCTGTGGAATGCCACAAGACGACGAGCCTTGGACCGATACTGTTTACACTATTTACAAATGACATTGTTGCTAGCTTTTACCAGTGCATCTATCTATTACTTCCGGCCGATCTAAAAATGACGATGAAAACTCCCACTAACAATAGATCAATCCACCGCCGTGTTTCAAATGATTCTGGGAGTGATTAATAAAAAATAATAACTTAAGCAGAGTGCTCCTCGAATGCCTATTAAAAACGCAACAACGTTCTTTCTTATGCAATATTTCCTTTTGATCGCATAAACGTCCGACTTACCATTGCATCCATTACTTACAAGGAAGGGGTTGTAAGTGTTTGCCTCCGATTGCTTCGATTCCCAGACACGTTACGAAGAACCAAAAAATAAGAGAACTTACATTTCCATATATTGCCTCGTTTTCATATTTAAAGGATAAAACCACCCCTCGAAGTTTATACGACGAAATATGTATGAAAGACAGCTTAAAATTAGCTTAAGAATTATGATCAAGCTCGATATAAATTTATCGCACGGTTAACCGATAACTTGCGATCTCTAGTTTGTTCTCGAAAGGGATACCTTCCCGCAAAACGAATAAATCTGAAATATCAAATAATACCAGCGATCGAAAAATAAATCGACGGTTTTGCGTACGCCGCGCGATTGGTAGGACTTGCCGAGTTAGGTGAATAACTCACGAGATAGGGCTGTTACATGGAAGAAACGCGGTGCGGCGCGTTGCGGCGTTTATACAGCTCGTATTATTATACTGCTTGGCCGCCGTGGCTAAAGTTGAATCGCGTCGGAATGTAGAGAGTTTAAGACTCGCTTAGAGAGGATTTGCGATAGGCAACACCCGCGCCGAGCGGAGCCCAGCCGAGCCGTGCCGTCCTCCCTCTTCTTGGCTTCGCAATAATCCCTTCTGCCAAAGAGTTGCCAGCTGCAGTCGTCCGTACCTTGTCTGCAGTCGCGGCGCACACTTGGGAACACCGTGGCGTGTCGGGAATGCGGAAAGGACGAGTTTCTTCTACTTTTGTTGCGCGTATCTACCTGGTAACCTGAGCCGCGGTGATGCGGTGGCTCTTCGAAAACCGCGTCCGCTGCTAGAATCTTTCGAGACCAGATTGTATTCGTGTTCTTATCAGATCCAAACACTTCCCTGGTTAGGCGACTCTAGTTAAGTTGCTCGCTGTTACACGTATAATAAACGAGCAGCCTCGTGCCTTCTGCCTTCTCCTGGCCTGCCTCGCGCGACGGAACCGGTGCGGATTTCTTATAATTAGACCGGCACCGTTAGAACCGGCCCAGAATTTCGATATATCGGACGTTTCGACAGCCGTGGCAGCCTCGCCTCGCCGATTTTCCTCATTTTCCCGACTACCGCCGATCGAGGCGCCGATTTACGCGAAAATAAACGCGTCCGATGGCAGCACGGACGTCCAGCTCGCTCATAAAGCAATGCTCCATAGAACGGATCGCTGCTACCATTACGATCGCCATTAACTATTTTACAGGTTTATCGTGGCTCGATCTCGAGTACGGCGTTTCGCTTCGACACGATGCTTCACGGTCTCCCCTGCTTTACGAGCCATTGTTTCGATTTTTCTCGCGTACCGGCCAGCAGCACCGGCGAACTGCAACTGCAACGGCGACCGCGACAGCAACGGCAGCAGCAACAACAACAGGCGACAGCGGCCGGCAGCGACAATGGTCAGCGGAATTTTCGGCGGATCCCGTTTAATCTCTCTGTCTCGAATAAATTGATTTCTCTCGGCTCGGTACGCGCGCCGGCCAGCTCCGATTTCAACGCGGCCCGGAGAGCCTTAACTCGATAAATAAAGCAGTCGGACTCCGATGGAAGGCTCCTCATTTTTCGAGACCATAATGAAACGAGGTTAATTCCAATAGATGGAACACACTGGATAAGATCGTAAATCATTCGAAGGTTACCTCCCGCGTGCCTCACAATAACTATCGTCAATAATGATCACCATGAATGAAACGGCGGAGGCACAGCGGGTGAAGAGAAAAAGAATTACAGACGGAATTTCAAGATCGGCGAACCGATTCTCTTTTTCGGTCTCTTTTCAGTCTGCGATACGCACACGACGTGCCGACCGCGTACGTTCGGCCCGTGTACCACTTTGATAGTCGTCGATAAAGAAAAAAAAGCCAGCTGGCTAACTGGACTGGCCGACTTTGCTCATTAGAGTACACGTGGGAATTAGCGGCGAGAGACTCTCCGACGACCTATAAAATAAACTCCGCAGCCTTGTTTGTGAAAGTCACTCGAATTCATCGACGCGCTCTATAATTCCCGCGGAAAAACTATGATGCCTTCTATTACTTCCCTTCGATCAGACTGGTTCCCAGTGCGAGACCCTGTGGAACAGCGAACAGTTAAAGCCCGATTTATATCATCGACCCAGGCACGGAACGTTTACGGAGCGGTTCGGTTCAGACATTTGCAGCTAGTACTTACATCATTAGTCCACGTTAGGCAACGACAGCTATAACAATTCTTTCGTTTAATTCTCTGGCTATAAGGGAAAACGCAGCGAGTCACGATTTCAAGAAATTTAAGTTAATCCATTAATTGAATTGCACAGGATTTACACATTTATAAGAAAATACTTTGCGAAAATAAATTGTATAGATAGTTAGAAATTATACAATTTGAAACACTACTGATACAAAGCACTAGAGATCGGAACATTAATTAGATAATACCAGACGACTTACAGTCACAGAGTTATCGGTTAAAAATATTTACACATTTATCTATAAAAGATCCGTGCTACATGGCAATATTATTAGGTGAAAAAGATAGGATAGAGAAAGAGAACGTCATTATGCTGTATACAAAACGTTAAAGAGAAAAGTTGACAGAGAATATTTTACATTACCATTATTGTCTCATCAATCGCAAATCTATAATTTCTTACTAATTCTATTAATTTTTCGTTATTCGTATCAAATTTGATTGCATCACATGTATCATTTTTAACAAGATTTAACTTAATACATATCATACGAACGTGTGTTACTGAGACGAAACATTTCTAATGAAGAATGTCGGAAACGGCAAATGTCTAAAACGTTGCGTGTTGAAATGATCCGCGACGTTACACATAAACAATTGGATCTTTATATCTGCGACAATGTTTATCTGAACGGAACCGTTGCGTAAACGATGAGTGCCCGAACGGATGATATAAATCGGTTCGGGCGCGTAAACGCGGGAAAATCGAAAGTTACCTCTCCGAGTAGAATGGCAGATTTTAAAGCGGGAATGGCTGCTTTCAGGAGGTTGCACTCATAATCGTTCAGAGGCGGAACGCCTAAATGCCTTTGTATGCCATCCGGGCCCAATTCCAAGGGGGAAGCGAAATATTGAATTTCCGGGATCGCGCAGGATCGGACGTAGGCGTGTTCCACGACGCCGCGTTGATGACGCAAAGCTGAACGAAATGACAACGAAACGTAAGGGAGAACTAGCACTAATGGGTCACGTATCGAAATTATCTCTATCTATTATTAGACTGCGAATTTTATAAATTCATGACAGAAATGAGTAGTTTCTATTTGAATTAGCAGAAACATTTAAAGAATTGGAAAATGTCGATATATTAATTTCAAAATGGCCCGTATTCCCTACACTAGATGTAGGAAATACTTATTTTGCAGAAGGATCCGCAGTCCAGTAATTACACTAGTAATTTTATTTAAATAGAACACTATTATTAGTTGGATGTTTCTAACGAGTATACTCGTCACGAAGAAATGGTAACATTTCGTGTTATGGTCATATATAATATTTTTCCTGGACTAATGTTACTTTATGTCGTTACACTGTGCCATTAAATGTAAGCAATTGATAAATTAAATAAAATGCGTTTTTTTAAAACGTTTGAAAATAAAGCAAGTTGACGTAAAAAGTGCTGATGGCCTCTATGCATTCTTATCGCAAAAGAACTATTTCAAGTTAATATTGGATAAGTCGTTTAGATTTTTTGTCATCGAAAACAAGTTGTCCTAAACAAGAGTGTCCCATTCACGGCAGTGCATCACTTTAAGCAACTGTGGGTGGCGTGTTCGCATACCTTTGCAAAGAGACATGCAAAATCTAGCTGCTCCGAAGGCCGTGGCAATGGACGCGGTACCCTTTGCGTCCCGTTTCGATATTTCTTCGTCGATGGATCTCACGGCCCTTGTTAATCTTCTAGCTTCTGCCTAATCGATTAATCGATTAACTACCGAGCCGACGTGCTGGAAGAAATCTAGCGACGAGTTAACAAGACGCAGGTAACCTGGGATATCATGTTGCAAGGTTTCGCCCTCGAAAAAATCGGCACGCACGTCTTTGAACAGCTTCCACCGATCATGGGTATCGACACGCATTCTGGCTCGACACCTACAACCTCCGCCAGCAAACTATTCGCCCTGAGACAGTCGAGGCTAATTACACCAAAAAGTCGATTGTACTCGTGGACCCCGGCTCTTTTGTACATTTCCATGGCCAGCGGTATTAAGCTGTTTATCGGATACATTGCCACCGCGACCATCGCCTGAGAAACGAGAAATCAATGTACCGCCGATAGTTTGCGAGATTCGCGGAGACAAGCCCCGCCGAATTTAGGCAGCAGATAAATTTGCAAAACGCGTAAAGAAAACGCGAACCGGCTACGGCTGCGGGAACGGGCGAGGATCGATGCGAGAAACGTCCGTGTCCTCGTCGAGATTGTCACGAAGAATGTCGAAAACAGCCGGCTTGTAATTAATGAAACTGCGAGGGCGTTAAAAGCCGAGGTCAACTGCTACACATAAGAAGCGGTGGTCGTATTCAGCGCGGCGTTCCGCCATTTTTCGGTCCCATATCGCATACTCATTGTCGTGCGCGTATAAATTTTACATGAGCAGGGTGGTCACTAAAAGTGACTAATAAGGGAGCCGCTAGAACGAATGTTGATTCACCGATCCGATATATCGGTGTAGGAAGCACGGGGGATTAAACAAACAACGCCGCTTAATGCCGGCTAGTTTAACGGTAGAATTAATTGAAGATGAAGCGGTAAAAGGTTTCCCGATATGCAATTTAATAAAAGGAAATCGCGGATTTATATCCTCATTACCCCCAGTTTCTTTCAGGCGATATTACTCGATAACGTTCGTACACATGTCCACCCAGGTAAGTGAAATTACGGGGAGAACGGGTCGTTAAGAAACGGGTAGCAATAATCGTTTGCATATTAATTTCTACCAACATTGTAATGCAGCTTCGAATGAGGAATGCTGGTTTACCTGCGGGCAATATTTAATGACGCTTGGCAGCAAGTCCGACAAAATGTCGGCGTTGCGTCTCAACACTTCATCAAGGCCCGTGTCTTTCCTGATCACTCGATCGGCAACGATCATTACGATTTTCGTTCCTTCGAGCGTTCGCCGTAGACAGGCTTCCGATGAACTGCATGTGCTAACCTTACACTTCGTGTCGATGTAATTCAAATCCCATGCGAGACCGTAAGTGCACGTGTTGTCGTAAATGGCCAGTTCGTCTATCCACGAGGATCGTTTTAGAAATAACGATAGATAACTACCTACGACGGACAGACGCGATAAATATACAATGTGGAAAAGTTTCGGATGCGTAACCTAATATATTTACCGGTTTTACTGGTAGCGCCGAGGATTGCTACTTTCATCGACTTTGAAGAAAATGATCTGAACTGAACAGGGTGCCATATTCGTGGGACATTCTGTTCGAGCACAGTGTGTAAAAGCTTCGGAAACAATTTTCGAGATATCAGAATCACCGACTGAATCATATTGTGTCATTTTATTAGAATTATCGAGATACACTAGATATTTTGATATCAGCAAGGAAGAATACTTGACACTTGGTTCGAGATAGAGTTCGACACATGATCGAATCGATCTTCGATTTTTAAGGGCGGTTCACCGAGAAATGATGCGATAGATGCGAAGGTTAATTATCGCGAAACGCTGATAATAAACTACGCTTAAAGAAATAAAGAGTGGCGCGAATAATGATAAACTAAAAGTAATTTTTAGATTTTTACTGATACCTCAACAAAGACCAAGAGGAGACTATACTTGTATACTTATATTTTCTACTATTTCTAATATAGAAAAATATAAATATATCGTTTTGTTAATTTTTTTGTTTAAATATCGCTAAAAATGTAAAAGTTACTCTGAATCTGTAACTGTACGACTACAGTAAATTCTCCCCAATTACCCTTCAACTCGTAAACAAAAATGGGCAATTTAGGAAGAGGAAATACTCTATAATCGTATTTCCTCTTCACAAATTGCCCATTTCTGTTCACAAGCTGAAGGACAATTAGGGAGAATTGACTATACATATATCGAATAGAATTTTAGATCAAAGGCGTGCCGCAGCAAGAGACCGTGGTGCCACCTGTGCTGCAATATTCGAGACTACGCGGACGATACTGTAGGAAACTTCCATCCTAGGGAAACAACTTTTTTTCACTAGATACTTTTCACGAAAATTTCTATTCGTCTCTCCCGTATTCCTTGTCCTCGTACCGTTCGTCTGGGTACTGCGGGTTCACGTACCGCTCGTTTACATTTTCTTTTTTTACATAGTCCTCGTTACAGACACATTTATCGTTGTAATAACACATGAGACAAGGGACGTAGTAATCGTCGGGAAGGCCGCACACAACGAAACGATCACGTTCGTCTGGAATGCCGTTCTCTGTCAAAGTCGAGTTCAGGTCCAGCTCCTTTCCCTCGAATTTCCACGTGTAGTATCTGCCGTTCGCGTTATAAATAAGAGCGCGTTTCTGGATACGTTTAACGGTGTCTTCCTCGCAAACCTGTGTTTCAAATTCTCGTTTACGTATCGATCTCGGACCGTTCCCGTTCGGACGGGGCCGAAGGAGCCATTTTTTACCATCATCACGATTTCCGTTCCGGTAAGCGTATTCAAAATTCGACAGGGCCGGGGATTTTTGGTGAGGCAGCCCTTCTTGTACCTTTCGTCGAGCCACCAGGGGCATTTGTCCAGTGGCCGCCAAGAGCTCGCAGGAACCACGTGAGGAATTACATCCGGTATTGGACCGTGAGGACAATAGGGTACCAAAACTCCGGTAACGGGGTGCACGTGATATTTGATGTCGTTTGTCTCATGATCGAACCAGTGACTTATATCCTTACCGGCATGAGCCAATAACACTTGAATCTCTCTCGTGCCGGCCCATTTCTTGCAAAGATCAGTCAAATCGTACACTCCGCCATTGTACGAGACCCAACAATCAATCGCGCTATTATGCACCGCCACTTCCGACGGTAGATAATACTTCACGCGAACGATTTCAGGCCCGGTTGGAACATAAGCCGACGTTCGAAGCACCTTCCCTATGCTGGAAACGGATTTACTCACGAATGACATTTTCTTATGATTTCCTAAAGATCTCGTTGGATGGCATTGACCACCTGAACTCGTGTCGCATCCACGGTCATTGCGCACAGACATCGCGTTGCTATTATTTGGGAATCCACTGTTTTTTTGCATCGTAATCATTCGCAAGGTTGCACGAGATTCCGTTAAAGCTCCCTATTCATTCGCGCATGCTAAAATATTGTAATAGCTGTTTCTCTTTAAAATTAACACTCGTTTCGATATATTCGGTGTCCGTGATTTCGGTGCACGGATCGCTGTTACTTGGTTTATTGATTATTACAGTTACCGCTTTTACCATAATGTTATTGCATTCTTGGGAGTGTATGGTGTATAAATAGATAAAGAATGGTAAACGAAATCCTAAAGCATACCCAAAAAACATTGCTCAATAAACGTTGTTCTCTGCTAACTTCACGATATCTCCATTCGATAAAATTCCTAGCAGGATCGGAGGAATGTTAGATTTCGACGGAACTGATTCATCGATGAACCTTTAAACGGACGATTATTAAGGTATCCGTGTAGTACTCGTGTGCGGATAATGTCCGAGCAAGAATATTCTTACAGAAGCCACTGAAAATTGGCCGGACAACAAAGGATCATAGTAACTTTCGCGCGATAGTGTTGGGTACTACTATTATTTCCAACATGAAGGCAGGCACTTTATTGTGGCTATTGCAGGCGATTGAATGGCTGCCTCGTCCAGAGAGTGCACATTCTGTTTTGCTGTAATTAATTTTACGTTACTTGGTGATTTACACGTGAAATATTCTCTGCCTCGTATTATTTGGTAAGTCTTTCGATACGTTTTAAGAGCCTTTGGAAGTACGATTGGTACGACGGCGGAATTATCGTAATACTCTCGTTTCTGTGAAACGTGCTCGTAAGATTTACGGCCGGTTATTTATTTCTTGCTAAACATTACGTCCAACAATTTTTTTCACGAACGTCATCCTCTTTGTTGATCAATCGATTCCGACGGCACGTCCACATCCCTCTCTATGTACTCGGAAAATCATTCTAATATTCTGAGTGTACAGTAGTTGTCAGAACTAGTAGTTGAACTGTGACACACTATAATAGCACGTTGTACTCACATGAAACAACATCTTCGGTTGCTCTTCGAAAATGTGCCACTTGATTCCGTTAAATTTTTTGGAATATTTATGCATATAGTATACAAATTACCAGTGATCCAATTTCACTAAAGGAAACCAACACATAATGCATTTATGGTAGCACATATAATTTGTTTGTTTTCAACCAGTAATTTGTTTATAATTTCTGCACTTATTTTTATTATCACACCACAGTGATGCAGAATGACCTTTTGTACTAAAATAGGATTATAACTAGAAGCATAAATATTTATAAAAGTTTATTTATTTATAACAGGTTAATTTTATGGATATTTAAGAAATTGGTACCCTTTAGTGACTATACTTTTACCATATCCTAATTCAATTGCCTTTGATAATGTGTTATATTTATAAGGTGTTTGTGAAACTTAACAAGTCATTTCCTACTCTAAAACTATGTTGTTTCACATTGGTTTAATCAATACTCTAATATGTTTCTCTAAATTCTTGTAGGGTTGGTGAAATCATAGCAATAGCAATAGCAATATACGAAATTCTGAAATGGAAAAGAGCGCGTACGGATCATTGTGTCGCGCAGAGAGAAATAATGGAGCCGATGAAGCAGCAATGGACACGGGAAGCAATGATGAGAAAGTGGCCATTTTGGATGCAGGGTCACAGTATGGTAAAGTGATAGATCGAAAGATCCGTGAACTAAATGTTTACAGTGAAATTCTACCCCTTGAGACACCAGCATTTACCCTCCAAGAAAAAGGCTATAAGTAAGAAAACAATAATCATCGAGAGACATCTCATGTGATTAAAATACTTTTCAATTCAAATTATCAATTGTTGATGAAATTGTAGGGCTATTATAATTTCTGGAGGGCCAAATTCAGTTTATGCAGAGGATGCTCCTGGATACGACCCGGATATCTTTAGAATAGGAATTCCGGTATTAGGTATCTGTTATGGGATGCAAATGATGAACAAAGAGTTCGGTGGTACGGTAAGACAAAAAGATGGTCGTGAAGATGGACAGTTTTCAGTCGAGGTAGATCCCAAGTGCCTATTGTTTAAGTAAGTAGACCCGAAAATTTCTCATCCCTCGTTTTCTGACATCCTTGATTTCTAAATAATCGATTGTCATCGTAGGGGCTTGGAGAGATTACAAATAGTACTGTTAACACATGGTGATAGTATAGATAGGGTGTCCGATGACTTTTGTGTTATTGCCAGATCGACGAACATTATAGCAGGAATAGCAAACGAAAAAATGAATTTGTACGGGGTTCAGTTCCACCCCGAGGTAGATCTTACATCTAATGGCAGAACGATGTTGCGCAGTTTTTTGTTCTCCATTGCCCGCCTCTCCGGCAATTATACGCTTCATGATAGAGAAGCACAATGTATTCAATATATAAAGGACACAGTTGGCAACAAGAAAATTGTGGTAAGGCACTACCAACGTACTGTTATTCAGTTTTCTGTTAAATCCATAAAATTTTCAATAGTTGTCCAAATAAATAAAATATAAAATAAATGATAAACTATACCAAATGATCGAATGTCGATTAAAATTAATAATAAATGATCGTAGTTGCTAGTGAGCGGAGGTGTGGATTCCACGGTATGCGCAGCACTGTTACGTAGAGCTTTAAACAAGGAGCAAGTTATAGCCTTGCATATCAATAACGGCTTCATGCGGAAAGGGGAGACGGAGTATGTGGAGAAGACTTTGGCAGAATTGGGAATTCGATTAAAAGTAGTCAATGCCGCACACTATTTTATGCAAGGGACTACGTCCGTTCCCTTGGACAACGTCCCCCCGATAGCCAACGCAAACGCTATAAACAATAAAGGGATATGTGGCACGGCTACAACCCCGAGAACCAGATTAACCAAAATGCTGTGCGCGACTATTAACCCCGAAGAAAAACGGAAAATCATCGGTGATGTATTTGTAAAAATAGCGAACGAGGTGATGGCGGAGATGGGTTTGAAGACGGAGGACGTGTTTCTGGGACAAGGCACCCTCAGGCCTGATCTGATAGAAAGCGCAAACGCAACAGCCAGTGGTAAGTAACCAGAATCGTTGATTGGATATTCTCGATATACTTTCATGAAGATTCACGCGGAATGCCATGGTTTCGTCTAGGTAAAGCGGACGCGATTAAAACACATCACAACGATAGCGATTTGGTAAGGGCGTTAAGAGCACAAGGGCGCGTGGTAGAACCCTTGAAAGACTTTCACAAAGACGAAGTTAGACAACTAGGACGCGGACTCGGACTTTCGGTCGAGACGGTAAGTCGACACCCATTCCCTGGTCCCGGGCTCGCAGTACGTATTCTCTGCGCGGATGAGCCTTACATGGATAAAGACTTTTCGGAAACACAGGTAATCATCTTTATTTTGCCAACAGAACTATATCCGTTTCCCTTTGTTCTACGTTCTCTTGTTTACAGGTAATAGTGAAAATAATGGCAGAATACGAGCAAATGCTCAAGAAGAAGCACGGATTGCTGAATCGTGTGGAAAGTGCGACCAGTGACGTCGAACGCCAGAATTTGCGACAAATTTCGAGTCGTCGTCACATCGCTGCAACTCTATTGCCTATACGAAGTGTAGGAGTACAGGTAGGTAACCGAGAAGATACTAGTGATCGTTGGAAGACATCATACTGTAATTGCAATCAATTGTGTTGCCAGGGAGACCGAAGGAGTTATAGCTACGTCGTAGGTTTGTCCAGCGAAGAGAACACGTCAGAAGGAATAGAATGGCAGGACTTAACGTTCCTCGCGAAACTGATCCCGCGTGTATGTCACAACGTGAATCGCGTGTGTTACATATTCGGATCTCAATTGCACCATCCAGTGACGGACATCACACCGACTCATCTGACGTCAAACGTGATAGCAACACTCCGGGAAGCGGATTATGTAGCAAATCATGTCTTATACGATCATAGATGTACGGGGTCTGTCAGTCAAATGCCAGTAGTTTTAATTCCTATACATTTTGATCGTGACGCTGTCTCTCGGATACCTTCATGTCAACGTTCAGTCGTTCTTAGGCCGTTCTGTACTAATGATTTCATGACTGGCACTCCGGCTATTCCGGGCAAGGATCTGTCGATGAATGTGAGTTTGAGCAATCTTTAGATAATTATTGCAACATCGGAACAATTTTTATGCTAATCGATATGTGTTTCTGTTTGTTCAACAGGTGGTGAAAAAAATGGTGATCGAAATATCTATGATACCCGGTATCTCGCGTGTTTTGTACGACTTAACATCTAAACCACCGGGAACTACCGAATGGGAGTAGTAAACGCTCATCCCTAACTCAACCCTTTCTATTTTTTCACCATCCCTGCGCGTAACGACTACAAAGTAAAAAGTATATTTAAAAATATATATATATATATTACAAAAATACGTACGAATTCGAGGTTTGACTTCTTACCGATTTATATAAAACCTTTGAGCAAAATCTTCTTTCAAAAAATCGTATGTTCTCGATTGTAAATTAATGTGTTAACTGATGAAAAAAAAGATGAAAAGCAAAGAACTCGAAAAATCGTAAAAAAAAGAGAGATAAAGAGAGAAAGAACGAACTAACGAACAATGATACCGATACTGATACTGTGTTCAATGAAATTGAAGGTAAGTATCATATTTGCTTGTAAATAGGTTTCTTATTAACCTCATTGTAAAAATATTAATTTATTCAATTCCGAGAAATTTACATTATATATCATTGTTACACTGCAAATGATTGCATTTGATTGGTGGTACCATTAGATTGCTGTTATATTCGATCTGCATATAATGTTGAACGTATTTTACTGTTTTCCTGTATGTCCTATGCCAAATGCAATTTCCAGTTTTTGTCATACATCTAGAAGAATATGAACATAAATAAGTTAATGTATTATGTCTTTAATACCATTTTTATTTATCAAAGATCGCAACTGAGTAAAACGACAACTATTCCCTGAATCCTATGTGTTGTATATCACTGAATAATCCACCCGTTGCTACGACACGGGTGAAACCACGAATCTTGCATACAATATAGGTAATACCTATGCATGGTTTTCAATAAAATATGTAAATCTTCGATGCGTCTCTTCTCTGGAAGCATGCTGAGAAATGTTGCGAGTGATAAAAAATCTACTTCGTTCACGATCTTAGAATTAGTGATCCATATTTGTATCTGCATCTTCACCTGCAACCGTGTATTTTACATTTGTATTTATCCTACAGCCGATGTAAAAAGGATAGCATAACTATCGAGCATGTATATCCCTTGTGCCCCGTAAAATGTAACTCGATCGAAATTTAACACGATGATGCGACGATCACTACCAATCACTATCGCTAAATAGTAAAAAGAACATTTTCTATGCTTTCCGATGAAGACGTGTTTCACCAAACAAAACTACCATAACTATCGATTTATAACGATAACTTAATCATAAAACTACCTGTTCTAGAGGTAGATTAAGTAAGCGATTTACAAGATCAATTAAAATGTCTTGATGTTGAATTGAACTTTCATTGTCTTCCGAAATAGTGCGATTATGAGAGAGTATGGCCTCGGCTTCGTCTCCGGTAACTCGATCATTCGTTGATCCGATTTCACTCAAGCATGGCAATATGCACTTCGAAATACCATTGCCGGCACTTGTGCCATCATTCCGAACCGGTATACTTTCACAATCGTTTTTAGTCTGTTTAGCTTTAAACGCGTCCAATATCCCTTTCTTTTTAGCATTTTTCGTCGACGTTGCTTTCGAATTTTTACCACTGCTCTTCGTTTTACGCTCAGTCTTTTTGCTTCCTTTCACGACATTCTCATTCCTCGTTAACAATCCTCCTCCGAATTTGCGTACCGGCTCCTCTTTCTTCGTTTTCGAAGACTGTGCCGACTTCTTAGCTGTACAATAATTTTCAACTTCGCGTTTCATATCATCCGACAACGCGGCCAAGAATTCTGGATCGACTTGCGAAAAATTTATTATATCCTCGTCGCGATTAGGTTGTACTGCGTTCGATACTGTGTTCGAACTAACTGCTACATTACTCTCTTCTTTTGTCGTGTTAACCCCGTTCTTTTTATCTTTGTACTCGTTAAGAATTTCGTTTCGTATATCCTCCGGAAGTTCTATTAATACGGCCATATCTATTTCCTGCAGAGGCGGCATCTCCACCTTCGCCGGCCTCGAAACTCCCGGCTTAGTTTGTTTAAAAAAATTTTCTGTCAATGTTCGCACTTGGTTTTCGGATTTTTTCGCAGTTTTTGAGGCACCGGTACTCGATCCTTCCCTATCGTTCCTCTCTGTTTTTTGAGCATCGATAACTTCCTTCCGAATATCTTCCGGAAGTTCCAAAAGAACAGCCTCGTCTACGTAAGAAGCAACTACATCTTTTTGATCGTCGTTTATATTTTTCGAAATTGATAGAGCGAAAGTTGAAGGAACGGATGTTGATGGAGCGGAAGTTGAAGGAACGGATGTTGATGGAGCGGAAGTTAAAGGAACGGATGTTGATGGAGCGGAAGTTGATGGAACGGATGTTGATGGTGCGAATGTTGAAGGAACGGATGTTGATGGAGCGGAAGTTGATGGAACGGATGTTGATGATGCGAATGTTGAAGGAACGGATGTTGATGGAACGGATGTTGATGGTGCGAAAGTTGAAGGAACGGACGTTGATGGAGCGGAAGATGATGGAACGAAAGTTGAAGAAACGGATGTTGATGGAACGGAAGATTTTTTTATGAAATCCATAAGATTGCCATTATCTTTACTCTTCTTCGTGACGAAACTTTTCAAAGTCATATCGCGAGATTTGATTTTTGATATCTCTAATTTGGTCACCTGTATGCCGATGCCTCTAGCATCTTCAGGCACTTTTAGCATTTGATTCCAGAGAGTAATCACTTCCCTAAAAGCATATACTTATGAATGCACTTAAAAAGTATAGAGATAACCGATCAACTTACTTTGCTATAATATCAGGATCATCGATAGAAGCGATAAGATTTTTTGATTTGGTCATGTAATCGCACAATCCGTGGCCCATAAATTTTGCAGTTTCTTTCGGTGCTTCCTTGGCACGAATCAACAATTTCAAAGTAATAACCCTACCCCTGGCGTTGATACTTTTTAATCGATTGGATACCTCGACGGATAACTTTTTCAAAAAGTCTGTCGCATCTTCATTGCTCTCGAACCTTATCCCGTAATTAACTTCTGCAGAAACGGATTTTCTAACATGTTCTAAATTTAATTTGGAATGATCTATTCCGCGACACATGTTGTACAATACTTCTCCCATCTTTTTTCCTAATTCCTTTTGCAACATTGATAAAGAGATTGTCTGTAATTCCGCACAAGTGCGGACGTTCATGGAATGCAATTTGTTCGTCGTAGTCCAACCGACTCCTAATTCGAACAATCAAATGAATCATTTGCAAATTAACTACGTCTGTCTAACTATACTTAATCAGCTACCCTGTTCATCTCTTACCTGGCAAGTCTTGCACGTCAAGTGCGCCGATGCATGCATCGATATTTTGTTTCAAATGAAACTGACCGTCAGGCTTTGCCTTCCTAGTTGCTAGCCTCGCCAGCAATTTATTGCTACCGAATCCTGTCGACACAGGACACCCTGTCTTCTCCTTAATCTCTCGCCTAATCACGTCAGCAAACTCCAATGGCGTCACAGAATATTCTTCGAATATTTTTGTGCAATCAGCGTACATTTCGTCGCAACTGACCGCTTCGATATTTAACGTGTACGATGCTACAGTATCGTACAAGATGTAAGATACTTCTGTGTATCCATCGAAATCGTATGGCATTGTTTTCAAATTAGGACATATTTTCAAAGCCTCCCCTAGGAACATGCCATTTTTCAACCCCGCTTTCCTCGCCTCGTAAGAGCAAGACGCTATTTCTGATAACGACCCTAACTCGTCTTGTGCACTATCTTTACCTACAGCCTGCCTGTTACCCTTTGCATGGGTCACTGCAACAGGCAGCCCTTTTAATTCTGGCTTATTCCTGAGACCAACCGAGACAAAAAAACAATCCATGTCTATATGCATTATTACTGTTCCCTGACTACTATCTGCCCTATTCTCTTCTTCCAAATCGAACATATCATCTTCAAAATTATTCTCGGAATCTGACATGGTCTGGTGTAACTTTAAATCCCTAAATTCTTTCAATTTGACTAGTCCAGGAAATTTTCCATCACTTTTATCCCTTAACTCATTGACATAATTTTTAAAAGTTGCTCCCATAGTTGAAAGGTGATGCAAACGTGAATGACTATAAAATTCTGATATGAATTCTGGATTTTTTGTTGAATTAGACTCTTTTGAACCATGGGCTACAATAGGATTCGAGACTTCTTGATTTGTGGCTATACTTTTCATTGTATTACTTTCATTATCATTATCATTTGGTAAAATGGTGAGGTCATTGCCTTTCTTCGTGTTATCATGCACAGTAACATTTGACCCCATTAATTCATCTACTCTTTTAAACTTTAATTGTGGTTGCGTATCAGTGCAATTCGAGTAAAGTAAATATTTTTGGAAGTTCAGTAGTTTACCAGCCTTAATGCTATCTACAATCCACTCTGGTTTGCATATAGGCATTGGACTCTGGCTTTTCCTGAATAATACTATTTTAGAATAAGGCAAATTGGATGCGATAATGTGAGTTGTGGCTTTAGGTCTCATATAATGATGATAAATGCCCCCATGTGCCATCATTAAACGGCGAAGCTCATCTGCAGATGGATTTGTATAGCCATTTACAAAGATTGCTACACCTTCCAGAAGGTTTGATGCATTTTTGAATTCTTTAGTTGCCTCATTTTTAAACTGCTCTTCCAATTTTGCAGCTTTCGCAGCCATATACCCTCCCTAAAATTCTCATATTATAACTAAAATCTTGTTAATTTTGTTTATAAAAATATAGAAATTTGTTTTTACATACCCAATCTTCGAATCCATTTTCCCCCCATGCTTCACCTTTTTTCTTTTTCGACATTATTAAAAATATTAGATAAAATGCAAAAATACATAAGGTAACCTAACTAAAATGAACGTACATTCATAAAACATTTTATTCTAGTTTTAGATACATACGATTTGCATACGTCGGCATAATGTTTCGAAAAATCGGAATACATTACCGGGCATTGAACTGTGTAAATGAGCAATTGTTTGGAGGAACCTCTTTCCCATGCAGAAATAATCGCGTCCAATTTAGACCACAATGTAAGGCCATTTCACTTGCCATTATTAACTACATGAATGCATATTAAAACCAACTATTATTCTGTTTTGCGTGTATCATTGTGAAAATTCCCCTTATTAATAATAAATATGCAATGAGTAGAGACACGTGTATATATAAAAATAATTTTTTCGATTTATTCAACAACTGTTTGGGGATACAATTTAAATATTGTGTACTGGCAGTAACTATAAGTAACTATACAGATTAGACTATAGATTATTACATTACATTACATTCTCACCCATCCAAATTTAAAAAATGGTAGTAATGTATTAGGGTACTATGTATTTGTGTGTACTGGAATTGGTTAGGGAATTATGGCAGAAAACTTTCCACACTCGCATACATCAAAAACAATAAAATATATATTTTCTATTGTAACAACAAGTAAAAAATAAAAAATCGTATCAAACGATTTAATCTCTGAGAAGGATGTCCACAGAATGTACTGTTTCTTTGTTCATCAACAAAGTTCATTAAAATGTATTATAAAAATACTAGACATGTGTCTTAAATATAATTTGTGATCATGTTTGAAACAACGATTTCACGAAACAGTACGTAAAAAATTATGAGACTTTAGACTACAAGAAAATTGTATACTATAAAAAAAGCACAATAAATGTTTTTTTAACTGATTAGAATTGTGTGCATGTGTATAAAAAACATACAATATCTAACAGTATGCAGTGTACTGGAAGAATAAATATTACACTAAAAACATGTGGTGTTGAAAAACTGATGACAAGGTCAAGTATAAATTGGAATATTTCTGCAGATACTAATTCTCTGTGTACACATACAAGTGCCAAGTTCAAGATCTATTCATAGTTATTGGAAATAATTTTTATACATTGAATTCATTTGCTCCAAGAAAATGAATGTTAAAACAGTATGTGGACCTAAACGTGCATAGTAAGGGAAGAAACCTTTCCACAATGAAAACAATCCTTCATTTCGACAAACTCGTACTATAACATCTACTGCACCCTTAAATTCAGGCTTACCATCCACAATTTTCATGTTTTGTATTCTGCAATGAATTCATCATGCAAAGATGCAATATTATTCTCACATTGACATACTACTGCAGTTATTTTTGTACTTTCATATTTACCTTGTTTTTGCAATATCAACTGGCATAGAAGCAGCTGTTGTTACTAAACCAGAAATCATGGAGCTAACAAAGTGCAACTTAATATTCTCCTCAAAGTAGCCTACTCAACAAATAATAAGAGAATTATGGCAACCTATTGCTACTTGTTTGGTGGTCTCATTAGCAGTTGTACGAACCAGTGTTAATCAGAACCTCTTTAGTCTGAGAATAAGAGGCCAATTGAGCAGCATTGACAACCATGGCTCTGCCCATTGTCGGAATAGTTCCCCTCCATAATGCTAAAACACCCTCCTCTCTCAGTATACGAACCAGTGCGTTAAATACATTTTTATAATTCCTTCTTTCGGCTAAAAATAGAAGACTGTTCAGAGCAGGGAATAATCTAAATATCCTAACAGAATATCAAACAAACTATGAACATACCAGCAGGTAATCTGCCATCTGCCGTCATTCTAATTAAAGCAACTTCTGCAGGAGTGCCTACAAATGCTCCTACACAACCAGCAGCACTACCTATCAATGCTTTGACAAGAAAGCCAGATTGATTGTTCTTTCTGAATATACCAGACAATGAATAATAACAGATTTCATGTATATAGTTCTCGAGCCTTTCTTAACATTTTATTTACTAATATAGCTTAGTTACTGTAATATACTCACGAGGCAATTTCAAACAACCAATTGTATATGCCAAGTCTGGTTGTTGTATATGTACCTTGACGCAATAAACCAGCGGACAAACCTGAGTAAAAAGCAAGGATTCCTTCTCTTTTCACGATGGAAGATACTATACTTATTGTGGATGTTTTTGTACCACTTAATTGCATTCTATTTTTTATTAAATCTAATGGTTGAACAAAACATGTTGCAGCCATTCTAAAATGAAACAGGATAAGTTGAATATGAATCTGTGATTTTACAGACTGTAGATATGCGTAGCAAATATAATGACCATAATAAAAATTGGTTTGAGGCAAGGAAGTGTTTCAAAAATAGTATAAAACATACAAAGATATTTTTAGCATTGAAAATATGGAAACTAACGCTTTTACATAACTTTTAAATAATATTGTGATATTTCCTGAATTAAAAGATTTAACGCTAATAATAAGTAATAAAATTGAAGAAGCAACAATAAAAAAATAATAGAACAAACCCTGCGGTTCCTCCAAAAAGGAACTTCACTCCATTTGGCACAGTCTTTTGATTACTCATTTTGACAGTAGGTATTGTCTGACACTTCAACAATCAGTGAAACAATTCAATTACCCGAACGATTATAAAACGTTATTAAAACGAGTTGAGTTTTAGAAACAGGAGGATCCAAAAGTGATAAAATAAAAAAACAAGCCACGCCGCAACGTTGACTAGTCACGAGGCGTGAACTGATCTAAATGAAAGATTATCGAGTCAAATTCCATCTTTCATTACCCAATACATGCTGAAATATGTATAAATTCCGGACGTTTAGCGACATCTTGTAGTGCCGAAGTACCGACAATAGCACAGCTGATAAAGGGAAACTAAATGAAAACCGAATTACAAGTCGTAATAATAAACAAATTAATAGCGCTGTATAACGCTGTTGATAAAATGATAACAAGATAAAGTACTATAGCAAATATCAGCAATTTTTATTAATAAACAATTCTAATAAAATTGAAATGAAAATTAAATTTCTGCGCATGCGCATGTATGGTCGAATGTGCGCGCGCTGCACCCACACTTGCATGCGTTTACACTCGTTCGAAATTTCAAGAGTTTTAAAAGCATTATTTAGACAAATAAATGCACAATAAGGATTAATATTTCTTGATTATACTTAATCATTGAATTTTTGTTTCTTCTTTGTGCAATAAAATCATCTATTACACGTGATAAGAGCATGTAATGTACCGTTGACGATACGGCTTTTCTGGAACGTAATTGCATTTCTTACGCTGCATGCATATCTATTATCCTGTTTCCGACAAGTCATAGTAAGAGAGTTATTCCGTGATTTATAAAAAAGCAATTGTACATATTCACCAGTTGCAGTCACAGCAAACAGACAAAAAAAGTGCTAATTCGGCAGAAAAAGTTAGATAAACGTATTGGAATTGCTTCAAGGTCATAGGCATGCTGGCCCCAGAACAGTTGAAAGCGTATACCTTCGAATTTTTAGTTGAATAACAGAAAATACTTACCACAATCGATGCACCTGAGTCTGGTGAGTAGATATGGTATAAGTTTTTCATTAGGACACACCAATTACCAACTATTCTTTCAAAAATTATTGGAAACAACAACGAAATAACACTTTACTCTAGAAGGACCTCACGGTAGTAACGGCGCAGGTCATGTGATTCACTGCGCATATCAATTTGAAAATGTGGTTTGCAAATGTGCGGAAAAATAAAAGGAACTCTATGGAAAAATTAATCGAGTAAGAAAATTATGAAAGTTATAACTTACAAATGATTATAATTTTTGAAAAAGCTCAGAACATCATTGTTTAGCAATCTTGTTATCGGAGATGGCGTGCAACTACTGTAGTAGAGATGTCATGTTGAATGTGCAATGGCGGTTTTAACGTGACTGCTGCATTCTCTCCAAAAAATGTCTGAAAACTTGTTGAAAAAGACGTCCAACTGCAAATAAGTAATTACTAAAAAATTCTAGAGTACTTTCCACGTAAGTGATGACTATTGTTTGGAAAAATCAATCGATATATCGATCAAGATATCGAATAAACCGGTTTTAAGGAACCTCGCTCTTTTAAGGAATTTCACGTAATCCTTCTCATGGCAAATTTTTTCAAACGATGCATGCTGGACGAGATCTATTCAATTAATCCAGGGTGTAATGAAGTGTGATTGGTAATTGGACAAGGTTGAAAGATACACGAGGTTTTATATTTCAATGATTATTTTTATTTGTCAGTTGTCATAATGAGACGAATGAACGAAGGATGCCAATTATACGATGCACACTGTACAATAAGCATTCAAGAATATTTACAAACATTTGAAATATTTCCGAAATGTAGACTGGTTTTGCACTTGTCGACTGTGTTCGCTATTTATTGTTATTTCTCTGTGTAATTAAAAAGTGTGATACGCACATTAATGTAACGCGGTATTTTTTTTTTAAACAATCGCAGAAAAGATTTTTACAATAGGCACAAGATAGAAACTGAAACGGTAGCCGTGAAAGCATTCTGTAAAATTTCTGCACGTTATCAAGCAACTAGATTCGTTAACAAAGATACTTTCAGGATCTCGTTACTCCCAGACAGAGTTGGACAATATTCAACGCAATTAACGATTAACTTTATAATTTAAGCGGCATACACTTGCAATTAACTAAACTAAATGTTTAATCACCGATTGGATGAGCCACTAATGTTTTAATCACCGTATTAAATCAATTGCTATTTTTGAGGATTAATGCGATTCAATTGTGAGCTTCTGTTCGATCAATCGATTGCAATATTTTCATTAATTAATGAACGATTAATGCCCAACTCTGCTCCCAGACCGTGTAACTAGAAATATATTTCTATCGTTTTAGAATTGTAGCTTTCTTTGTTTTCTGTGTTTATACAATATATGAATAATTCCCAGCCGATGTAATCGATACAAGCGATATGATAAACTGGGTACTCGACGCCATTAAAACATTCATTCTCGATCGTGGTTAGAATAAATGATTCGTTCGATAATATTTCGTTCGAAAACAGTTGAGTATATAGGGATTTGAATAATTGAATACGGTGAGATTTTTCGCGTTGCCGATTCTCGGAACGGAGGCAGACGGTGAAACGCGTTCAAGCATAGTGTTTTGATATTCGATACTCTCCCGAAACGAAAACCAATGGTCGTCGCGCCGGTTACACAGATATGTATATGTATCGCGTATTGTTGATTTCTTTAACCATTTTCGGTAGTTTTCAAGAGCAGTGAGAAAAATAGATCTCCGTTTTAAGGCCGTTGCATCGAAGTTCTCTCTAAACTAGTACGATTAAAAACCTTTGCGATAAAAAATTTAATTAAGTTTAGCTAAGGTTTCTCGTAACTTCGGTATCCTCGCACCTCGACGTTAACTTATTAACTAAGTTTATACGGGGAAAGTTATGCGCGTACTTACGTACTTTGCGTACGCGTCCGTGTATGCACGTATATGCATCGATGATCCATACATTGTCGCGGTCTAAGGCGAGGCAATTTTCCCATCTTTTGTCGTTCATGTTTCTTTTGTTTAGTACCAACGATGAGTACAGCGTCGAATTCGTTCAACAATATACATCCTATTATCTGTTTTTGTTTCTCCTTTATTTTTCCAACGGTCCTCGAGAGTTTCTCGGATTCGAGCGTTATGATTTAATCGTATTTTGTGCTTATTGACATTCTCTTTGTATTATATTAGTAACGACGAGCGTTTCCATTCTCATCGTTCGAAGAGTGTAAAAAGTAGTGTAGAATACATGAAGTAGGTTAAGACAACGTTACATTATACGAGATGTTGTTGTTTTAGCTTGAACGATAAAGGTGAGGAGCATAGAAATAGTATAACAAAATATATGAAATATTTATAAAACAGCTACTTCCATTGGCATTTGTAAAAACACAATGTTATTGCGATCGCAATTAATTTTTTTTACCTTTTTCCTCTCCTACGTTATTAACCTATTGGTCTCCGATGAAATAACAAGGTTCGATTATGGTCTGGGAAAGGTGATCTCTAATATTGCATAATGTTTTCGCGTTTATCAACCCTTGAGTGGACTTTCATCGATAATTACTGGATACGTATCGATGTCGTTCTTCGTGGATTTCTGCTTGACCAAAAAATCGATTTCTTATCGAGCTTGTTTCATTGTTGAGGTCCACTCGAGGTTCGAAGTTGCACCCTTTGCGATAAACAGGGACGAGAACGGAAAGTGATTTTCACAAATGCCGATTGAAGACGAACAAATACAATTGTCGTGCATGGCCAAAGCCGTGCCTTATCACATATTCCCGATAGCGACGTATGTATACTATTTACATGAAATCCGTTCAAGTATTACTTACAAGTTGGATGTACACTCGCGCGAATACATATCTCCCTATGATACATACGACAACATTGTGTGTCATCTACTAGGAAATCAACGGATTCGAATGCAACAAGTACACGTTCGAGTTTAACGGCTACTTTACAGTGACTATTACACTAATTTTGGACGTCGGCGGATGCATCATCGAAATCTCTTGTGCACGTTATTGCTACGCTAAAAAGTTTCCCCCTTCCTTCGATATTTTTAAAGTCCTCCCATTCCTGGAGACGACTGCGATATGAAACGTTAAACGTTCTTCCCATTCTCTATTCCCATTGTCGATCGATTCCCGAGAACACTACCGATCTTTTCGCGATCTGTTGATTTATTTATAGGGCGAATTCGTTAGAACACGTTTTAGATACACCTCGCGACAACTTGAACGAGACCGTCCCAATAACTAGGTTAATTAAATCACAGCAACACGTACATACATGGAATGATACAAGCGAGATTTTTCCGAAGAAAAATAGGTATTCCCAGATACGTATTTACATCGACGTTCGTGTTCACATCGGAGGAGGGGTGGTGGGATCGGTGTTAAAAAATAGATCTCATATAAAAACATTTCGTCGATCGTCGCGTGTTAGGTTTAGGTGAAATCGGTTGGTTACGAATATGAGAACATTGCACGAACAGCATCGCAAGTTTGAAACACTTTTAAATTCGAATTCTTGATTGTACACGTGCCTGAGTAATAGAGGTTCCGATCTTACAGAGAGGCCAGCCGCCGTCGAATTTGTTCAAGTAGAAACGTTTCGAGGGAATAAAGGCATATATTCCCGTCGTTCATTAAAAATCATTTAACCCGCTCGACCGCCTCTCGCAATGCAATGAATTAGCGGCCCGGTGCTCTAGCTGCAACTGTGCGAGAGAGCCACCCTAGCCGCGCTGCGATAAAATAACGTTAACGAGGGTGTAATTTCGACCGCGCCCTCGTCCATAACTATCGAACCGATGAAACTAAGGCTGTGCCTATCTCTGTTTCGCGCCTAGACCATACAGACCATTGATCACACGCAGACCTTAGGAATTCCACGACGCCGGTAGACAGAGTACGCTTCATAGAACAATTCGAATAGCTGATTTCTCGCTAGCTGGTCTCGTTGCTGCTTTCATAGCCGATCGCTTCTCGATTTCGCGCTCGATCGGTGTCCGCGTGACAAAACATGGGTACGTACAGTTCGCCGGTCGGTTAGCTCCTCGTTGCCTGATCATCTGATATGTCTACTCTCGGAGATGTTCATTTGTCGAACGGATCGAATTTCAATGACCTTGACTCCGGTAGTCCTCGCACGTTGTTCATCGCCTGGTAGTAGGACACGTTCTCAGCGTCGCCGGCGCTGAATCTGTGCGACTTGTTCTCCGGGTCCCACGTGGAATTCGTTCGTCTGTATGAACGGGTAGGAATGTGTCGGGCTCCGTGCCCGTTGCCGAAAACATAACTCTCGTGCCCTGTAATCGTAATGGAGCAATCTCCTTTTCAAACATGAGTGACATTATTCTGCACCGCATCCATCGCAAAGGGGAGGTTCTCTAGATGTCCAATTAGTTTTGGAGAACTAACGTTTAAAAGCTATAGTATCCCAACTTTTATTAAGTAATACGAGCGTCATTCACCCGGACAATTTTACTTTTTAGAATTTTATACATCTGTGTTAGTAGCAGACGTAATTGGAATAGAAGAGGAAAACCTGAGTCTTGATTGTAATGGCGAACGCTGAGCATTTTATTAACCACCCCTCCCGAAGTTCGAAATGCACATCGACATAATTAAAAATATATTTGTTTCCTTAATTATTACACATCTTCATGCGTATTGTTTGTATATCATATTATACAGTTACTTCAACTACATACTTTTAATGCATCTATACCTTTCAGAAATTTTAATTCAAAACATCATTCTTTCATCCGAATAATAATTATAAAATCTCATGTTTCTTACGTAGGACAGAAAGATTATTAATAGTGGACTCCGACTTCATTTTTCTAGGGAATATTAATA
Source organism: Augochlora pura (assembly GCF_028453695.1). Classification (NCBI taxonomy): domain Eukaryota; kingdom Metazoa; phylum Arthropoda; class Insecta; order Hymenoptera; family Halictidae; genus Augochlora; species Augochlora pura. Next base: position 9,736,605 of record NC_135774.1, on the reverse strand, counting down.
TTTCCGGGTGAATGACATTCGTATTAGCTAAGATGATGAGATATTATAACTTCTACCATTTTTCAAAACTAATTGGATATCCGAGAAACCTCCCTTGTTAGTTTTCTCTGTTATCAAAATGTTACCTTGCGACGGCGTAGGCGAGTGCGGCGGGGTACCGGCAACAGGCGACAGGGGTTCGTAGGGCGGCGGGGGCGGCGACGATGGCGAGGGTGTCGGGGACGGTGGCTGCCTCAGAAGAACGTCTGGATCGAGTTCGAGAATCCTGAGCACTCGGTGAGGATGCGCTCGAATCCACAGCTCGAATAGATCCACTGGCCATTCGGTCTGCGTTGATCCGTCGCTCATCCATGTCACCGATGGGTTCCAGCAGATTGCGTCCGGCGGATGCGACGAACTTCGCGCCAGTACACCGCTGCCTCTGGTCGTTGGCATCGGCAAATTAGGGTTGCTTTGCGGCGAGTACGTTAGATTCTGCAGAGCTTGGATTGCGTTTCTCACCTGTTTGCATGGAATCGGTTACGCGATACGTTTATCTGTGTTGGAAATTATAGAGCTACAGCAGCGAAGATATATATTTCTTGACGATTCTAGGGTGAGTGCAAAGAGGTCAAGCATGTTTCTCTTACCAGGAAGCACCCCTGTCTTAGCCATTTTGTGGGTAATATTATTTCAGGAATATTATTCTTGTTCTTTCTCAATAACCGAAACATGCCGGTCAAATGACCGTTTCGATAATTCTTTTCCTTTAGTTATTGAAAATACAAAGACATAAAGTCATTAAATAATCTTCTGGCATCTCTATTGTTAAGTGTTAGGATCCAATACCTTCTATTACATACTCTAATGGATTTTTCCATTTATAGATAAAGAAATTAACCTAATAAATCCAATGTTGTAATTGTTATAAGATATCACAGACGGGTCATTTGTAACGCTCCGTACGGTCAGTATAAAAATAGTGGTACATATATATATATGTTTGAAAAATTATAATTTATGCCATTAAATTTTCCATGTCGATTAAAATGAGCGGAGTCACATTTTTTATATTCAAATTGTTGAAATTATAAAGCCTCCTTTTTCTCAAGAAACGACAGAATAAATTCCCTCATTGCAGCCTACGTTATAATAAAAATAGCGAACAGTTCAAATTAATTCGATCGTGTCATTTTCATAAAGCAATACACGTTGGCTACTTTCAGAGACGATAGGTTTAGTGTTAATCCTTTTAGTTGATCTTGTTAGTGGAATCCTTGACGTGGAATGTTTACTTTATCTCATCCCCCGCGAACATACCTCGGAACTCAGCGTAGCCACGTCCTGGTGCAAAGTGGACACTTGGGTGTCGAGTCTTTCCACCGATCCCCGGATATGCTCTTCCATGGATTCCTGTGCGATCATCTGCGCCGCTCTTCCTCTCGCCAACACGCTTCTCCCTGCTCTTCTGCCCTCCCTATATTCGTCCCTGTTTCGCGAAACGTACCACTTGAGCGATGACGGCGCAAAGAGAGTCGGCAAACATACCTGAACTTGGCGTGCCGTGGACTCGATGTATGCAGGGGTGATTTGTTTGGCGGCGATAAAGGCGAAGTTTCCCCCTCGTCGGGCACATTTTCATCGTCTTCGCTGATCGATGGTAGGGTCAAAGAGGGTCCGTTCATATCCGATTCTTGCTATAAAAGTTTGAAACGGAAACGTTGCCACAGAAATTTCTCTCTTTTCTCTCCCCTGTCCCCACGCATTCAACACTTGTCCACCACAATAGGTTTCGTCGGTTTTTAAGAACCGGTATTTTTATCGTAAAATTCGATAACCCAGTTTAAAATTTTCTAAATAACTATTTCTTTAAAAACGTTAATAGTTTTACTTGAAATTGCTTCGGGTACGAACGTGTAGTTAGTAGAACCAATTTTTATAAGCAAGTAACAAAAATAACTAAAAATTTATATTTACTATTTGACGCCTTCGAAACGATTCAAATTTCAAGAAATTTTGTGTCACAATTAAGAACAAGATTAAGTAATAAATCATTTAATCTATACTTTGTCTCTTAAAATAATATATTCTGAATTATATCTTTCTATGTATAAAATATATTTGATTTCGTTGTATTTTTATAGTTCCATAGCTACGAAATAAATTTAAAAATTCTAAAATAAATATAGCTGTATTTTAGTCTTTCAATTACGTTTGTATTCTATTTTAAAATTCGAAAACTGTTTTTTTTTTAAATATTGGAATTTGAAAATGGTTTTATTCAACATTCGGTCTTTATATAAATTCTACACGATGTATTGTTCGTCGGAACTGACTTACCTCGGCCTCGTATCCCTCCCGTATATTGTAAGTGAGATCGTGCTGTATGTCTTGCGCAAATTCGTGCTGATACTCCGGATAGAGTCGCAAAACTTCGACGAGACCGTGCATGTGTATGCATTTCAAATCGCAGTAAGTAAGCGCTTTCACGTCGCAGCTCGACTTGACCACGACGTCCGCGGACCCCGAACCACCTGTTCCACCCCCGTTGCTGCCATGCTGTAGGTGAACGTTTATGTCGCATCCGACCAAGTCGCCTTTCCCTTGAAAGTGAATTAGTCGCGGTTTAGAGTGCCGGGTTTAGGACGTTCGGGATTCGATGTTGCTGGCATGGTGGCCGTACCTAAAATCGCCACGACCATGTCGTTTTGAACGACTTCCATCGATCCGTTGCACAAATAGTAAATGTAGGAGAGGGCGTCCCCCTTGTGGATCAGATACTCGCCCGGGGCGCAGAAATTATTCCGAATTCGTAGCGAGAGCAGTTTGAGGCAGCCTTGGGAGGCGGTCGCGAATATCGGTAAATTCAAAATCTCGCGATGCAGGTGCATCGAGACGTCCCCCCTCAGCTCCTCGGGGAATTGCTCGAGGGTCTAAAAGGATTAATACACAGGCTTCGTCTCATTACTCCGCGAATTGATCCGGCCCGACAACCGACAACGACGATTACATCGCGCCGGGTCGGGGTTTCTCGGCGTCTTCGTAACGCCGAGCCTAATTATTTGCGTGATACGACATTATACCTCGTGTATGTCGATACCGTGGTTCAGGGACCACATGGTCTGGAAATAGTCTTGCATTCGCTGTTTCAGTTCGTCTGGTATCTGATGCAATACGAAAAAATCCTTGAGATCCCGCAATTTTGTTTGGTAGAGCGATCTTCTAGAGTAAATTCTTTGAATGATCGCCGTCACGTTACCAAACACCACAGCATGCATCAGAGCTGTAGCATACACGATATGTACAGTGTGGAAATATTCCCTACTGCAAATTGATGTCAACTTTATTCCGTACCAATTAACATCGTTCCCGTCTAGTACACGAAAGGTAAACTCGGCTAACTTCGTGATCGTTTTGATATTTTCTTTGCTAAATTACGATATCGAACTGATATGGGGAAGGACTTGGGAAAATATAAAATAATTTCGTATGAAATATTAAACATTGAAATATTTGTACAAGCAAATACTATTTGGTAATATTTTTCATTTAATGCAGAAATCAAATACTATTGAGAAATATCATTTCAATAAATGTTTAAATTACGAGAAAATACTATGTAGTATTTACACGTGAATTCAGATGCAGAGTAATGTATTTAATTTAAATGATTACACGGAAGATTACATTGTTTTAACTGTATATCATCCAAAATGGAAATTTCGTGGGTTACCTCAAAATCGGAATGGCGACAAAATATCGTTTATCAAAATTGAATGAATAAAATCAGATCCATATGTTACCAGTAATAAATGAGAATTTTTGATTTGTTCAATGTTCCGTCGACATCTATACAGTTTTATAAGTAATAGTGTGCACTCGTCCGAAATGGAATTGTTCCACTGATATAAAAATGTTTTAAAAATTACTCGACAATCAGAAATGTATTTCCAGAATGTAATACCGAGCATACAATAAAGCAAACAGAGCAAGTCAGTAACTTATATAAATTGCTCTTCTCTGATGTTTTCAGTTAATTATTTACAAAATAAATATAGACATTATTTTCGATCACTCGTAAAGAAAATCAATGTTTTATATTGTCGAGAAAAATAAATAAATATTATCAATAAAAAGTTATGCTATCATTATGGCAGGATTTTTAGATATTAGTTTGCAATTGTTTTAGTTCTCAGGCATATTAGAAAGGGCCAAAAAAAGAGATACGTGTCTTTTCATATTGTTCTGTTTTTATATTTAGAGGGTGAAACTACCCTTCGAAGTTCATGAGATAAAATACGAAAGGTTGTTTAAAATTAGCTCAAAAATTATTATCAAAGTTGATATAGATTTTAATTTTTTAAATATGTTAAATAAAGTTCTTGATGTTAGTCACTTTTATCATTGAGTAAACTACCCTTGCCTGTTTAAATGTATATTTAATGGTTTGGAAGCCTGCATAACGATTCATGAAATTTTTAATAAACCCTAGCAGATAAAATAATGACTGCTTCACGATAGCCAATTGTTTTGGGCACAGAGAAACATTGTTGATGACGCGACTCGTTAGTTTTCTCAAGCTGTTCCTAGAAAACATGAGCTCACGCTCAAAACAAGATAAGAATTCACCTACCTTTCGTAAGCAGAAATAACACTAGTACCATTATTAGACGGCTGACCTTTATACAAAATAAAAATGTTGTTCAGCAATTGTATGAAGCGAGAGTTCAATAAAAATGTATCTTTCCTTTTAATAATATTAATCAATCGAAAATTATATTCTTACTCAATGTTTGCAATAAATGTATAAAATCCGCCGTTCAATCGTTACAAATAACAATTCAATGCTTACATTCTGTCAATTTGTATCATTTCAATATTATGTAGCTTCATGTTGAATAATTTATACATTTCTGAACTGTATGTAATTAAACAACACGTGTCCTTTCAAAATCAGCACGAAAAACGATGTGAGTAAATGTACTTCACGATCAAAAAGGTTTGCCTATACCACAGAATTTATTTAAATCGTGGTTTTTATTAGCTAAAGTAGAACTTTAATATTACTTGTTCAAATTTTGATCAATCAAAATCAGCATCAGTTTTAAAGACTGAAAAAATATCAAAGATTATTCTGTATCAGGAAATTACCCGAGTATACTCTACTCTCTCTTACCCTCTCTTACTGTTTCTCTCTCTCTCTCTCTCTTACTCTCTCTCTCTCTCTCTCTCTCTCTCTCTCTCTCTCTCTCTCTCTCTCTCTCTCTTCCGTTTCTATATACCGAATATTAACGCATCGCACACGAATTCTTAGCAAACAAACATGCCTCGAGCAAACCGATCCGATTGATTATCCGATGATCCATCGATAATCCAAACGGACGGACGTGTACTATACTGATCGATGATGATTACTAACCGCCAATAAGCATCGCGCAAATGGAGAATAACTTCTCGGAGAACGTGTTGGCGGACACGTTGCCAAATCCTACGGACGTTAAGCTGCTACAAGTGAAATACAATGCCGTGATGTAGCTCTCCGCGTGAGTCACGTTTTGCACGGAAATCTTTAATCTCTCCGCCAGCGTGTGAAGCCAACCTGAAAAATTGCCTCGATTAAAGTTCCGCCGAGCTGCGTTCGCCGACATGCCGAAAAATCAAAATATTCCGTTGATCCCGGGCGCGACCCAGCCCGCCGCTTTAAAATATGACGCGAATGTCGGTCACAAGTGTGCCGACGTCGATAAAATCTATTCGATCGTATTCAAGTAGAATGCAGGACCGTGTGCACTCTTAAGGTGGATAGCAGATTCAATCTCCGTGAAGCTTGCCGAGTCTCCGAGAAAGTCCACGAGGAAAGCTCTGTATACATGCATGTAGATGCCTGGAGTGGCTCAGACTCTCGCCGATCTGCGATCGGACTCCCAGCAGCCACCGCAGCGCATTATTAATTTAAGCGAGCATTTATCACTCGCTTAGCGAAATTAGACGGTACAATTTCGCCGTGGTACGCGGAGGGTTAAAGTTTGCCGACCGCCGTGTGCAGCGCACCGCGGAACAACAGTTTCTGCGCTCGATTCACAGCTCTCCGTAGACGAGTTTCCTCGAAATAATACGCGCGAGACTAATCTGTATATCTAGGCATGTACATCCCGCACACACACATGCATAGCGGAATAGATGCTCCGCGCGCGTGGCAAATCCCAGAACGGCCCAGGAGTGGCTCTCCTTCGCACGAAACGTTTCCCGGTCCGTCCATAGGACGACGGTTCTCACCTGGACACGGCTCCCAATTACGAGACGTCGACTTACCGAGGTCCCAGTCACTGTCGTTCTTCAGTCTTTCTTTTTCCGCGATAACGAACCAAACGCAGGCCATCCAGTGCGCCAACAGGATGAAAAGTAGCATCAACATTGTCAAAATGACGGCGCTATATTGCGAATATCTGTCCATCTTTTGCAGCAGCCGCGCTAGCCTCAGCAATCTGGTCAACTTTACTAAATGTATGTTACCATGGCCAGATTCCTGCGATAAAAGACTGCGGTTAGTAATCGTGACCTGCCAGTGGGATCTGGGGACGCGACTGGCATACACGATTTTTATTACGGGAAATATTTACGCCGACGTTTATGCGTTTTTCCTCGACGATTTCGATATCCGTTTTTTCCTGTCACGCATAGGTTGTATGTAACTTCACTTTGATAATAATGGTTCTGGCAAACAAAACTTTTTTCACAGACAATGTTTGCACCGATTCTTATGTATTTTTCTCGCTGAATCCGAATTCGGAATCCGTTTTTTTCCTATCACTAGGCTGCGAATTTGATGCGTTTATGACAGAAGTAGGTCGATCAAACACAAAAACAGTGAGAACGTCGAAAGGAATTTTAAAATATTACTACGGTGCATTTAAATCATTCAGGTGATTAAAGGACGAAATCAATGTCTATGCGTTCTATGTAGCTTTTATGCCTCGTAATTAGTGCAAGCAATTTTTATTTTGCATGAGAAAATCCGCAATCTACCTGTCACATACAGTTTTTATGTAATTCCGTTTTGAATAACTGTAGCTCGCCGTTTCGCGCGGAACAGAAATGTTTCAAATGGAGTTTAATATTTGTTTGCAAATGGAGTGTTAATATGCTGTCTGATTACTGCTGGCTGATTACGGCCGGCTATTCAAACGGGATGTTCCAGAAAACTAAATATTCCAGAAAATCAACAAGTTGCACATTTTAGATAATGTCTTATACCTTATAAATATATACGATCATAGTAATTATTCAACATTACATCGCGTGCTAGAAACCGCGTATTTGCGGCACCGGATGCAAAATCAACTTAACCCAGTTCAGATTTGGAAGTGAAAAAGATAAATGACATACTTGTTTATTGACTCTATAACGGTACACTTGAAGCGAACGACATTTTTTTTAGTAGAATCAAATATTTTTATCATTCTAAAATAAATTACGATTAAAGTACAGTCACTTGAAATTGTTATAGTCTCCCAATATGAGAAAATTCAGAAACAGATTTAAGTTATTTTTTTCCGATTATCGGATATACTTGAGAATAAATGACGGTAAAAATGATGCAGAAAACTTTTTACTAAGTTTTTATAGAGAACTCGTATTTCTTACAACGAAAAAGGTTAGTACATGTAAAACAAAGTTATGAATTAGTAATTTTACTATATTTAAAAGCAGTAATCATTATTCGCGTCTGAAATTTGATTTCTTTGCAAGGATTGTCCGCAAACTTGCCCTTTATTTCCACAAATATTTATAAAACACTTCAAAGAACAATTTTTCGATTTTAGACGAAGCGTTGAAAATTTTATGTTCACTCTGTCGATTCAGGTCATTGAAAAAGTGTATCCCTTTTCTTTATCGCTTAAATGATCCAAACTTTGAAATTTATCGTTCTTAAATGTTTCTGGAAAATTGTTTATGGATATTCCCGAAGCAACGTTTACCGAAGCTCATAAAATTTGTTTTACAAACTGTTTTACTTCCATATCCAATTTAGCTTTTATCTACGATTTCATTTTCTCCTATTTCTTTCCCATTTATCACTTCCATTTCATCGTTTCATTTTCCTTTACTAAAAGACTGCTGTTAGAACTTGTATCACTTTCACTGAATGTATATCCATTGCGCTTGCGAAATGCACATAAAATAACTGAAAAATACTTTAACAATAAAATTGTGGTAGCGTGCATGAATCGTTTCGGTGGCAAAGCGAGGCTTTGTTCGGAGAAAGACATAAAAGATTCACGATCAAATCGTAAACGAATATTTCAGAACTTGTTCCACACAGAATATAGAAGAATACGATTACAATGGCTTTGACAAAATCAACTTAATTATAATTAAGACGTAAGCACCATCTGCTTCATTAGAATTCAGCGTGAAACATGCTCTGCAAGCTGACACATTAAATCTCCAGTAAAAAAAAAAAAGAATGAGCGGACTTTTGTAGACCAGCGTAATTAACGTTGCAAATCGGCCGGAGGAACGCGGGACAGTAAGAATTTCCGCGTCGGATACTTCGAATGCCCTATTCCGAGCAACGAGGAGGAACTTAATTGCGAATTCTCTGCCGCGGCTCGGCGCGCGGCGTCGCGAACTTCGGATGATTGTATCATTCATCGTCGGCATAGCGAGAGGTTCTTCGGTAGGAAACATGACGGAAAGAATCGGTACGTCGTTTACCGTAATATACGTATCGGTAAACGAACCCCATTCACGATTCGCGTCACGGTATCCCACGACACGGCATTCCGCGCACGTATCTTTTCTTAGACCGCGCGACGCGACGAGATGCAGGCTTTCTTTCATCGTTGGAACAAACTCGGCCTAATCGTGCTAAAAATTTGATCAAGCCCGCGAGCACGTACAAGATTCGATCAGGGTGGTTGAGCGTACGCGGATGGACCGGCTTTAATTTTGCAAGGTACCGTGGGCATGGCCATGCGAGACTTTTAGTGCACTTTACGTGGAATAATGAACGAACACTCACCTCGCCGCTGTACACGTCCGAGGCGTAAAGGAAATCAAAGGGCAGTGCCGCCACTAGATCGACGATGAACCAGCCCTTCATATAGTTGGCGGCGATGTTTTTGCTGTTGCTGACCACCTCGCCTTTCCGGTTCACGTAGGTCGTGCGGAAGTTCAGAACGATATCTGCGGAAAGTTGAAGAGACAGGTGGCTGGTTTGCTCCGTTGCTCTGTTGCCCTCGGTTCCCATTTCCCGATAATTGCGGCGTTCAACGATAATCGTCGAGCGAAATGAAAATTGACGCAACGGCGTTGCACGACGGCTAGATAGAACCACCATCGAACTGAAAATGCTCGGCTCGGCTCGGCTACGGCTACGGCGAGGATCAAAGGGCCCCGAGAACTATGCGCTCGCAGTCGCTTGTCCTTTCTAGTTTCACAACCAGCAAACGCAATCCTGTTCCCCGGAACTATACGTTTCCAACTGCTTTTAATCCCGTTTGCAAACCGGATTTCCGCAAAATTCCTAGAGGCGCCCCGCGAGCTTATGGGGAGCCATGGACAAGCTCCGCGCTAGCTTGGTAGTTCCAGCGACAGGCTGCCCGATGTCGAAGGGAAACGAATTTAGTCGCGAAACAACGGGATACGGAAGAGGTGTCTAATACGACGACCTCTACTAATACATGACCCTAATTTATTGTCCTTCAAAAAGTGTCGAATCGACACCTTTTTGTTGCACAGTAGCCCTTCAAACCGGTTTACACCTTTCTTAACACATTTCTATTCTTTTGCTTTCATTTATTGCGTATTATGTATTGAGTGGTATGTACTGTATCATGTGTGCTTATTGGAACTTATTTGAGTGGAGAAACTATGCTACACTTCTTTTGTTTCTCACAAAATGGCATCCTGTGTAAATGTGTCAACACATTCATATGCAATTTAGCTGAAAAGAAAGCTGTAATTGTCTACTTTAAGATAGGATAAATTAAATTGCAATAGAGTGACTAGTTCATTTTGTAGAATTCAAAATAAATCAACCTCTGAGATCGTAAGGTTTACAAGGTTAAAAAGGAAAAGTTCAGACGGATTTTAATATACGTTCCCGTGGAGCTATTTATATCCAATTTAGTTTAAATGAAAGCCGGAAGCGTTTACTTTAAAGCAGAGCAGATTAGGCTCAAATTGTATAATAAGTCCGTTCGCGTCGACGGCTGCACGGTAGCATATTTTCTTAGAAGAAAACGCGGACGGACTTATTACTGAACCTAATTAGTAGCATTGTTTAAGGACACCGATGACGACATTCGAACAGAAATCTCCTTGAAAGGCGATGACAGCGATTATGCTTAATAAGAAAATTATGCAAAAGAACAGCACAAAATTATGCTCAGATAAACTTGAGTATAATGACGATAATGAAATACGCTTTCCAGAAAGATGGGTTTCAAACTAGAAAGAGAATATTGTCGCATATCCGACATAGTATTAGCAAAGTATCTCGTCCATGGAAACGGAAGGGTTAATCGGAAATTATAATTTAAAAAACGAAACGGATCCCGTATTAGGCACATTTTCCCTATCTTTGTGAATGTTCCTTCCCATTCCCGCTGACGTGTTCCGCCTTGCTTTTCCCTTTCGCCCGTAAATCCGATTCCGTGGTTTATGTTCTCAAAGAGACACGGTTCTCGTCGAACACCTGTGAAGAGTTCCTCAACGGAAGATCGTTATTCGATATTCAACGCGAACAAGTTAACGGCGGAGCGTCGCTATCGTTCGCAGAGGGCGATTCGAGGGGGCGCGATTCCGCGGCGGAATACTAATTCGGTACGGAATTAATGCGTCCGACACCGCGGAACCGCGGCCATTCTTTACCGGCGCGGAGGCGACGGGAAACAGAGAGGCGAGGGTAATAAGGAAACACAGAAATTGTTAGGATTCTGCCTCGCAAGTGAGGAAACCTTTTCGAGTGGCAGCGGGCTCGATGGAAACGAGCAGATTGGTAACAGGGTTGAGGGAGAGCCGTTGCTTTCGGACTTAACGAGCTCCTCGAATCACCGATTGGATAAAAGGAGCACCCTTCGCGATCCGTCTCGGTTGAATTATTCTAAAAGCATACCAATCGATAAGCCGAGAATTCGGGATTTCATTATTTTAGGCTCGTTGTCGAGCAACGATCGCGCGGTCGCTCACACGAGATCGTGGGGCTCGGTGGTACGAAACACCTATTTCCTTGGATATCGTCGGTCTAAAATTGTCGAAATTTTTTATCGTAGCTTGATTAAATCCTTAATAAGTGATCCTTGCATAAGGAAACACAAAAATGTGCCGTACATTTTTATTATCAATACTGTCATTGCTTTTGGCACGAAATAAGACTGGCAATAGATATAAGTGATTGGTCTTTGAGAGATAATTATAAAAATAATGTAAATATAGAAAATCTGTTGTAAATCTTACTTGCTGTAAAAAAATAACAGTGTTTGTAAAAATACTGTTACAAATAAAGAAAATGTAATGACGAATGTAATAAACGTCGTAGAGATACGAACCGACTATAAAGAGTGCTTCGACCACGACGTCGCTGACCATCGTAGGCCTGTCGATGTTGATGAAGCTCGCGTTGAACGGGACGACGATCGCGACGTAGAACGTCGCCAGTAGTATCAGCCAGTCCCAGCAAGACTTGAAGCCGCCGTAATGGCTCAAAACGAATTGGGACTTTTTGATGCCGGTGGTTTTGTATTCCGGCAACGGTGCGGCGGTCGAATGCAGAAGGTTCTGAAACGATTCGTGGAATTCGAGGCGAACAAGGAGACGGACTCACGGCCGAATCACTTACATTGTTCAATTTAATTTTGTGCTTATTGTCCTGTTTATAATGGCCGGAGAGCTGGTAGAGGACGGCGCGGCTCCTTCTCCTACCGTAATTAGCTGGCGGGGCTTCGGGATCGGGACCGCCATTTGCATCTGAAACGTAATTGTACCGTTGCATGGCGCGCGTTTTACAGCGCGACCGGCAGGCTTTTCGATAGTATACGCATTACACCGTCATATGTACATCGTCTTTCTGTAATTAATAACGAAAAGGAAGCGCTGTCGTCTGCTAATTAGGCAGGGTGGTAAAAGCTGAAGATACGTGTACGCTGATCTTCTCGTCAGTTGCTTACATTACACACTTTTTATATTACGGTATAGATCAATTTTGGTATCTTAGAGGTTGCATAATGGAAGCTTGAAATTTTTACTTTAAGATAGCAATTCACGATTTTAAGCTTGATTCACTCTTACTACTGTGTAATCCTTTAAACGTGAGATCATGTTTGTCGTATTGTAAATTGTACAGTCTGACGAAATCGAGGATGCCGTTTGATTGAAATTTGATTCTTCTTCTTTAACTAACGAAAAGACACGCGGCTGCGATCTTATTTCGTAAAGTTGCAGCACTTTAAAATTACTCTTGTATTTTTCTCACGTACCGCCGGCATTGGCATTCCCGATCGTGAGTGTAGCAGCGAAGGTGCGTCAAACATAAAATCGAGGAACATTATCTTGAAGTAGAGTTTTCAAGCTCAAGTTTAAAAGTATAGCCATCGTCGGTCAGAGTTGGCCAATTTATCCCGCATTTGTCTATGCAATAATTTTTTACGAGCAGTGTACACACGCGGCGAAAACTGGCGTCTCGATCCGAGCCAGATATTCGGTCCGGCTTCTCCGTCTCGTTTCTCTACGCGACTAACACGTGCAACAACGCGAGATGTGTAAATTCTACAAGATAAGCAAACTATTTGAGACCGTTGGCTGGCGCTTGATTTGTGCTCTTTGGTGAATCGCTTTGAAGAATAGTGTGTTGCGTTTTACATGTTACGTGTCACGTGCAGCGTGTTTGCGTGACCGCGGTCTAGAAGTACGAAACGTTTTGGCACGGCGAGCGAAAAAGTGTGTACGTTCGTAGCTACTTTGTTCATTTAAATTCATACCGGATCGGATCCGCGAGCTCGCAAACTCGGATAACTTTTGGAATGCGATCGATCGGGCGGGGCCGATCGGAACGCATTCCAGGGAAAATCGTTTCGTCGGTTCAGGTTCGGCGGCGAAGCATGGCTAAAGACTCACCACTATCTCGTAACTCACAAATCTGAAGGTTCTTCGTGTTGGTGATGTCTTTGTGCGAGGCCAGAAACAGAACGACGTCGCCTTTTTCATTTTTGATCGGGACGATGTCGAGCAGGCAATCGAACGTAGTCCCTGCGAATTAAAGTCGGTCGCATAGTTAGATCCAGTTACCTATCCCCCGTTCGGAGAACAAGAAATGGACACCGAGCGAGTAAAGAGTGAAATATTAGCTGTTACGGGGCACTGATAGACCCAGAACCGATTACGTTGATTAAACGACTTCTGTTGCAGACGGTCTCCGCGTGCGTTTCCATCGGATAGAGTCAATTAATAATAGTAAACGACGACCCGGTGGAAAAGTTCTTTTCTCTGCAGTCGCCGCCGCCGTCGTCGCCGCAGCAAGGCCGCTTTCCTTCGAGAAATAATTTCACGAGACCGCGTTATTATCTTCCTATACGTTATCTTTCAAGGCGAGGTACGCCCTACCGGCGGAGACGAACAGTTAAGGTTGTTACACGTGAACATGAATTAAAGATCAATACGTTCTACTGTTTGTAATTGCCTGCCTCCGGCTGGTGGTGCCGGATCGAAGGCACTGGTTCTGTCAAGGCGCGTATATACGTGAATCTTTTAAACTTTAAAGGGAACGAACTCGGAAACACGGGGGACTTTAGAGTGCGACCTTACTTTTTCCTAGCAGGAATAGATTCTTCTTCGGGGCCGATTCTTGATTCGAGGCTCGCGGACCTAGAACCTCGAATCACCGAGCGAAACTTACCCGTCTTCTTATAAAATACGACCTCCATCTTCAGCTCGGTCTTGCTCTCGAGGCTTTTGTCGATCATTGCTCTCTCCTCCTCCTTCGTTTCCGGGCCATAGAGAAACTTGCAAGCGCAACCTTTCTGCATGATTTGCGCTCGCGCGAATCCTGTCAGGTCGCAGAATCCGTCGGAGCAATAAACGATCGGGTAGAGAGCCGGAACCTGCGCATTTCCCAGCACAAAGTTGCTATCTGCGAATGAAACAAAGAAAGGAGACAAGGAGTCTTTGGTAACTTTGGTAACCACGAACGTCACCGTCCGCGATCTTCGACGTTCTCTTTTCATCCGATCTATCCCTCAATCAGCATATTCAATCCATTGTCGGTAGGGTATATAGAGAACATTGGGGTTTATCCTCGGATGCGGCAAGGACTTCAAACAAGCCTATAGTATCGTATATCTGCACAATACCCTTGTCCTTCTAACAGGGAGTGTACGTCTATAATTTAAAGTTGGGCAAAATTGTATTCCGATGGCGAATGAAATATAAAGACTATCGAATAAATGTTTCATATGACGCTATCGAATAAATGTTTAACTGAATAAACATTTATCTAGATAAAAATAAACCCGAATACAATTTTATTCGAAATAGTACGAATATTGCCCAACTCTGCTATAATTTGGCTTTACTATACAGTTAAATGCAACCCTTGTTAAGGGTCTGTAGATTACAGGATTCGCATACTGGCCATTGATTAAGATACATTTTTTAATTTTGCGATACTTTTAAATGAAAAAAATAAGAATATAAAATAAGATCGACGCATATTTAAACTACAATCACTGAAAAATAGTTTCGATTAAAATTCATAATTAACAACGTAAACGTGCTTTTTATGTCTCCGAATATTCTCCAGTTGCAGAAAAATCATTATCTCCACATTATTGATCTCCCTGAACCGTTCAATCCTTGTTAATGAAGTTTATCGAATGTCTCCAAAAATAATACAGATATTTAGGTGGCTCGCTTTAGCCGAGATACTCTGAATATAAAGGGCTATACCGGTTAAGTATCGAATAAATAAATAAATAAATAAATGAATAAATATGCAGGCGCGCGCTGGTGCCCTTTAGAACCTCCCACCTGGGCCACCCCCTCCCGGCCACTCTTTTCTCCTCGTGGCGCGCAGTCGTGCAATTTACAAAGTGAATTCGCGTCGCTACTGTTACCTTTCAATTATTCCGTGTCGCAACGATTTCCACGCAGGGCTTCGCTTCGCGTCGATTCGATTCGATTCGATTCGATCGAGCCAACAACGTCGCGCAAAAAGTACCATCAAGGGGTGAGCGTCGGTGCTCTGATTAAACTTTTAACCCCTGTGCCGGGCCGGCTCGGTTTTGTTCCCCGCCGAAAGGCATCGATGATGCTCGTGGCATCGAAACGCGGGCACGCCGACACCGATAGGGTTTCTCGGCAAGTGAGAGACGAGAGTAAACAAGATTTCAATGATCACATGCGTGACACGCGTGATGCAAGGAACTGTTGCATGACTGCCCCGCAAGCTGTACAGTTCATTGGTTGATAGCTTTGTCGACGTCTCTGACGTCACGGCGTAATCTCTTTCAGGGTAACGAGCGACGGCACTATTTTTAATTCCACGCTTTACCCCTGAAACACTTTCATCTTCTCCCCCAGCCTTGCGCAATCCTGACGACACGCGTCGCGACGCCCCACGCTTCCTGTTCGTCGAAAAGAAGCTGGATCATTCCGATTATACGGGCACGGTCAAAGAGATTTCGTGAGAGACATTGGCTTTTTCGCGAGCGGGGCCACCTACTCGCGGCATACACGCGCGCGCCTCTTCGCTGAATAAACCGTGCTCTCCTTCTTTCTATTTATCGCGCTGTTCCTGCAGAGCAAGTGCGCAAGGGAAGTTCTGTTTTCGGTGGATGAGCATATTCAAACAATGCCGCGCAACTTTTTTCGTGTCATGGTGACGAGGCGAGGTCAGCCTTTTATGCAGCACTGGAAAATAATAAGTTCGGCTACGCGAAAGGTTTCCAGATAAAAATATAATATAATTAAAAGGTAACGCGTGTGAACGTTGTTCGATGCGTTTTAAATGCCAGGCTGGATCGGGCTACTGCCGGGGTCCCCGTTATTGGAAAACTCGCGCGTAATTTCAATCGAAATCAAATGGATTGAACTCCGCGAGTGGATTTGTCAAGAGTCGGCCGACGCGATGCGGCAGACGACTATTAGTCGTTTATTAGAGAATCACTGCTACGAAATTCTGCTCGCGCGACCGTTGACACGATATTTTCGATCGTTCGTTTGGCACAATGAAACACCATTTAGGGTAAATGCGCCCATTACTGTCGGTGTAACCGTTACTGGGGAATATTTTTCTTTTATTAACACTTTCGCGACGGGCGAACGTGGAAACGTTTACCTGAATTCGACATAATTTCTAAATCTATTTAGAAATTTTAAAAATCTATTTTCTATTATTTGTCGTTCAACAGATTAAACATTACGAATGTATATAGAAGAATAGATTTTTAATAGTTAAATATGACGTATTGCGTGTATAATTCAAATGACGTAGATCTGCGTATTCCGTATTCAGGGAAAGACTTTGAAATGACGTAAGACTAGGTTCCGTGCCGCGAAAATGTTAAGATTAACCCCGTCTCGTGTCAGGCTTGTTTCGAAGATCTGGAACATGATCTATTAAATATGGATGTGATTCTCGAGTTTCAAATCGAAATAAAATTCTTCCCTTCTATTATCAATATTTAAACATGGAACGGATGATTCGTACAGGTGAATGTAAATTATCTGCTTGCGTAGGAATTTATTACTGGTAAACAGTTATTTATCATCTTCGAAAGAAATTGTAGCGTAAGGAGTTAAAACGCGTGGAAACTAATTTGTTGTCTAGAATTTTATATAATTCAGTGAGAATATTTTCTAGCTGACAAAATAAAAATATTTAATCCTTCTTATATTTTTTATGTATTAATATTTGAAACAACAGCCTTCATAAACGTAAAATGGATAATTTGTCTACTATTCTGGCTATCAAAAGACTGTTAGTAAAATAAGTATAATATAATATATAATAGTAAATGTAGTAATAAGAAAACATAATAATAATAAATATACTCTGCTCTAAACCGATTAAGCGGAAGGTTCGTTATTATTCAAATACCTGATTTATTATACAAAAAAATATGGAAAGGAAACTTCTTTGCATTTTTAATAAAAAATGTCTGCGACATAAAATTCGGTGAGGACTATACGTAGTACTGGGATAATGCTATCTACTGAACATAACCTATAAACCTAATCTACCCTGATCTAACTTATTCGTTATTCGCAGTGAAGAATAGAGAAGGTTGAATGTACAAGAGCAACAAAGACAATGAAAATGGAAAGAAGGAACGAGAAAGAAAATTAAGCTAGAATAGCAACATTAAGGAAATGAAAAAGGGAAGAATATGAAATTAAAAAGAAAGAAGAATGGACGAGAAAAAAAGAATTGGAAGTGCAGAAGAACATGCTGAAATAAAAAATAGAAAGGAGTGAATAATCTGGAAGTCCTGAAAAAGAAGAAAGGAGAATACTAAAAAAAGAAACAGAAAAATGTGGAAATAATGAACGAGTTAAAATTTAAAGCCTAATTAAAGCTTAATTGTAGAACCGAGATCACTGGTATCGAATCGTCAAGGAAGACCATGACTTTTGTGATAAGTTCGTGCTGTTTGTACATATGAAAAATGTTTCCTGACAAATATTTCATACGAATATAGAAGCTTTAATATATAATCTGTATCCACCGAAAAAGTGGAATAAATAATTTATGTTTGTCATACAGTGATATGTTGCCGACCAAGCACAACTGCAAGTATGTCTCTCATATATTCGTATTTACATTAGAGACATGTACATTGTTAAAAGGATGCATCGGTAAATATTCAAGTGACATTAATTAATAACTGAGAGAAATATCAGAGAAAGCTTATTTTTGAAAATAGTTAATTAATAGAAATTTAAACACTTACACTGTATCAAAGAATTATTTCTGGCACATCTTAAGAAAATACTACAACGATTAGTAATTTTTTTTTTTACCGCAACGTAAACAACTATTTCCAATAAATAAAAATAATTCTTGAAACATTGTCTCACACAAGGAAAAATATTTCCAATACTTCAAACATTTTTACCTAGCTTCGTTCGTACGTATGTTAATTAACTCGCTGACAAACTTGATATTTTCAACGGTCCTGCGTACAATTGCAGGCAAACGTTGGACAAATAAACAACAATTAACTTCGTTACGCGTCTCCAATTTTCGAATCTTCCGAATTTCATTGGACTATTGGTTTCGTTCTGGCTGTTCGAATAAATAAACGACTAGCTAGTTCGTACGTACAATAGCCCGACTGTCCCCATTGCGTGCAACTCTGTTTCCAAATAACTCTAGTTCGCGTTC
This sequence comes from Augochlora pura, assembly GCF_028453695.1. Taxonomy (NCBI): domain Eukaryota; kingdom Metazoa; phylum Arthropoda; class Insecta; order Hymenoptera; family Halictidae; genus Augochlora; species Augochlora pura. The sequence goes on along the minus strand of NC_135774.1, from coordinate 9,718,241 downwards.
AGATAAATTAATTGCCGGAACGGCTGGACACAGGAAACCGGTCATTGGCGAAAATTTCGTTTGCATAAATCGGCTCCAAATAAATGGAGTTTCTACTCTGTATATCATATAAAAATGTTTCCCGGCGGCGCGTCCCCTTTAATTAAAGGGGATCTGCGCCCGACAGGCGTCTCTGTTTGTTTTCCCATACTTGTCCGCGACTCTAATAAACGCGTGAACTCATCGTTCGACCGTCTATCGAATGCCGGCGTGCACGCGCGTGTGCACAGTAGCATATTTAAACTGGCCGGCGGACCAGGACAACAACAACGACAGCGTTTACGATCACCGCATCAACCGCTAAAAGCAGCGTAAACGGTACAGTTTCAGTCGGGTCTGGGCAAAGACTAATGGAGCCGATTGTGTCCCCGTCGCGTACGCGACTGCGAGCCGCTGCCGCATGGCTGCTGTATGAATCGGATGATATGTGCGCCAGATTTCGCGCACGATCCGACACCGGAAAATTTGCTTACCGGCAAACTCGCGTGAATCCGCTCCCTTACAGAATCGGGATTTCTGCGTCTGACACGTTGAATCGAATCGAATCGTATCGGCCGCAAAACCGCGTCGCTCCGACCGTAAAGTGAACGAACGACATGCCGTAGAAGGCGGATCGGAACGTAACTTGCTCGAGGACGGGTTTGCGGTAAGTGTTCGTCGGTCTAACACTGTCTTTGTACCAGAAAGCACCCCTTTCCCACTTGGCCGGATCCTTTAGGGAAACTATCTTTGTTTTTCAACCCGCTCCTAACGCTCCGAGGCGCTCGGGATTTAAACGTCTGCTGCCGGTCTGAAACTGCTTTATTCGAATTGATACAGTGGTTGAAACAATAGCTGCGATCCTCTAATACTAGAATTACAGGACTCTTAACGCGACTAATGTGTATTGTTTCAGAAAAATATCTTCGGTCGACTTATTCAGTAAAAATTCGATAAAATAATATAAATAATACAATACACGGTAAAATAATACACGGTTAATAACACTTACATAGTTTAATGACTGTGAAAGAAAATATTGGAAGCTAGTTGTTTGAACTGGTTTAGTAGTTCTATGTATTAAATGGGAGCGTCAAAGGATTAAGATAATGGTACGACTTTGGGTCACATACTGTACTTAACAGTAAACCTGTTAAGTTAGTCTAAATGGCCGGATACATACGTTTTGTTTTAACGAGTTGGCAACTGCGAAATTTTCGTAAAATTAAAGTGTTAATCAAAGCGAAAAGTTGAGTTTTGCAACATCATGAGGGATGAGATATTAGGGAGATGTAACAGACTAGTGGAACAATTAATTATTAGAGATGCTGAAGTTGGAAAGGCTCTTTCATGGAAAATGATTGAATGATTCGTTTTATAGGAATATATATTATAATAAAAATAGTAAAAAGTCTAAATAGATACAGTCTTTGTCCAGGTCAACGCTAGGTTTATGAAACTCATTAAAATTACGGGTTTGTTTAATTTACGATTATTCAGATTGTAAAGATACATTAATGAGCTATTTATACAATATATGTATTACTTGTGACAAATATTATAATACTACATGCAAAAATTCCGAATAAAAAGTCTACTGTTACTTTCATTAATTAATATAAAACAGCTGCTTTCAGTTCTCTGTAAATCTAGTGTTAAAAACACATTTATGCATTAA